>NW_027362769.1:147173490-147680990 GCF_046119375.1 Phyllobates terribilis | reverse complement strand
TATCTATCTATCTCCATATCTATCTATCTTCATATCTATCTATCTTCATATCTATCTATCTATCTATCTATCTATCTATCTATCTATCTATCTATCTATCTATCTATCTATCTATCTTCATATCTATCTATCTTTCTTCATATCTATCTTCATATCTATCTATCTCTTTGTCATATCTATTTGACATATTGCGCTGCTATGGCCGCTGCACTTTCCTCTTCCCCCAGTAGTATAGGCAGTTTCTCTTCCTCCTCCGTGGAGGTGAAGTCTAGGAGGAGATCGGACAGTCTCCTGAAGTGAGTGTCCCTCACTGTGGAGTAATTGGGGCACCTCAGCAAGAAGTGGGCCTCATCCTCCAGGGCCTCTTGGGGTCGCTGCTGGCAGAGTCTATGCTCTCGGGGCATGTAATTCTGTCAGTGCTGCCCGAATTCGATGAGTAGGCTGTGGGCGCTCAGTCTGTACCGGCTCAGGATCTGATGCTCTTTGGGGTTTGCGAGTTTCTATAGATATGGGGCCAGTTTGTATTCCCTCTGTAGGTTCTGGTATACCGTCAGTTTCTGTGATTTGTTAATGTCGTTCCTCCAGATGCTGAGATATTCCTCTTTGCCTTTGTGTATCATCTTCCGGATATCCTCTTTTGTTGGCCATGCAGGTTGGTGGCTTGGTCAGGCTGGTTTGGGGTGATTTGTGTTGGGGGGCTTCGTTCTCCTAGGGATTCCTGGTTTAGCAAGGCTTTGTGATGGTAGGAGATGGGGCTACTATTTTGTAGATGAGTCTTGAATGATAGCGCCTTCTTCTGGATCGCAAGGTGTATCAAAATCCAATGGGCTTTATTGGCAGGACTAAGTACATGTTAGCATTGCCAAAGCAAGTGGTAAAATAATGGGCGGGGTAGGGATAGGGACACATCCAGGATGGGGTATCAGGGTCCATGACATATCAGGCTCCTCTTAGGCCTCTTTCACAAGTCCTGATATTTCCTGTACTGAAAACACCAGTATCCGTGTCTGTGTATACCTGTGTGGTATATGTGTGGCAACCGTATGCCGCATCAGTATCACATATACCGGCGCCTGGGAATCAGTAGTACAGATCTCGCTGTTTCCAAGTGCCGGGTGCTGGAGGAAACTCTCATCATTGTCCCCTGCTTGCGCTGCAGCAAGCGGTCCTCTGAACTGCGCTGAGCTCACTGAGCAGTGTCCTGTCACTAAGTGAGCTCAGCACAGTTCAGGGGTCCGCTTTCTGCATCAAGTCATACTCCTCTGCCCCTCAGCGTGTGCAGTCGCCTCAAGCCACCGCACACGCTGATGAAGAAATGTCGCACAGATGGATTACGGCGTGGGACACTATGGATTGTTTCAACTTCGGACAGGTCAGAGATATTGCTTTTTTATTTTTGGTTTGTTTACAGGGGACAATGGCTTAGGGGAACTAGGTGTAAAGGTGATTCTAATGTTTTTTTTTCATTTTATTCTTAATTTTACACTTGTGGGAACTACGGCGCTTGGGAACAGCGTGAACTGTACCGCTGATTCCCAGGCGTCAGTACGTGTCACACTTATGACACACGGAAGTCATTAGTGTGCACGTTTGAGGGATATTTTGCGGCCCGTACTGCATGCAAAAAATGGACATGTCAGCGTGTTTTGCCCACGGACACATGGTCCGTGAAGACACACTGCCATATGCGCAGAACCATTTATTTGAATGAGTCTACATGTGTCAGTGTCTCCAGTACATGTGGAAACTGTCACCAAACGTACTGAAGACACTGAAAGAGGCCTTAGTCAAGTTGGCAACTTTGAAGGGAAGGATCCCCCTCCATCCAGAGGAGCCTGGCTTCAGCTAATTAATAGGGCTCTTTGGGATCCAGTTGGCAGTGCTAAGGTGCGAGGGGTTCACACCGGACCCCCAGCCTGGGAAAGATGGACTTTGCCAGCCTGCATGAGCTGTGGTCATGACTGGTATGGAAGTTGTGTTTAGAGCGAGGCTCCGGTAGTGAGTTAGAGGCCAGACGGTCCAGGATTTGTTTTTACAGTTATGTAACTATGAAATAGACCAGGACTAGTTTTGGCACCACTGCTTGGTCATATGTCATGTTTCTTTATCACGTCTATGTTCATGCATTTTTTTTATGTTTTTATTTTTTTAGTACCCCCCCCCCCAAAAAAAAAATTACTTTTCGAAAATACAACATGTTTTTGCATGTCACGTGTTTGAATAACACAGAAAATGTTCATCTGACTGGTTAGAGATATCCTCATAGGTATCTAAAATAATTTATTTTAAGAGCGCCCATCATTACTCCTTTTCTTATAACTCTTCCTCGTGTCATTCCTCTGGTATTCCTCTTGGAAATGTGAGACAAAATTGACAATTTTTATTTTTTTACACACAGTCTGATACATTTCAGCCTAATTTACGAGTCACATTTTTCTTGATTCTTTTTTTAAATAATTCAAAAACTTCCAGGAGGAATAATAGCAGAACAACACAAAGCAACGTTTTTTGGGGAAAAAAAGAGCACACAGAATTGGTATGTCATAAGAAATACAATTAGTTACTAAAACAGACATGTGAAGAACTGACATGACCTCTTGTTGTATAGCCCTGGTTTACAGATGGCTATTCGATAGACATTGGATAATTCATGGCTCCCACTAACTTCGGTGACACTGTATTTTTTATTTTGAGGGCAAAAAGCAATGCGTCAGGTTGAATTTTTCCAGTCCGGTTCCATTGTCTTTAGATAATCAGCATTAGTGATATCTAGTAATGAGCTAGCACTAAAATGCTCGGGTAGTCGTTGCTCGGGTCGAGCAAATTGGAATACTCGGGTGCTCGACCCAAGCAACGAGCCCAATGTAAGTCTATGGGAAACTCGAGCATTTTTCAGGCGGCTCCCCCCGGCGGTCTGCAGAGGGCTTAAAAATTGCCCAAATTGATGGGAACAGTGCTTAAATGACACGGGGACAGCATGGGGAAGACCCCTGGAAGCATTTCTGACTCCCAGGTCACTTCTGTCAACAACGTTGTTGTGGCGCCCCAGAGGGTTCAGTCACCACAGAGGTACTGCACCTCACCCAGAGGTGTAGTGTCTACTTCTGTCAGGTAAGGAGGGAGTGCTGCCCGGAACCCCAACACCTGCATCCAACACTACACTGTTCCAGGCCGGCTGAAGGGGCAACATGCATGAGCGCAGCTGCTGAGCCCTGACCCTGGCTGGAGTGGGGGAAACCCAAAGGTAGGGCGAACCAGTAGTAGGTGTGGGTGGAGGAAGCAGTTTAGGGGAGCACTATAGAGTGAGCTATAAATAGGGAGGCCATCTTAGGGTGGCAGATTAGTCACAGGTGGCATCACGAACACTTTCCAAATCCCCTATAAATATCCCCATTTTGATTGACCGCCCTGGGTCACGGACCGGGCCAGCCACCGTGATATCCCCCAGCAACCAGAGGCCTGGCTGCAGAGCACCCCATGGCCCTGGGGGCGCGTCAGCTCTGGCATCACGAACAGGATACGTGACCAACTCGTTATCGGCGGGTAATGTGTGCCTAAAGAACTGTGTTATAATACTGAATGTGGTGCCCGCCCCAGAAGAACGGGCGCCATTATGTGCGTGATCAAAGACAACAATATGGAACCTCCCATCATGGGCCGGGTCCCAGAATGGCGCCAAAAGCACACCCTGCCCCTTGCAACAGTGACTGTCCGCATAGATGTGTCCATCAAGGCAGGGAGGACGTCGCAAGGAGTGACCGACAGCAGATTGCCATGGGACCGCCCCCGAAAGAGGAGAGGAGGAGAGAAGGAATGGAGACAGGGTGTGGTCTTAACCAGTCTAGACAGACCGCAAATGGAGGAGCAAGCTGCTAGAGAAGTTGGCAGCACGGTGGAGGTCAGCACCGGATTCTAGCAGCGGCACCCCAGCCCCGGCGGAGCCAGAAGAGCACCAGAAGGCCGTATACAGCACAGGAGCAGGTAGGAAGAGTTCCCCTGTCCCGGGCGCTGCAAGCGCTGACCTGCTCCTGGGCCTCCTTCACCAACACTCTGTCACGCTGTCTCTGTATACTGGAGGTAGGGGGCCTAAGCTGACCCTAAGCTGGGGCCCTGACTAATCCCTCAACCTGGAGGTACTGTTAAAGGTACAGAGGTCCAGGCCACCAGCGTAACCCCTACCTCCTGAGGATCCCTGCACCTAAGTAATCTAGTCCTGAGAAGGACCCCGATCACAACAAAAGGGGACAAGTAATAATATGCCCACACACAGTACTTAGACGAACGAGACAGTACAAGGGAAAAACCAAAACCACCTTGCATACAAAAACTACACAACTACAACAGAGGGAACACCAACGGGAAAGGAGATAAATGATAAAGCGAGGAAGGGAAAAAACTCTCCGAATACACTTATCTCTGAAACTCCAAATACCACGATCCGCTCTGTTAGTCTGCATGAAATGCTTTCACCGACACTTCCCTAACAGACCAGCAGGCATTTGAAGGAGTCTCACTACAGCAGCATTGATTGCAGCTGGGCGAGGCTGGACCTCGTCTAGCACAGAGAGAGAGAGAATTAACTCCCTCACTGCCGAAAAACACAAAGCACCAAAAAGTCAGCTGCGAGAAGTCAGGCTGTGTAATCGTGACGATCTTCGTGGCGACACACCCATGACAGTACCCCCCCTTCTACGAGGGGCCTCCGGACCCTCAGGGCCAGGTTTATCCGGGTGAGTCGTGTGGAAGGCCTGAACTAATCGGTCTGCGTTAATATCCGACGCAGGAACCCACATCCTCTCCTCAGGACCATACCCTTTCCAATGAACCAGGTACTGAAGGGACCGGCGATTAAAGCGTGAATCGATGACCCTCGATACCTGGAACTCCAAGTTACCATTGACCACCACTGGAGGGGGAGGTAAAGGTGACGGTACCACCGGCGCCACATACCTCTTAAGCAACGATCTGTGGAACACGTTGTGAATTTTAAACGTAGGGGGGAGGTCAAGACGGAATGCCACCGGATTAATTATAGAACTGATTCTGTACGGCCCGATGAACCTGGGACCCAGTTTCCAGGAGGGAACCTTAAGTTTTATATTCCTAGTAGACAACCATACCCGATCGTTCACACTTAGGTCCGGACCAGACACTCTCCTCCTATCAGCCATACGTTTGTATCGGTTCCCCATAGTATTCAGATTCTTCAGCACCCCTCTCCATACTGAAGCGAGTGATGAGGAAAATCGTTCCTCCTCAGGAACCCCCGAAGAGCCCCCCCTACTGAAAGTACAAAACTGGGGGTGAAAACCATATGCCCCAAAAAACGGGGACTTACCAGTGGACTCGCTCCGCCTATTATTAAGAGCAAACTCTGCCAGAGGTAAGAAAGAAGCCCAGTCCTCCTGGTTCTCTGACACAAAACACCGGAGATATGTCTCCAAGCTCTGGTTCATTCGTTCCGTCTGACCATTGGTCTGAGGATGAAAAGCCGATGAGAACGACAAATGCATCCCCCGCCGTGCACAAAACGCCTTCCAGAACTTGGACACAAACTGAGACCCCCGATCAGACACCACCTCGGAGGGTACCCCGTGAAGCCTCACAATCTCCCCAATGAACACCTGCGCAAGAGTTTTAGCATTAGGGAGAGCAGGAAGAGCGATAAAATGTGCCATCTTGCTGAACCTGTCCACTACAACGAGTATGACCGTTTTACCCGAAGACGGAGGGAGGTCCGTAATAAAGTCCATAGACAGATGAGTCCAAGGACGCTCCGGGATCTTCAAAGGTAAGAGGGCCCCAGACGGACGGGTATGTGAGGTCTTAGAGCGCGCACAAACCCCACAGGACGCGACAAAAGTTACCACCTCCTTATGTAAGTTAGGCCACCAAAACCGACGCGAGAGGAGATCCACAGTTGCTTTACTCCCCGGGTGTCCTGCAAAAACTGAGTTATGGTGTGCCTCGATCACCTTTTGTCGCAACTGATCTGGAACAAACAGCCTCCCCGGAGGTCCAACAGGGGCGTCCCCCTGAGCCTCCAATATCTCCTCCTCCAGCTCAGAGCATACTGCCGAAACCACCACCCCCTCCTGAAGGATAGGAATCGGGTCGTCCGTATTCCCGGCCCCAGGGAAACTATGAGATAAGGCATCCGCCTTTACATTTTTTGACCCAGGACGATATGTAACGACAAAATTAAACCTGGTAAAAAACAATGACCACCTAGCTTGTCTGGGATTCAGACGTTTCGCGGACTCCAGATATAGCAGGTTCTTGTGATCGGTGATAACGGTGACCGGATGGACTGCCCCCTCCAAAAAATGGCGCCACTCCTCAAAAGCTAACTTAATGGCCAAGAGTTCCCTATTGCCGACATCGTAATTCCTCTCAGCGGACGACAATTTTTTAGAGAAAAAGGCGCACGGATGCCACTTACCAGGGGACGAACCTTGTGACAATACTGCTCCCACCCCTACCTCGGAAGCGTCTACCTCTACAATGAATGGCTGTGACGCATCAGGTTGAATGAGTATGGGTGCCGAGGCAAAACATTTTTTCAAGGAGGAGAATGCTTGACAAGCCTTGTCAGACCACCTAGAAAAATCCGTCCCCTTTTTAGTCATGTCTGTGAGAGGCTTAACCATGGACGAGAAATTACGAATGAACTTCCGGTAATAATTAGCAAACCCCAGGAAACGTTGTAGTGCCTTAAGATTCTCTGGTCGATCCCACTCAAGAACTGCCCGCACTTTCCCAGGGTCCATACGAAAACCGGACGCTGAAACCAGGAAGCCTAAAAACTGGAGTTCCTGTACGGCGAACACACACTTTTCCCATTTGGCATACAGTTTATTATCCCGCAAGATCTGTAACACCTGCCTAACGTGCTCCTGATGAGACACCAGATCCGGCGAGTAAATTAAGATATCATCCAGATATATGACAACAAACTGTCCCACCAGGCGGCGAAAAATGTCATTAACAAAGTGTTGGAACACCGCCGGGGCATTAGTCAGACCGAATGGCATGACAAGGTTCTCATAATGCCCCTCCGGAGTGTTAAACGCCGTCTTCCACTCATCCCCCTCCTTCATCCTAATCAGATTGTACGCCCCCCTGAGATCCAACTTAGAGAACCATTTGGCGCCCACGATCTGATTAAAGAGATCGGGAATAAGTGGGAGCGGATACGGATCTCGGACCGTAATCCGATTAAGTTCACGGAAATCCAGGCAAGGGCGTAGGCCTCCATCTTTCTTCTTAACAAAGAAGAACCCCGCAGCCACCGGTGAAGATGAAGGTCTAATATGCCCCTTAGCCAGACTTTCTGAAATATAATCCTTCATGGCCTGCCTCTCAGGACCAGAAAGGTTATACAACCTAGCTTTAGGTAACTTGGCCTCAGGGAGCAGTTTTACAGAACAGTCATACTCGCGATGAGGAGGTAGTTCCTGACACCCTTTCTCCGAGAATACATCCTCAAAGTCCGCCAGAAATGGAGGTAAGACCCAAGGAGTAACCGCACCGATGACCGTGTTCATGCAGTTTTTATTACAGAATTTACTCCATTGGCTTATCTCTCTGGTTTGCCAATTAATAACCGGGTTATGCTTAGTTAACCAAGGAAGGCCCAACACTATAGGAGTGGGAAGACCCTCCAACACGTAGCAAGACAACAGTTCTTTATGTATCGCCCCCACTTGAAGTTTTACGTCATGCACAGCTTGCAAAAAACTTCCCTGACCGAGAGGCCTGGCATCGATCGAGAATATGGGGATGGGTTTAGCCAACTCACTCAATCGCATACCTTGAACCCGGGCAAACCGAGCATCAACCAGATTAGCCCCGGCCCCACTATCCAGAAGAACAGATATCCTCTCAGTTCTCGTACCCACCACCACCTCCGCCGGTACGAGAAACTGAGACGAACCTAGGGACGAAATACCTACTCCCAGATTGCCGTCCACCACACAACCTGGGATCAACAGTTTTCCGACGACTCTTCACTCTGCAAGGGACGGGATGGACACCCCCCAATAAAATGTCCCTTTCTCCCGCAGAAGAAACACCTTCCTGTCTTATGGCGCACCACCGGTCCCCTCCCCCGAAATGATGTCCCTCCTAATTGCATAGGCTCCTCTGGACTGACCAGGGGAACCACCATATGAGGGGACCTTGTAGGAGGTGGAGTCATCACAGGGGGTAGAGTTATCCCGCACCTCTCCCGAAGCCGTCTGTCAACGCGAATAGCAAGGGCCATAGCGGCTTCCAGTGACGCGGGAGAGTCATACTGTGCCAACACATCCTGTAATTTGTCGGATAAACCATGACAAAACTGGCTCCTAAGAGCCGGGTCATTCCACTGGGTGTCCGTGGCCCACCTACGGAACTCCGAACAGAATTCCTCCGCCGGACGATCTCCCTGCTGAATCCTACGTAACTTAGACTCAGCAAGGGAGATCCGATCTGGGTCATCATATACGAGTCCCAGAGCAGCGAAAAACCTATCCACTGACTGGAGAGCCGGGGAGCCCGGGGGAAGAGAGAACGCCCCAGATTGTGGGTCCCCTTGTAGGAGCGAGATGACAATTCCCACCCTTTGTTCTTCACTCCCCGATGACCGAGGCCGCAGCCGAAAGTACAACTTGCATGCCTCCCGGAAAACAAAAAACTTGTCCCGCCCCCCAGTGAACCTGTCAGGGAGAGCTACTTTAGGTTCTGGTCCGGCTTGCTCCTGAGGATACAAAACCTTGGACCGAACGTCCGCCAGCTCCATGGACAAACTCTGCAACTGCCGAGCTAGACCGGCTACTGGATCCATGGTAGCTGGAGAAAAACTAAGTGGTCGGTGAAAATGTCACGCTGTCTCTGTATACTGGAGGTAGGGGGCCTAAGCTGACCCTAAGCTGGGGCCCTGACTAATCCCTCAACCTGGAGGTACTGTTAAAGGTACAGAGGTCCAGGCCGCCAGCGTAACCCCTACCTCCTGAGGATCCCTGCACCTAAGTAATCTAGTCCTGAGAAGGACCCCGATCACAACAAAAGGGGACAAGTAATAATATGCCCACACACAGTACTTAGACGAACGAGACAGTACAAGGGAAAAACCAAAACCACCTTGCATACAAAAACTACACAACTACAACAGAGGGAACACCAACGGGAAAGGAGATAAATGATAAAGCGAGGAAGGGAAAAAACTCTCCGAATACACTTATCTCTGAAACTCCAAATACCACGATCCGCTCTGTTAGTCTGCATGAAATGCTTTCACCGACACTTCCCTAACAGACCAGCAGGCATTTGAAGGAGTCTCACTACAGCAGCATTGATTGCAGCTGGGCGAGGCTGGACCTCGTCTAGCACAGAGAGAGAGAGAATTAACTCCCTCACTGCCGAAAAGCACAAAGCACCAAAAAGTCAGCTGCGAGAAGTCAGGCTGTGTAATCGTGACGATCTTCGTGGCGACACACCCGTGACACACTCGCCGTATTCCGCCATGCCCCCTCTGGAGCAGCTGCTCTGCCCGGAACCTCCACTCCCGGGTTCTGACCCTGAGGACATTTCACTTAGTGCCCACACGGAACCTCCACTCCGGGGCACCGAAGCCAGGGGCCTTCTACTTGATGCCCTCCCGGAGCCTGCACCTCCGGCACCCGAATTGGTGTATGGCGCGCCGGCCTACGACGGGTCCGCCCGGATCGAGGACCAGCAGCCGTGCCTGCTACTCCCGACACCAGCGCTCCCGGTTGCCTACTCCTGCGGAGAGGAGTTTTGCTGGGACAACCGGGGGGGGACCTGATGGGGTTCCCGCGGGAGACCCAGGCCAAAGCCCTGCAGAGGAAGGAATTCTGCAGGCGGGAGCTCCAGCAGCTGGAGAAGGAGTGGCGCACTCGGCGGGCACGGTGTGAGCGTCTGGAGGCCCGAAACAAGGCCGCAAAGGCTCAGGCGCGGCAGGCGGAGTCTACCCACCCCAGCCCCCGCAAGGAAGGACTCATGGTAAAGTTTGACCTGAAGGCTGGGTGGTGCTTTATCAGAGATCCTAACTTTTCAAGGGACATTTTCGTAAACCAGCGGGATGTGGAGCCCGAGCTGGAACAGGGCCATCCCAACTGGAAACTATACCCCGGTGACAGGGTCACCTATACACGTCACCACGGGGAGCGCGGGTGGTACGCCCTGAAAGTGTACCACATCATCGAGGGCACCCCCCCGCAGGACATACCGTATGACCCGGCTGGGTCAGGCAAAAATCAGCAGTACCCCAGGCGGGGACCCCACTACTAGGCCAGTAGTTGGGACTAACTGTAAATAGTCACCCGTAAGGGTACCACCAGTTGTTTTATGAGTACCTAATTACCCGTAAGGGTATACAGACTCCAGGCTGGGGACTGTGAACAGCCAAAGACTGATATTGTAAATAGTTCTGCACTTCTTAAAGTGCACCCTATTGGTTTTATATTGGCAACCATGACCTCAGAAGAAAAACTCGTTTGGCGTGGCGGAAGACATGGTCCAACCCCAGGTTCACCTATGCCCTGCAGCCACGCCCAGGGCCTACGTTGAGGGTTTGCGGACGGGTCCCTCATGCTGCTACTGTTATACCCTGTTACAGAAATGTTATTAAAAAGTGCTCTTATAATGTTTGATAAATATACCCTGTAACGTTAAAGTGATGTGCCTCCCATAAAGGGAAGAAAGTTTTATAATCTTATATGCGAATGCATTCTTAAAAATTTGCATGTCAATAATATCTCTGTTTTGCTCTGTTCCAGCCCGCGGACGTGCTGTGTTTTACCAGGGGGGAGTGTGGCGCCCCTGAGGGTTCAGTCGCCACAGAGGTACTGCACCTCACCCAGAGGTGTGGTGTCTCCTGTCAGGTAAAGAGGGAGTGCTGCCCGGAACCCCAACACCTGCATCCAACACTACACTGCTCCAGGCCGGCTGGAGGGGCAACATGCATGAGCACAGCTGCTGAGCCCTGACCCTGGCTGGAGTGGGGAGAACCCAAAGGTAGGGGGAACCAGTAGTGGGTGTGGGTGGAGGAAGCAGTTTAGGGGAGCACTATAGAGTGAGATATAAATAGGGAGGCCATCTTAGGGTGGCAGATTAGTCAGTGGAGAAATCAGTCAGGGAGCAGAGTCTCATCAGGAGCTCTGCTCCACAAGTAGGGCCCAGTCCTAGAGGCCCAGGAGGGGAGCAGAGGAGTAGGCTCCATTCTAAGAGGGGATCCTAGGGGGTACGGCGAGTGCAGGATGGCACCCGTACGCCGTGCATCTGTCAGAAGACAGAGGGATCGTAGGCCGCAAGAAGGGGACCGGCCCCTGGTCCAGCTGTGCTACTCTACGTCTTGGCTGGGAAAACCGGAGGCTTCTGGCTTATATAGTCAGTTGCTGAAGCCTCATTCTAATCCCCGTGAGGGTCAAGCAGGTCCGGGAACGCCGACGTGACAGGAGGGACTTCAGAGCACCCGAGTGGGATTGAGAGTGAGAAGCGTAGGGCAGGAGGGAGAAAGACCCAGCATGAAGACGGTCTAGCTAGGAACACAAGAAAGTGGGGTTCTGTCAGGTACTCCTGATCTGCCTGAGGAAGTACTGAACCCCTGCCTGGTGACCGCAGCGCGACGTGGGAGGCCGACAACTGTACAGTGCACCAGTGGAACTGTCATAAGATCTGTGGGTAAAATCTCGGATGACTGCACCGCACTGCCTCCGTCCCTTCTTTCATCTGCGTCATCTTTCCCTCCCGGGACTACAGCGCCCAGCGCAACCTACACTATCTACACTGCCCTGGAGCTAGCTCTACCTGTAGAGAGCCAAACCATCCCTGCTGCCGTAACACCAGCTCCAGAGGACTGCTCCGCAGCGGCGGCTCCCTTTAGCCGCAATCCACAGGTGGCATCACGAACACTTTCCAAATCCCCTATAAATATCCCCCTTTTGATTGACCGCCCTGGGTCACGGACTGGGCCAGTCACCGTGATATCCCCCAGCAACCAGAGGCCTGGCTGCCGAGTACCCCACGGCCCTGGGGGCGCGTCATTGTCAGAGGTATTACGCCACTTTTACGGACTCACAATAAAACATACCAAAACGAAACCAAAATGAATTTTCCTGGGAAATATGTTAAGTAACATCCTTTCCATGACATGTACAATGTACAGTATATAAAGCAAAATAAATAACTAAAAACAAAAATACTCCACCACATCTTGGGCTATGTTCACACGTAGCATTTTTGATGCGTTTTTGCACTTTTGCATTGCTTTCAACCAAGACAAATGCATTCACCAGGAAATGTCATTTTAACATTTTACAACCTTATCTGGCCATGTGGTGCGTGACACATCATCAGACACATGCATAAAGTGCTGAAAAGTCATGGGAACAGCATGGGGAAGACCTCTGGAAGCATCTCTGATTCCCAGGTCACTGACTAAAAGTGTGCCCATCATAAGTGATCCTTGGCGCATGCGAAGATGCCTCCCGCCATGAACCTGTCATTGCAGACTTGCAACAATCACCGTCCACGTCCTTGTCCCACTGCAGCGTTCAGTTGTCCCTACCCCATTCCTTGGAATGCAAGCGCAAGTATGCAGCCAGCCACCCTCCAATCCACAGGCTGCAATACTATACTGCCAAATTTTTGACAGTTGCTTGCACTTGAAATGTGGCCTTTTAGGCTCGTGGAGGCAGAAGCTTTTCATAACCTCATGCCGGCGGCAGCCGGGTGTCCATACTCGGTCCCCAGCTGCCACTATATTTCCCGGTATCGCCTCTGCCTTCCACAAGCACGGGTCCCACAACATTACCCGTGCCCTCCCCAGTACACTTACTGGGAAGAACCGCCTAACCACAAACACGTGGACAGGTGAATGTGGCCCGGGACAGTAGGGAGCCAGTCCACAACTTTTTTTGCTGACAGTTGTATTAGGTCGGTGAAAGGACTGGCAAGGGAAGGGAAACCCTATCTACCCTGCGTGTCATTTCTCACAAGAAGTCCTGTAAAGCTGCTTTCACTTGAAATGTGGCCTTTTAGGCTCATGGAGGCGGAAGCTTTTCACAACCACATGCCTCATTCCTCGTGTCCATACTCGATCCCCAGCCGTCACTATTTCTCCCCGTGTTGTCTCCGTCTTCTACAAGCGCGGGTCCCTGAACATTACTGCTGGTACTTTTCTGTGGGAATTTTCTTGCCTCCTACCAGCCTGGAATATTTCCAGCAAACTATGGTACGACGCCATGGTATTAGCAGTGCCCCCAGTACCAGTAGCGAAGCCATCCCCAATTTCCTTCTCAGGAATTTTATTTGGTAGACTGAGTGGCTGCCCAAATACATTTTCTCACAAAGGAGCTGAAGATAGAGTGGCAGTAGGTGCAAGTTTCTCCAGCCTGTTAGATATTAGAGGGTGAACGGCAGCACATTGGATCAGTGGTTAGCACTGAAGACTTGCAGCGCTGACAATGACAACATGTGCAATGACAACATGTGCAAGGACTTTGTATGTTCTCCCCGTGTTTGCGTGTGTTTCCTTCTCAGTAAAAAAGCAGCCATAGAGTGTCCGGGAACCTTTCCACACACTTTTCTTAGCCAGGAATGCTTCTTGGCAGGGTTGGACGGTCCCACCAGAGAATCCTCTGGTGTGCCTTGGCTTCTACCTCAGGAGAGTTCATGATAGCGCTAACTTTGCAGCTGCTATGGGGCTCTTGAGCGGGTGAGAAAGGTTAGCCTTCAGAATCAAATCATCTGGTTGGCACAATGTTTTTCAATCTGAAACATCTTCTCAGTGGGAGTTGTATTTCACCACAGCCATATTCTTTAGCTCGGTGAAAGGACTGGCATAGAGGAAAACCGTATCTACCCCGGCTGTCATTTCTCCGTCACCAGGTTCCGCCCATTGTCACACACGACCATGCCTGGCTGTATGTTCAGCGGTGAGAGCCACAGATCAGGCTGCTGTGTTACAGCTTTCAACAACTCTGCAGCGCTGAGCGGTTTGTCAATTAAGCATTAAGCATGTTATCTTCAACACAGCCTGTTGCCGCCTGGCCAAGGCAGTGCTGCAGTGCTGTCAGCTTGTGACTAATGTGGTTATTTCGGAGATGGAGGAGGAGGTGCATGAGCTGAACAATGTGATTACATTGTTGTTAAATTGGTGACGCTGTTTTTTATACTAAAGAAAGATCCTATTGTTTTGTTTTTTTTACATTATTTTTTTAAGACAAATGCATTCACCGGGAAATGTCATTTTAACATTTTACAACCTTATCTGGCAATGTGGTGTGTGACACATCATCAGACACATCCTGTTATATTTATGATGGAGGGACTCTGAAAGTCATAAAGCCTATTTTTATAGGGACATCAGACGGCCCTTACTATTCTTAAAAGGCCAGGAGTCGGCTCTAGCTATTGTTAGCGAGCCATCAGCCGGCTATGCTTTGTTGTTCCCATTATTAACAAGTGGGTCTCCTATACTGTTATTGCGTATCCAGTGACTGCAAGGGCTGCCAAAAATTTGGAAGCAACCCAATACCCCTTTGAAGAGACATGGAGGAGGGTCTCAGTAAAAAAAAATGTTCCCATTATAAAGGAGCGGGTCTCCTATAGTGGTAATGCCCATGCTGTGACTGCAAGGGCTGCCAAAATTTGGGAAAAACCCCACTAAGAATTTGAAGACACATAGAGCAGGGCCACAGTAACAAGGTACAACATGTTCCCATTAGAAAGGAGAGGGTCTGCTATACAGTTATAGGGTATGCAGTGAGTCCAGCGGCTGACAATTTTAGGAAAAACCCCACTAAGAATTGAAAGACACATGGAGCAGGGCCACAGTAACAAGGTACGACATGTTCCCATTAGAAAGGAGGGGGTCTGCTATACAGTTATAGGGTATGCAGTGAGTCCAACGGCTGACCAATTTTAGGAAAAACCCCACTAAGAATTTAAAGACTTACAGAGCAGGGCCACAGTAACAAGGTACGACATGTTCCCATTAGAAAGGAGAGAGTCTTCCATAGTGTTGGCCTATGCAGTGAATGCAAGGGCTGCCAAACATTTGGAGGCACTTCAATGCCCCTTGGAAGAGACGTAGAGGAGGGCCTCATAAAAAAATGTTCCCATTAGAAAGGAGCGGGCCTCCTATACTTGTAATGCCCATGCACTAAGTGTATGGGCTGACAAACATTTACCCCTGGGGGGTATACATGAACATACTGTATAAAAAAATTTTTTTACGGGCATCATAAACACCCTTTAAAAAAATTAAGTGGGTGTTACATCACGGACCACTGTCACCCTGGTGATATGGTGGTGGAGGATGAGGAGAAGGAGGAGGGCAAGAGCAAATATCCAAAATCAGGAAGCGAATACCCATGTGTGGGTGTGAAAAGGTGCATGGGAATACACCTCCCAAGAAAAGACACTGGATTTGAGTTTATGTTATGCTGCTATCATTCGGTGGTGTTGAGAAGTCAGGCCCAATCCAGCCCTTGTTCATTTTTATAAGAGTCAGCCTGTCAGCATTTTCAGTTGACAGGTGGATACGCTTATCAGTTATAATTCCACCAGCGGCACTAAAAACCTGCTCTGATAAAACGCTGGCGGCAGGGCAGGCCAGGACCTCCAAGGAACAGAGAGCCAGTTCATTTCACTTATCCAGCTTGGATACCCAATAATTATAAGGCACAGCAGAATCATAGAGGACGTTGGTACGGTCGGCAAGGTACTCCCTCAGCATCTTCCCAAACTTTGCACTCCTTGTGAGAGTACCCCGCGCCTCAGGCCCTGTGCGATGGGAGGGTCTGAGAAAACTCTCCCAGAACTTTGATAGTGTTCCCCTGCCTCTGCTGGATTGAAGTTGTGTCTCTCTCGCCTGTACTCCTTGGTTGTCCAATGAAGTGTGCCCTCTGCCGTCAGCGTTTACAGATGGGAATTTTTTTAATAGTTCCGCAGCAAGGGCCTTCTGGTACAGCCCCATTTTTGTAGACCTGTCTGCCTCAGGAATAAGAGATAGAAAGTTCTCCTTGTAGCATGGGTCTAGAAGTGTCACCAACCAGTAATGACTGTCACCCAAAATTTTGAGAACGCGAGGGTCATGGGAAAGGCAGAGTAACATAAACTCAGCCATGCGTGCCAGACTGCTAACAGGCAAGACTTCCGTGTCCTCACAAAGAGGATGACTGACCATGCTCTCCTCCTCCTCCTCCTCCTCTCTGTCCTCTGGCCATCCACGCTGAACAGATGGTATGACAGCTGTGCAGGTAGTACTGTGACGTTCAGAGCCCTCCCTGGGAAATGGGGTTACTCGGAGCCGGGTCAGTGTAGGTGTCTCGGGGTTGCAGTCGTGGCCCGGACCCGGTCCGTGCCCAGGGCGGTCACATAAAAGATTTAATGGGCTTTCAGGGTTGAGTGGTATTTTCCGACTACGCCACCTACGGTTTCCGGTGATAGACACCAGCGCTGCTTCAGTCCACTGAGGCCGGTGTTTAAGGCAGCTTAGATGGGACGGCTCCCCGCAGGCGGAGCAGGCCTCAGGGCAGTGTGACGGGGAATGGTGGGTGAAGTGCCGCGCAGGAAATAACAGGCTGAAGCGGGGTGTGAAGTCATCCAGGGTTTTTACTCACATTAAGATATACTTTAGCCGCAAAGCTTCCCTCTGCTCCTCGCGGCATACTGCGGCCACCGGGAAGGGGGTCCAGCACTTTCCAGGTAGATCAGGAGCACCTGTCGAGACCCCTCTGGTGTGTGTTCCTCTCCTTGGTGAGTTCTCCCACTAAGTCTTCTCCTGACTGCATGTGTGGTTAGAACTAGGTGTAAGGCCAGGTCCCACTGGATAAATGCAGGTAGAGAGTTACAAGTGGCGTATGCCGCCACGTCCGTATCCCTCCCGGGATCCACTAAGCCTCCGGGCTTTTCTGACTGAGACGTGAAGTAACAGAGTCAGATATCGGGGGCCAGTACCCCTCTTGCAGCAGGAGTCCCTCTGACTAGGCCAGAGTAAGAAATACAGGTGGCATATGCCACTCTTTCCATATCCCCCTGGGATCCTTTTGCCTGTGGAGCTTGTCTCTTCTGCTCCCCTCCAGGCCTTCTTACGTAGGGACCTTGACCGGTTAGAGACAGTGGTTAACTCTGACCCGCTCCTTGCCTCAAGGCCAGAGAACGAGGATCGTGTATCTTCAGTCGGATGAGGCCTATTACTGAACCCCGGTGGGGTGACCACAATCAGAGACGGAGACCACAATCACTGATGAAGATCACAAAGACCTTGAACCTAAGATGGCCGTAGATTAAATATGAATTAGTAAGCGTACCCTAAAAGTGTGTCCTCCACCCTCACCCACTACATGGTTACCCCTATCTTTGGTTCCCCTCATCTCCTATATCCCGGGACGGGGCAGCACCCTGGTGCATTTAGGCCCCCCTACAGGACAGGAGTGGTGTAGTGTTGATTGGTGAAGTAGGGTCCCGAGAAGTGCTCCATTCTTACCTGGAAGAGGAGATACCACACCTCGGGCTGAGGTGCAGTACCCCTGTGGCGACTGAACCCTCAGGGGCGCCACAGTACCGTCTATAGTGCATGAAACTAGCTCCTGTCCTTCCTCCTCCTCCTCCTCTTCCTCATTGTCACCCAATCCACGTTGGGATGAGATGAGGCTTGGCTGTGTGTAATCACCCTGTATGGTTCCTTGCTCCATCTCATCGTGCTCCGCCTGCAATGCATCCTCTTTGATTGTGAGCAGAGAGCGTTTCAGAAGACAGAGAAGCGGGATGGTGATGCTAATTATGGTGTCATCGCCGCTCACCATCTTGGTGGAATCCTCAAAGTTTTGGAGGATGCTGCATATGTCTGACATCCATGTCCACTCCTGAGGTCTTATGTGTGGAGTCTGAACTGAATACCGATGGCCTTGTTGATGCTGGTACTCAACAACTGCCCTCTTCTGCTCACAAATCCTTCCAAACATCTGCAGTGTAGAGTTCCAACATGTGGGGACATCACACACCAGTCTGTGAGCCGGAAGCTGCAAACGCTGCTGAAACACTGCAAGGGCGGCGGAAGCTGTAGCTGACTTTCTAAAATGGGCACACAGGCGGCGTACTTTAACAAGCAGATCCAGCAGCTCCGGGTAGGATTTGAGAAGCCGCTGAACCACGAGGTTAAGCACATGGGCCAGGCATGGTACGTGTGTGAGCTCGCCTCGCCTCAGAGCCGCCACCAGGTTCCGGCCATTGTCACACACAACCATGCCTGGCTGTAGGTTCATCGATGTGAGACACAGATCTGCCTGCTCTTTCAGAGCTGTCCACAACTGTTCAGCATTTTGCGGTTTTTCACCTAAGCATATTAGCTTCAGCACAGCCTGTTGCCGCTTGGTCGCGAGGCAGTGCAGTGCTTCCAGCTTGTGACTGATGTGGTCATTTTGGAGATGGAGGCTGAATAGGAGGAGGAGGCTGAGGAGGATGAGGTGTAGGAGCTGTAGACCATGATTGACCTAGGTTCCGCAATCCTTGGCGTCGGGAGGACGTGTTCCGTCCACTATGTTAACCCAGTGTGCTGTCAGCAAGATGTACCGTCCCTGCCCACAAGCACTTGTCCACGTGTCCGTGGTTAGGTGGACTTTACCGGTTACTGCGTTGTTGAGAGCACGGCTAATGTTTTGGGACACGTGCTTGTGTAATGCGGGGACGGCACACCGGGAGAAATAGTTGTTGCTGGGGACCGAGTACCGAGGGACGACCGCCGCCATCAGGTTGCGGAATGCTTCCGTCTCCACAAGCCTAAAAGGCAACATTTGGAGCGCAAGCAGTCGTGAAATGTGAGAATTTAGTAGTGTGGCCTGTGGGGCATTGGCTGCATATTTGCGCTTACGTTCCAAGCACTGGGGTATGGACAACTGAATTCTGCGCTGGGACAAGGACATGGACATGCTTCTTGATGCTGCTACTTGAGAGTGTGCAACGACAGGTGCAGGGCAGGAGTCATCTTCGCATGCACCATGGACAGTGGATTGGCTTGCATGCGCAACAGCGGAAGAAGCATTGGTGCCACCCGCAGACACTGTTCCTGGACCCTGGAGTATGGCCCACAAAGTCGGGTGCTTTGCTGCCATGTGCCTGATCATGCTGGTGGTGGTCAGGCTGGTCATCTTGCCACCCCTGCTGATGATGGTGTGGCGCCCCTGAGGGTTCAGTCGCCTCAGGGGTATGCACCTCAGAATGAGGTGTGGTATCTCCTCTCCCAGGTAAGGATGGAGTACTACACAGGACCCCAACCACACATTCAGCACTACACCACTCCAGTTCTAAAGGGGGCCTAAAGCACCATAGTGCTGCCCTGGGCCTGAATGGAGGAGTTCGGGGGAACCAAAGTAAGGGGGAACCATGTAGTGAGTGAGGGTGGAGGAAGCATTTACCTAAGCACTTTACTAGAATTCTATATAACTGGAGGCCATTTTAATAACAAGGTCTTTGGTCGTGGGTCTTTGGGACGGCAAGTCAGCACAAGGCTGCAGCCGGCTGAGAGTCCACGGTCCCCGGTCTCAGGCCTCGAGACGGGGGGTCGGGGCAGAGTTATAACCGGCTCTGTCCCCGGTCAGGGTCCAAGCAAGAAGGCCCAGGAGGGGAGCAGAGGAGATAGGCCCCACAGGCGAAAGGATCTCAGGGGGTGCGGACGGAGCGGAGTTGCCACCTGCATACCTTATTCTGGTCCAGCCAGAGAGACCCTGTCGCAAGAGGGGATACCGGTCCCCGATTATCTGACTTTGCACTTCACGTCTCTGTCGGAAAAGTCCGGAGGCTTATGTGGATCCCAGACGGAGCGGAGTCGCCACCTGTATGCCCTAATCTGAGTTTATCCAGAGGGACCCAGCCTTACGCCACGTTCTCACCACAAGTCACCAAAAAGGGCACCCAGTCGGTCTAGGAACTACACGTTACCCACAAGGGACATCGCAGTACCCGTACGGGACTCAGTGGGGGACACTAGGCGGGAGAAGTTCAACAAGAGAGCAACACACTAGAGCGGGGGTCCTGGCGCTCCTGAACTACCTGGGGTGTGCTGAACCCCACCCTGGCGGCCGCAGCTCGCCGTTTGACAGCAGAGAGAAGCTCTGAGCTGACTACGCACCAAAGTGAGTAAAGACTTGGATGACTTCAATGACCTCCTCTGTCTGTTCTTTCTCTCCGCGGCTCTGCACCCACCATTTCTCTATTATACACCCTCTCTACGCTGCCCTGAGGCCTGCTCCACCTGTGGGGAGCCGAACCATCTATAGCTGCCCTGACACCTGCCTCAGAGGACTGTTGCAGCGCTGGTGACCTTCACCAGACACCACAGGTGGCGTCACGAACATTCCCCTATCCCATATAACTTCCCCTCTTCTTTTAAAGAGTGACCCCAGGGTACGGGCCCAGGAGCCGGCCACCACAACATCCCCCAAGATCAAGCAACAACAAGGCCCGGGTGCTGAGTCGTTCCCCCATCCCCTGGGCGCGTCACTGGCCTGGCAGGTGGTGCAAATGGCCTTTTTGGGGTTATCGGCAGAGTCTTTAAAAAACAACCAGACTCGGAAAGACCTAACAGTTGTACTGGCAACTTCCTTCGTGTTGGTGTTACGGGGAACGGTTGCCTGCCTTCTGTCTGCGGCCACCACACTGCTTCTTCCTGCCTGTTGGGGTGCTCTGCCTCCCTCCCCCTGTGTGCTGCTGTCCTCGCTCTGCATGTCCTCCTGCCATGTTGGGTCAGTTACTATATCATCCACCACCTCGTCTTCCACTTCCGCACCCTGGTCCTCCTCCTGACTTTCTGGCAATTGTGTCTCATCATCGTCCACCTCTTGTGACACTTTCCCACCGTTGCCTTCGTGTGACCGTGGCTGCTCAAATATTTGGGCATCGCTACACGCGATCTCCTCTTGCCTCGCTTCAAGTGGACCGGGCGAGAAGTGTGGAATCAGTTGTCTCTGGGTACTCAGCATGGTGGGAGGAAGGAGGATCAGGGTGAGGAATATGTGGTCCAGACTCTCGACTACTGAGACTTGACCGTGTGGAAGACAAGGTGGTGGTGGTGGTGGCTAAGTGATTGGAAGCATTATCCGCTATCCAACCAAAAACCTTTTGACACTGCTCTGGGTTCAATAGTGGTGTGCTACGGTCCCCTAGAAATTGGGACAGGAAGATCAGGCGACAAGATGTGGGTGTTTGTTGTGGCACAATTTCAGCTTGCCCACAGCCTTGTCCTCGGCCTCTGCATGCACTATTACCATCACGTCCAGTTCCGCGTCCCTTGCCACGTGCCTTGCCCATTTTAAATGGAGGACAGTATCTTCCACGCTCACTAAAAATGACTGAGTTTGGAGCGAATTTATATGTGATCCGTGTGACGGAGAAAACAGAGTTTTAAAAACCTGGCCTGTAGGTGAGTAGTTTGACCAGCAAACTGGTGTGAATTGCTTCACTGACACACTGAAAATTTTTTTTAATGGAGCCCAGAAATGGCAGTATTTTCTGACAACGTATATGTGAGCCGTGTGATGGAGAAAACACAGTTTTAAATACCTGGCCTGTAGGTAACTGTTTTGAACAGCAAACCGGTGTCAAAATAATTGCTGACACACTGAAGAAGTTTTTTAATGAAGGCCAGAAATGGCAGTATTTTCTGAAAACGTATATGTGATCCGTGTGACGGAGAAAACACAGTTTTAAATACCTGGCCTGTAGGTAACTGTTTTGAACAGCAAACCAGTGTCAAAAACTTTGCTGACACAATGAAACAAATTTTTAATGGAGACCAGAAATGGCAGTATTTTATGAAAACATATATGTGATCCGTGTGACGGAGAAAACACAGTTGTAAATACCTGGCCTGTAGGTAACTGTTTTGAACAGCAAATCAGTGTCAAAAACTTTGCTGACACACTGAAACAAATTTTTAATGGAGGCCAGAAATGGCAGTATTTTATGAAAACGTATATGTGATCCGTGTGACGGAGAAAACACAGTTTTAAATACCTGGCCTGTAGGTAACTATTTTGAACAGCAAACCAGTGTCAAAAACTTTGCTGACACAATGAAACAAATTTTTAATGGAGGCCAGAAATGGCAGTATTTTATGAAAACGTATATGTGATCCGCGTGACGGAGAAAACACAGTTTTAAATACCTGGCCTGTAGGTAGCTGTTTTGAACAGCAAACCAGTGTCAAAAACTTTGCTGACTCACTGAAACAAATTTTTAATGGAGGCCAGAAATGGCAGTATTTTATGAAAACATATATGTGATCCGTGTGACGAAGAAAACCCAGTTTTAAATACCTGGCCTGTAGGTAACTGTTTTGATCAGCAAACCAGTGTCAAAAACTTTGCTGACACAATGAAACAAATTTTTAATGGAGGCCAGAAATGGCAGTATTTTATGAAAACGTATATGTGATCCGTGTGACGGAGAAAACACAGTTTTAAATACCTGGCCTGTAGGTAACTGTTTTGAACAGCAAACCAGTGTCAAAAACTTTGCTGACTCACTAAAACAAATTTTTAATGAAGGCCAGAAATGGCAGTATTTTATGAAAACGTATATGTGATCCGTGTGACGGAGAAAACACAGTTTTAAATACCTGGCCTGTAGGTAACTGTTTTGAACTGCAAACCAGTGTCAAAAAATTTGCTGACACACTGAAGACATTTTTTAATGGAGGCCAGAAATGACAGTATTTTCTGAAAACATATATTTGATCCGTGTGACGGAGAAAACACAGTTTTAAATAGATGAATATTTAGCGCTGTAATATGGAAAGGACCAGGCTGTATTCTACAGTGCCAACAAGCAAATGGCGCAGAAAAAATGTGTTCTCTGGATTGCTTTTTAAGCAAATAATGAGGATTAAGATGCAAAAAAATTATTCCTGGCCCCTGAGACCTGGGCCTTTGTCTAGAAATATCTAACAGCAGCTGAAGGCAGAATTGGAATGGAGCCTCTTGTGCTCTATGCACTGCAGTCTGCTATATACACTGCCTGCCTGCCTATATACCCTGCCTGCCTGATATCTCTGCAGATGGATTAGTCCTCAGAAGGACTGTTTGTTAAGATGGATATGTGTAATGTACGTTTTTTCTCCCTACACTACCTAAAACACAATCAAATCTCTCCCTGACACAGCAGCAGCTCTCCCTACACTGTCTGATCCGGAGTGACTGTGACGAGCATGGCGGCGCCCGGTCTTATATACACCTGATGATGCTGTGCGGCCAGCCATTCACTGTAATGCCCACAACCAACATGGCTACGGCATTACAGTGCATGGCAGGCAATCCCTGCATGTTCATTGGCTCTCTAAAGAGCGCCAAACATGTAGGGAGGGGACCCGAGTTCCCGCCCGAGCAACCCCGGAAATACTCGCCGAGCGCCGAGCTTGTCGAGCACCATGATGCTCGGGCGAGTACCGAGTAGTGGTAGTGGCGAGCACGTTCGCTCATCACTAGTGATATCTAGTGATGAGCGAGTATGTTTTGATAACCCTTTCGCCGAGTATACTCGGCCGAGCACCGAGTATTTATAGCGTGCTCGGGCTTTAAGTTTTTGTCGCTCCGTTAACATGATTTGCGACTGTTTGACAGATTTAATACATGTGAGGAATGCCTGTTTTTCCAGCATTCCTCACATGTATTAAATCTATCAAACAGTTGCAAATCATATTCACGGAGCGACGAAAACTTAAAACCCGAGCACGCTATAAATACTCGGTGCTCGGCCGAGTATACTCGGCGAAAGGGTTATCAAAACATACTCGCTCATCACTAGTGATATCTCATCATTGAATGTCTTTGATTCAGGGGTATAAACTTTACACTCCTCGCAGATCCCACAGCGGTGATGTGGCCTCCGTAAGCTCACTACATTAGGAAATGACAGGTACACGTTAATATTTAATTAACATTTCAGCATTATTTATTATTCTGCAGATTATATTAATGAACTCTAGTAATTGAAGCAGTCGCTGAATTACACACGAGCTCCATATGACAGACTACAACCCCCAGGCTATACAGTTATACCAGGAAAGCACCGCAGACGGTAGACCAAACAGCCCATAGATGGAGGCCATTTATAGAACAATGTTGTAACTACGAGGGGATTCAGGGGTTTATTTTTTTATTTTCAATAAATGCTCAAATTTTCCGGTGAAAGGTAAAGTGACGGCTTTTTCTACAATCTTCAAAGTGGGTCAACTGCAGAGAAGGAACAAAACATCATATGAAATTATGATGGCATATCTATCTACACTATGTAACCAAAAAGAGGAAGGCAGCAGTGCAAAAGTTAATGTACAAAAAAGACAGACGACTCCGTATTATCCCATAAACTACAATGCAACTTTTTGGCTCATAAACATTGAGCTTTTCTCAAGCAACTACACTGAAGATTTATATAGCTCTCTGCAGGGCCATAACTATAATAGTAGCAGGGGTTCGCTCATACCCCGGAGACCTGCGAAAGTTGGGGGCCTTGTTGGGGATTTCACATTGGGCCCACAAGCTTCAGGTTCCGCCACTGGTCCTCTGTGTACATCCTAATACACAACCAATTAAATCAATACAACTATGCCACAATACAATTAATAAGAATGCATAAGGTGCATTATAGGAAAAAGTATTAGTGAACAATCCATATCATTAGCACTTAAGCATTTATTGGACTTTATGTACTTTTGCACCACAATTGGACAACCTTTAATATATAATGAAAAAATGTATTTCTAAGAATCAAAATCTTATCTTTTGGGAGTGGGGACACTTTATTTTGATATCACACATACTGTATATACACTGCTCAAAAAATAAAGGGAACACTTAAACAACAGAATATAACTCCAAGTAAATCAAACTTCTGTGAATTCAAACTGTCCATTTAGGAAGCAACACTGATTGACAATAAATTTCACATGATATTGTGCAAATGAAATAGACAATAGATGGAAATTACTGGCAATTATCAAGACACCCTCAATAAACGAGTGGTTCTGCAGGTGGGGACCACAGACCACATCTCAGTACCAATGCTTTCTGGCTGATGTTTTGGTCACTTTTGAATGTTGGTTGTGCTTTCACATTCATGGTAGCATGAGACGGACTCTACAACCCACAGAAGTTGCTCAGGTCGTGCAACTCATCCAGGATGGCACATCAATGCGAGCTGTGGCAAGAAGGTTTGCTGTGTATGTCAGCGTAGTGTCCAGAGGCTGGAGGCGCTACCAGGAGACGGGCCAATACACCAGGAGACGTGGAGGGGGGTGTAGGAGGGCAACAACCCAGCAGCAGGACCACTACCTCTGCCTTTGTGCAAGGAGGAACAGGAGGAGCACTGCCAGAGCCCTGCAAAATGACCTCCAGCAGGCCACAAATGTGCATGTGTCTGCACAAACGGTTAGAAACCAACTCCGTGAGGGTGGTATGAGGGCCCGACGTCCACAGCTGGGGGTTGTGCTCACAGCCCAACACCGTGCAGGACGCTTGGCATTTGCCACAGAACACCAGGATTGGCAAAGTCGCCACTGGCGCCCTGTGCTCTTCATAGATGAAAGCAGGTTCACACTGAACACATGTGACAGACATGACAGAGTCTGGAGACACCGTGGAGAGCGATCTGCAGCCTGCAACATCCTTCAGCATAACCGGTTTGGCAGTGGGTCAGTAATGGTGTGGTGTGGGGTGGCATTTCTTTGGAGGGCCGCACAGCCCTCCATGTGCTCGCCAGAGGTAGCATGACTGCCATTAGGTACCGAGATGAGATCCTCAGACCCCTTGTGAGACCATATGCTGGTGCAGTTGGCCCTGGGTTCCTCCTAATGTAGGACAATGCGAGACCTCATGTGGCTGGAGTGTGTCAGCAGTTCCTGCAAGATGAAGGCATTGAAGCTATAGACTGGCCCGCCCGTTCCCCAGACCTGAATCCAATTGAGCACATCTGGGATATCATGTCTGGCTCCATCCACCAACGTCACGTTGCACCACAGACTGTCCAGGAGTTGGCGGATGCTTTAGTCCAGGTCTGGGAGGAGATCCCACAGGAGACCATCCGCAACCTCATCAGGAGCATGCCCAGGTGTTGTAGGGAGGTCATACAGGCACGTGGAGGCCACACACAATACTGAGCCTCATGTTGACTTGTTTTAAGGACATTACATCAAAGTTGGATCAGCCTGTAGTGTGTTTTTCCACTTTCATTTTGGGGGTGACTCCAAATCCAGCCCTCCATTGGTTAATAAATTTGATTTCCATTGATGATTTTTGTGTGATTTTGTTGTCAGCACATTCAACTTTGTACAGAACAAAGTATTCAATGAGAATATTTCATTCATTCAGATCTAGGATGTGTTATTTGAGTGTTCCCTTTATTTTTTTGAGCAGTGTATATACATACAGCGGGTGAAATGAGTATTGAACACGTCACCAATTTTCTAAGTAAATCAATTTCTAACGGTGCTATTGACGTGAAATTCTCACCAGACGTCGATAACAACCCATCCAATCCACACAGGCAAAGAAATCAAACCATGGTAATAATACATTTGCAAGGCCTAGTTCCAGTAAGTTAGTAAGTTAGTGTAGGGAGTACAATTGGGGGAGAAAGTTGAACTGGATGGACCTAGTTCTTTATTCAACCTAAGTTACTATGTTACTATGTAATGAGAAATAACTCAAGGAAACAGTATTGAACACATGAAAAAAGAGAGGTGCAAAAAGCCATGGAAAGTCCTGACACCAGCTGAAATCTATCAGTAATTAGAAAGCAATCCTGGCACTTAGTGAAAAATAATATCAGCTGGTTCAACTGATGGCCTATAAAAAGGTGTCTCATTACCAAAGTATCACACAAGAAACATTTCATGATGGGTAAAACCAGTGAGCTGTCTCGAGACCTTTGCAACCTTATTGTTGCAAAACATACCGACAAGAATTTTTAAATTACTGAAGGTTCCAGTGATCACTGCTGGGGCCACAATCCAGAAGTGGAAAGAGCATCATTTCACCATAAACCGGCCACGACCAGGTGCTTCCCGCATGATTTTACACAGAAGAGTGAAAAGAATTATCAGAAGAATTGTCCAGGAGCCAATGACCACTTGCGGAGATCCACAGAAAGATCTGGAATTAGCAGATACAATTGTTTCAAAGAAAACAATAAGTAATGCACTCAACCTCCACAGCCTTGTATGCATGCTCACCACGCAAGACTCCATTGCAGAACATAGAGCATGTTCAAGCGGCTTTAAAGTTTGCTCAACAAGATTTAGACAAGCCTGTGAAATACTGGGAGAATATAGTCTGGTCAAATGGGACCAAAATTGAACTCTTCGGATGCCATAATACTCACCATGTTTAATGGCCAAAAGGCACTGCATGTCACCACAAAAGCATCATAGCCACCCCAACAAGTTTCGCCCACATGGGCTTCCTCAGGGGTGCTGTGGCTACTTTAGCCACAGCCCCCAGAGGAAGCCCATGGGGGCAAAACTTGTTGGGGTGGCTATTTAGTTCTTTTTAATATGGTAGCATATGCAGCAAAAGCAACAATAGAGATACCCGATGTATATAGTATAAACGCAGGCTGCAGCTGCGATATTGGGTGCTGTAATGTACTTAGGGAGCGTTGTCAAGAATCTGACATATGACATGCCTGAATGATACATTACTAGCTGTATTCTATGCTCCAAGAGTTTTAACATGGAGTTTATGACCTCTATATTTTAAATTTGTATTGATTAAAAGTGAAGTTTGAACGTCCCTTCTTATGTGGGATCTATTTGCTCCCAGGAGCAATTTGGAGTTTTGCATCCTGGGTAAAACACCACCAAAATCTTGTGTCAAAGAAGGAACTGAGCAATTACAGAAGGGCCCGGGAACGGTGGAGACATCTCTGTGCTGCATAGTTGAAGTTGGGACATAATCCTGACCTCCTGAGACAGCGGGACAGTCCTGCTTAATTGATCGCCATGTTTCTTTGGGTCGTATGCATTATGATCATGCTTTACTGCACTGTAGGGCTAAATTACAAAATCTAGTGCAATCAGAAGCGTTTCCCTTAGCAGTCAGATCAACACAATCTTATAGATCAACTTGCTGTAAAACTAGGACAGAATGTGACTGGCTATCATGGGCGGTATGTGCACTTTACCTGTTCTCCTTAGTCCGGCTCCAATATGTATAGTGTAAGAAGCTGCAGTCTCATACATTGCCATATTAAACCGTATGTGATTCATTCTTGTGTGTTTTTCCTTTTTGTCAGTATGCGGGTAAATGGGAATATAATTTTGAGGTAAGACATTTTTGTAATATTTCTAAATCTAGATTAGTATAACCCATTGTATTTCTATTACTGTACAGCGTGTATGACTAAACACGCGACTGCCACCATGTCCTACGACCATCAATATTAACCTGGCAGCAACAAGCAACTCGACAATTTTACCCATCTCCAACATTGTGTGAAAATCCAAAAAATAACTCGGAAAATAAAAAAAATCAATAAAGCAGAGAGACATATAAAACCCTATGCAAAAGCAACAGATGGAAAAAACTATTTTCTCTTTCAACAAATTCAACTCTTTTGGAAAGGGACTGGTTTTCCTTAAAGGAGTTAGCCACCTTTTTTTTTTTCTTACTGAAATTCATGTATTTTTTGGCTAAAAATCATATTTGTAGTTGAGTTGCATTCAAAATTTTGCACCATTTGCCTTCTACAGCCTCTGTGTTGCACTGTATAATGCTGGCTGCAGAATAAGTTAACTAAGAATCGCTCAGTGAGCTCATTCTGCTGGTCCAATGGGAGAGTTTCTAACTCTTATCTGCCATTTTTGTGCTCCTCTCACCTGAGTTATGATAGTAGAACACATCAAAGTTGAATGTGCAGTGAAACAAAGATCTTGTGAAAGCCAAAAGGTGCAACATTTTTAAGGAAACCCAAATGTCAAAAATTACTTTTAGCTCTAAATACAGTCATTTAAGTAAAAAAAATGTTTTCAGAGATAGACAAGCCCTTTAAAGCGCACCTGTAAGCAGGATTGTGCTTAGTAAACCACATACACTGTCAGGTGGGTGCCGTTACAGTGAGTAAAATGATACCTTTGTTGATGAAATCCGTCCAGTGGTTCTTTTATAATCTTTATTTTCAGGTCTGCCATAATGAGATGCTTGTGCTTCGGGGCGGCCTTTGGGGTGGGCTTTATCTTGTGCT
Source organism: Phyllobates terribilis (assembly GCF_046119375.1). Lineage (NCBI taxonomy): Eukaryota > Metazoa > Chordata > Amphibia > Anura > Dendrobatidae > Phyllobates > Phyllobates terribilis. Next base: position 147,651,749 of record NW_027362769.1, on the reverse strand, counting down.
CTGCTTATATATTCCTATCTATGCCTTCTGACAGGTCACTGAGCCTTCAGTGAGCTGCCTACTATTTGACATACTGCCTGTGTAATTTGTCTGCCACACGTGAAATTTGCCTGCACCAAAATAGCACCCGCCGCCCGCGCATGCGCAGTAGCATCTCTCGGTTGTTGAGAAAGGATACTGCACAAGCACGGGCGGCGGGGGCCATATTGCTGCTGGCAAATTTATTTTTCCTTCAGCAAAATGGCGCCCACGCATGCGTAGTAACATTTATCGCTTGCCGAGATGCTACTGCGCATGTGCGGCACGCAGCACCATATTGCTGAAGGCAAATTCTTTTTCCTCCAGCAAAATGGCAGCCGAGAGATGCTACTGCGCATGTGCGGGGGCCATTTTGGTGCATGCAAATTTCATGTGTGGCACACCAAAAATCTTCTGCTGTCTTTGGCCCCCCCGAGCAGATTTGCACTGATCACCCCAAAACTCCAACCCTTTTATTTTCATATAGGTCACCAAGTCTAGAAACCTTAATTCTTCCTTTCTTTAGAGCTGTGCCGTACATTGTCACTTACTCGTGTTCAGCAAGTTTGTGTCATTTTTTCCAGAATTTGTGTGTCATGGATGTATTATCTCATCAGTGTCATCTAGGACGTCCTTCATTTGCCTGTCACATAGCATGTTATTACTATAGACGGAGACCCATGACCGCATTGTCCCAGTAGACCCTCTTAGATTTGCTTCATCTCTGTCCTTTGCTATTCAAATCTCTCATTGTTCCTTAATGTAGTTACTTCTCTTGCAATCTCCATTCCTGTAATCTGACTTTTGTTTTTTTTTTTTTGATACTTTTCCTTACAATATGTTCCTTAGAGGGTTATTCCCTTTTCTTCATAAATGGGTATTGTTGGATACTGCTTGTAAATAAAAGAAATATGGCATTTTACTGTTTATTAAAATTTTAAGTCATTCTTGAGATATTTCCACTTTTATATTCTTTTGATTACAGCTTGCTGTCTTGGAGACCGACCGCTTCCCCTAGAAAGCAAAATATGTGCAGTGCTTACAAAAGCTTTTCTATTGAACTTGTAAGCACTGTATTGAAACTGGTCAGAATCAATGTTACCTCCTAATTGTGACCAAATTCAGCGTAGTGCACAAGCTAGCCAGCAGCGGTGGTCGGTCTCCTAGGCAACAAGCTGTAAAGAGAAAAAAAGGAATGTGTTGATATCTTCAAGAACGACTACAATTTGAATAGGCAGTAAATTGCAAAAGTACTATCCAACAACATTCAACTATGAACTGTCAATTAAAACAAAACCAAAAGAATAATGGTTTTCCCACTCCCTCCCCAACTTCCACCCCTACCACCCCATTAAGATAAACGTGTTTATTATGCAAAAAAAAAAACTGTTTAAATTGTCCAGAAACTGTCCCAATTCTCAAATTCTTTTATTTGCCATCCACAATTTTTTATTAGGCAGTACTTCTTAATCAGCATTCTGCCAGAGCTATAGGAACAGGAACCTTCCTTTTCCCCACTTACCATCGAGCTTTGCTATTTTCCAATAACCTGCCTCTCTGTTTTGCCTGTATGCGGGCTGACAGTTGTATTGCATACAATACAGTTGTCCTGCGGTATATAGATCAAGCGATCAAAGGATCGCAGAACCAAGTGCCGCAAGAGATCTAAAAAATTAAGTGAAATTGAAGTAAAAAAAAGTTTTTGAAAAAAAAATTTAAAAAAATGTAAGTTTGAATCATCCCCTTTTCCAAGTTCTAATATAAAGAAATCATAATGAAAAATGAAACATATTTGATATCGCAGAACCCATAAAAGTCCAATCTGTAAAAATACAATATAGTTTAACCCATATAGTTAACGTCATAAAAAAAGTCTTTACAATTCCCGCCAAAAAAATATAATAAAAACGGACCCAAAAATAGCATGGACAGCGAAATGGACACCATTAAAAACTCCTCAGCACTAAAAAACCCCAAGCCCTCTTACAGTTGTGGCGCCCCTGAGGGTTCGGTCGCCACAGAGGTATTACATATCACCCAGAGGTGTGGTGTCTCACTCTCAGGTAAGGAAGGAGTATGGCTCAGGACCCTAACACTACATCCACTACACCACATTTCCTGGGGACAGGGCGATAATGCTCCCACGGGAGAGCACAAGTGTCCCTGATCCCTGGCTGGAGTGGGGAGGAACCACTTAGAGAGGGGGAACTATGTAGTGGATGGGTGGAGAACGTAGCTCCTGGGAGCACTGAGTAGGAGATATAAAAGTAGGAACCATCTTGGTTCAGGGAGAGTGAGTAGTTAGTGGTGGAGAGTGAAAGTGACAGGAGCAGAGGCTCTGCACGAGCTCTGCTCCAGAAGCGGGCCTAGTCAGGAGGCCTGAGCCTGGAGGAGAGAGGAGAGAAAAGGGGAGCAGGACGGCTCCAGGACTAGGAGAGAAGGGACCCTAGGGGTACGGGCCGTGCAGCAAGCCACCGGTACGCCCGCCTCTACCGGGAGGTAGGAGGGTCAGGCCAGAAGAAGGGAACTGGTTCCCTCAACCAGCAGAGACTACAGGGCTCAACTGGGAACCGGAGGCTGCAGCACTTCAAGTACAGCAGGCCGTCCACACCAGCCAATAGGAAAGTAGCCACATAGGGCCCAGGGGACGGAACATACATCACCCACTAAGGTCCGAGGACACTGGACAGAGGTGCCGCTAGGTGTGAGGTACAAGGAGAGAGGCCAGAGAGGACACACAGAAAGGGGTCCTGCTAAATGCTCCAGAGATACCTGAGGGTCGACCAAGCCCCTTACTGCGTGAGCACAGGACGCCGTGGGCTCTTACACTGGCCCTGTAACTGGAACTGCTTTAACCATGAGTAAAAGACCTGGGACTGCACTGCAACGACTCCATGTTATCACTACTGATCCCGGCACTATCACCACCATCAGCCATACGCGCTGCCCTGAAGCTACACTCTTCCTGTGGGGAGTTACATCACCTTGCTGCACATGCCACCAGCTTCAGTGGACTGCTCCGAAGCGGCGGTTCCCAATAACCGCATTCCACAGGTGGCGTAGTCGGACTATACTTAACGGATACACATAGACTACCCTGGTTTGACCGCCCTGGGTCACGGACCGGGTCACCGCCACGGTGACTACAACCCCCAGCATCTACAAGGCCCGGCTCCGGGTACTCAACGGCCAAGGGGGCGCGTCACAGTCATATGGACAAAAAAATTAAGCTGCGGTATTTGTTTTGGAAGATGGTGGCACAAATCTCATTTTTATTAACAAAGTTCAGAATTGTTTTAAATCTCTAAAATAGTAAAAAAAAAAAAATTTGTGTCACCATAGTCATACTGCCCTGGAGAATCTAATTGTCAGGTCCTTTCTGAACACACAATGAATGCCGTGAAAACAAAATCCAAAAAAAAAAGAAAACATTGGCAGAATTGTAATTGTTCAGTATTTCTTCTCATATTCCATCTTTGATTGTGATGGAATCAAAATGTAATAAATAAGTGTAATGAATCTGACGTGGAGACTAACATTAGTGATTTTGTACTTTCAGAGGGTTCTCCGAACTTAAAAGAGCCATAAAATATTGTACAACTTTACATGGCTACCACTTTATGTGCAGCACTCCGAAACACTTATCTGGAATATTATATATTATATTATTGATCGAGACACTTTAGGACATTTCATCATTTCTTCTGAGCGCACGGGTTTATATCTAGATTTTGACTTTTTTTATTGTAGTACACGGATCACACATCAGCGGGCGGCCGATGCAGACAGGAGAGAGGGATGAGCGTGCGCCTGCGCTGATACTGCGTGTGTGCGCGCCTGGCTCCTGCGGTGTCATGTCTATTATTTTTAGGTTTTCTTTATTTTTGCAGGGGGGGGGTTAAAGGGAAATAAAAGCAGCAATTTCACCTTTTTTGTTCTGTTTTATTTCTTATAGCATTCACTATACTCTACAATATAAACAATATAAATAATTTTGGCTTTGTTCTGTGGATCAACACCAGACATGCCGACTTTTTTATATAACGTATATTTGTATTTTTGTACTTTTGTACAACCAACATGATTTTTATAAAGAAAAAAACAAAAAACATGTACAGTGCATACACTGTGCATATACACTGCTCAAAAAAATAAAGGGAACACTTAAATAACAGAATATAACTCCAAGTAAATCAAACTTCTGTGAAATCAAACTGTCCACTTAGGAAGCAACACTGATTGCCAATCAATTTCACATGCTGTTGTGCCAATGGAATAAACAATAGATGGAAATTATTGGCAATTATGAAGACACTCTCAATAAAGGAGTGGTTCTGCAGGTGGGGACCACAGACCACAACTCAGTACCAATGTTTTCTGGCTGATGTTTTGGTCACTTTTGAATGACTCTACAGCCCACAGAAGTTGCTCAGGTAGCGCAGCTCATCCAGGATGGCACATCAATGTGAGCTGTGGCAACAAGGTTTGTTGTGTCTGTCAGCGTAGTGTCCAGAGGCTGGAAGCGCTACCAGGATACAGGCCAGTACACCAGGAGACGTGGAGGGGGCTGTAGGAGGGCAACAACCCAGCAGCAGGACTGCTACCTCCGCCTTTGTGCAAGGAGGAACAGGAAGAGCACTGCCAAAGCCCTGCAAAATTACCTCCAGCAGGCCACAAATGTGCATGTGTCTGCACAAACGGTTAGAAACCGACTCCATGAGGGTGGTATGAGGGCCCGACGTCCACAGATGGGGGTTGTGCTCACAGACCAACGCCGTGCAGGGCGCTTGGCATTTGCCACAGAACACCAGGATTGTCAAAGTCGCCACTGGCGCCCTGTGCTCTTCACATATGAAAGCAGGTTCACACTGAGCACATGTGACAGACGTGACAGAGTCTGGAAATACCGTGGAGAGCGATCTGCTGCCTGCAAAATCTGGTTTGGCAGTGGATCAGTAATGGTGTGGGGTGGCATTTCTGCCATTAGGTACCGAGATGAGATCCTCAGACCCCTTGTGAGACCATAGGCTGGTGCGGTTGGTCCTGGGTTCCTCCTAATGCAGGACAATGCCAGACCTCATGTGGCTGGAGTGTGTCAGCAGTTCCTGCAAGATGAAAGCATTGAAGCTATGGACTGGCCTGCCCGTTCCCCAGACCTGAATCCGATTGAGCACATCTGGGACATCATGTCTCGCTCCATCCACCAACGTCACGTTGCACCACAGACTGTCCAGGAGTTGGCGGATGCTTTAGTCCAGGTCTGGGAGGAGATCCCACAGGAGACCATCCGCAACCTCATCAGGAGCATGCCCAGGTGTTGTAGGGAGGTCATACAGGCACGTGGAGGCCACACACAATACTGAGCCTCATTTTGACTTGTTTTAAGGACATTACATCAAAGTTGGATCAGCCTGTAGTGTGTTTTTCCACTTTAATTTTGGGGGTGACTCCAAATCCAGGCCTCCATTCCATTGATGATTTTTGTGTGATTTTGTTGTCAGCACATTCAACTTTGTACAGAACAAAGTATTCAATGAGAATATTTCATTCATTCAGATCTAGGATGTGTTATTTGAGTGTTCCCTTTATTTTTTTGAGCAGTGTATATGTATATATACATATATATATATATATATGTATATATATATAAAATAATAAATAATAATCAGATTATTTATCAGATTATATATATATATATATATATATACTGTATATATACTGTATATATATATAAATAAACATATATTTTATATCATGTATTTTTTTTTAATAAGTTTCATTTTTCTTTGCATTGTGGGGCTTAGCAGAGTGATCATTTAATCTCTTCAACGCAGTGATACACTGCACTACTTCTGTTTTGCAGTGCATTATTGTCTGTCAGTGTTTTAAAGACAGGTAACCTTTTAGACAAAAGCCAAATAGGCTCATACACAAGGCTTTTGGCAGACCCTTAGGTGTGATAACAACCAATTGATAAGTTGACAGAGGAAGCCAGCTCCTTCTGCTCAACTCCTTAGATGCCACAATCAGTATTGGCCTTAGCATCTAAGAGGTATATGCCAAGTATTACCTCTGATTCTGTTCTTTTTAGCAGAAAATCAGCTGTTAAACATAACGAGCACTTATACTGGTGATGATGAAGGCACACAGGAATGACTCACCTGCAACTTACTATTACCTGTATCAGTAATATGTCTATCCATCCCAGAATTTCCATAATTCTGCGACTTTTTTCTTCTTAGTGAAGAAATTTCAATGTTGAGTGTATTTTATGGATCTTCTTTATTATACATATAGCTTTAAACTGGTTCCTATTAAGATATAAGTAAAGTTTCAGGCTTAAAATACCTTGCACATGGTTCCTAACACTTATAAGGCACAAAGTCCCTCTCTTGTGCTTCAGAAGCTAAGACAAACCGTAGATAACATCAATAGGGTTCCTTTTTGTCTTTTTTTTTGGTATAGAGCTTCAGGTGATAAAATTTGGATTATCTATTTAAAGAGCAGGAAATGCAGTTGTGCACAGATTCTCTTTCCAAACTGTCACTGTTTTATCCTTGACACCTCTTCTCGTCAGATGTACAGTATGGCATTGGGGGAATCCTCATCTGTGAACATATAGCCTTGGTCGTGGAATCATATAAGTCTATAGTGCTCAAGAAAGTTTTAGTATGAATTTTATTTTTAGGGTCCATGTTCATGGCTGGATCAAGTAAGATTAGTCTTGTGAGGCCTACTGAACATCTGTGTGGCCTACCGGAGGTCTGTGTAGCCTACTGGCATCTGTGTGGCCTACCGGACATCTGTGTGGCATACTGGACATCTGTGTGGCCTACCAGGCATTTGTGTGGCCTACCGGACATCTGTGTGGCCTACAGGTCATCTGTGTGGTCTACCGGACATCTGTGTGGCCTATGAGACATCTGTGTGACCTACTGGCATCTGTGTGGCCTTCCAGGCATCTGTATGGCCTATAGGACATCTGTGTGACCTGTCGGACATCTGTGTGGGTTGTCGGACATCTTTGTGGCCTACAGGACATCTGTGTGGCCTGTCGGATATCTGTGTGGCCTACCGGACATCTCTTTTCTATGCAGGCCGAGTAGTCACTTTATATTTGGGAGACTCACAGTACTCAGCCCTGCGATCCACATGTCAGTTAGACTTTGTGGTGATAAATATCCAGCCACGAAGAGGTGGCTATGTACACATGTGCCTATCTTTAGAGTGTTGCTGGCTTTGCTGTCTTGGTAAAATCCACAGTCTTCATTACTACAAATATAGCAAGTGTTAAAGCAACCCTCCACCTCCAATTTTAAATGTGACTTTACATTTCTCATTTATCCTCACCATACCTAATGTTCTCCGTTATTCTGCCACTGCTTTCCACCATCATTTATGCCCTGTTTTCTTTTTCTCCAAAATGACCAATGGAGAGATATAAAAAGTCTGAACCATGCCTCCATTGTCTATTCTGTACTGGAGAATTCTGTCATCCTTGATTTTGGTCCCTTCCATTGCAGAGACAAGGCATAGTAGAGGTTCAGACTTTCCTCAGTGCACCCCATAGCACTCCAATGGCCATTATGAAAAAAAAAATATTCATAAAGCAGCCCTTTAGTCTATTTAATATGGGGGACAAAAAGGTCTTGTTAAGGGAACCTACTTTAGTAATGTAGGGTCTATGTTCTTTGCTTAGTAAGTGTATAAACAGCAGTGCTATAACTGATGTAGGCAGGCTATATTAATGAAATAGGTGGTTCTAGCTGCACACACACACACAGACACATATATATATATACTGTATATATATATCCCTCAATCTCAGGAACCAGGCTGCCTACTAAAACTATATGTATATGGTCTTAATAGGCAGCCTGGTTCCTGAGATTGAGATAGGGGCCCTTACTAAAATTAGTGGACCAGTAACCAGATCAAAAGTGGACAGCTTTTGCTCTTGTTTAACTCCCACTGCTCCCCTGAGTATTCCTGTTTTTGTTGTTTGTAAATCTGCCATATGGTTGAAGAGATATGGACCTTTTCATTTAGTGCTACTTTTTATAGCTTATACCAATGAGCAATGTCTTATAGGATCCTCTGGGGCGTGTCTTTAAGCTGCTCTGCATAATTAGAACAAAGGTAGGGAGTCCAGCTTCTGGTTAAATAATGTATGACCCCTTTTGTTCAAAATATTAAAATTCCATACTGATAAAGTAGGGAGAAGGAGAGCACATTGCGACACGTTTCGAATGCAGGAGAGAGTTTTTCCTCAAGGGCTTTGAGTAAGAATGCCCTACCTTTGTTCTATTACTTCCACGCTGGTCAGAGCGTCGTCCCCTGCATGCTGGACTATATGATATGGTGAGCTGGCTTTTTCCCTATTTTTTGCTCTGCATAATTACCCTGTGAGCAATGCCCCCTAGCTTAAGGACATAAAAATTAGCACTAAGTAAAAAGGTCCATATTTCTGGAACCGTAAGGCGGATTTAAAAAAAAAACAGAAACGAAATACTCAGGGGAGCTGCGGAAATAAAACAAGAGCAAAAACAGACCATCTTTAACGAAGATCATCCACGACTATGTCTAAGGTTTTTTTTTAAATACAAATACAATCCACCATTGTTTCATTGTTTATAACATACCTTGACTGTCATGCACTTTGTAGACCCCAGGCTTACATGTGGTGCCATTGGTAATCACTAGTATTTTGTATTGTGTCTTAAACAATAGACAGAGTATAGGATGTGCAAAGAAGGCTTTCACATTTGGGCCCTGGATCCTACGTGGGCCAATGAAACCTCCAAAAAATTAGAAAGCACCAGTATTATAAATGATAAATGGGGGGGGGGGGGTCTTTATTTTGTTTTTATATCCAGCAACTTCATACCATGGGTTGGATGGAAGGGATCACAATTAGGGATGAGCGGATGCGTGGAAGTTCAGGTTCTGGTACAAGACACAAACTTTATTCCAAAGTTATCCGAACTTGAATCGGAACCCAAACCTCATAGAAAACAATGGGGACCCGAACTTTTGAGCCGGAAAATATTTCTCTCTCTCTCCCTCCAACAGACTTCCCTCCCCGAAACTGCGAACATTGCAATGGACTTCCAGGAGAAGAAGTCCATGTTCGGCATTTAGCGCTGGACACTGACGGTCCGGTACGGTCCCCGAACTTTTAAGTTCGGGTTCGCTCATCTCTAATCACAGTCAATAATCCACCGGGTTCATCACCTACAGTAAAATAACCAAAGGAAACTAGTCTGGTGATTCGAATATCAATTTAAGACTTCTTCCACCCCAGTCTTCGGAAATGAGGATGGATAATTAATATAAATACTTTTCCCTTGTATTTTTAATTAAAATGCCCCTGTACAACTGGATAAAAATGCCTTCTATCCCCGAATTATACACAGACACGTTACAATACATGTTACTACATCCAACACTTCTTAATATCTTTAATAAGAAAAAAAGTCGAAAGCTTCCGAAAGATATCAACAATCTGCAATATATTTTGTGATCTTTCCTCTATTTTAGCCGTGTATGTCTTCGCCTCCATCTTTCTGTGTTACATCTACTGTACTTTGTGTTTGTGCACATTATTTCACTAGATCATTTATTATTCATGAGGTTTTGCTTTGACTTGTCTCTTTCTGTTGCACAGACCCATTCATTTCTCCATATCATAACCCAATCATGTTTGACTTTAAGCCAAATAGAGGACGGCACATTTGGCCCTACTGTGGAATACTGTAACGGCAACAGCCGGCAAGCCTGGATTCTGAGGAATTATACCAGACTGGAGGTTATTAGAAATGTTTTTTACAGTCCCACTGATTACTTTCTATGAAAGCTTTATGAGGTTGGTATGATATATCGATGATAATATAATGCATTCCATAAGACATGCCTGAATTTGAACTATGGATCTGCTAACAACTCAGAAATGTAAATTCTATAAATTAATAGCAAAGATACTGTATGTATTTTATGAACTTTTCTTTTTTCATCTTTTTCCAATGTGGGATATTTTGTAACTTTTTCAGATAAATCAGTGCAATTTAATCCAAATTTTTACCCTCCTGTCCTCATGACAAAACTATTCGTGCTGATATCCTGACCTTCGGGGACGTAATATCGACTGAAAATGATGACACATATCAATGTGCACATCAGAAATGCTCAGGTGACGTATAGATTTTATTTGAAATGTCCCCCATCACAAAACTGGTCTGGCAGTAGATGAACACCAGAAGTGTTTTTGTTAAGACCGGGATAAGACAACACATTTTTTAAAGTAACTTGGAATTTTAGGAATATCAGACACAAAGTAATATATCAACTAGATGAGCAGGAAGCCTCCCATGCATGGAATTTATTTAGTAAGATATATATGTATACTAATAGTGACACTTTGCATTGGAAATGGATACTCAGAAAAAATTATCCCCTGATGAAGCTTTAGGCGAAACGCATGTTGGTTGTGTTTCCTTTAGGTGAGCCACTACCACTGTGTTTGTACTCTATGTTCTTTATAAGGCTTCCTCACTGCTCTTGTTTTTAAATGCATTCCTTTATGCATTGTGAACTGTGGGCTCTTTAATATTCAAAGTATCCGTCTCCAATGAAATGCGTCTCGAGTATACATACATTTCTTACTAAATAAATTCAATGCAAGGGAGGCTATCTTCTAATCTAGTTGATATATTCCTTTGTGTCTGCTATTGTATGTTTTTTAAGTATTCTTTGTATTATTTTAATCATGTATCAATAAAGGGTATACAGGTGCATCTCACAAAATTAGAATATAGTCATTGATGATGATGATTATGGCTTACAGCCAATGAACACACAAAAGTCATTATCTCACTAAGTTAAAATAATTAACAAAAAACACCTGCAAAGGTTTCCTACGCGTTTAAAAAGGTCCCTTAGTCTGTTTCAGTAGGCTCCATAATCATGGGGAATACTGCTGACTTGACAGATGTCCAGAAGGCAGTCATTAACACACTCCACAAGGTCCCAGAGTCTGGAGGAAGAGTGGAGAGGCCACAATCCAAGCTGCTTGAGGTCTAGTGTGAAGTTTCCACAATCAGTGATGGTTTGGGGAGCCATGTCATCTGCTGGTGTAGGTCCACTGTGTTTTATCAAGACCAAAGTCAGCGCAGCCGTCTACCAGGACATTTTAGAGCTCTTCGTGCTTCCCTCTGCCGACAAGCTTTTTGGAGATGGAAATGTCATTCTCCAGCAGGACTTGGCCCCTGTCCACACTGCCAAAAGTACCAATACCTGGTGTACACACAACAGTATCACTGTGCTTGATTGGCAGCAAACTCGCCTGACCTTAACCCCATAGAGAATCTATTATAGAGAATCTATGGGGTATTGTCAAGAGGAAGATGAGACACCAGACCCAACAATGCAGACGAGCTGAAGGCTGCTATCAAAGCCACCTGGGCTTCCATAACACCTCAGCAGTGCCACAGGCTGATCGCCTCCATGCCACATTGCCGCATTGATGCAGTAACTGATGCAATAGGAGCCCGACCAAGTATTGAGGGCATTTACTGAACAGACATTTCAGTAGGACAACATTTCGGATTTTAAAATAATTCTTCAAGCTGTTGCTATAAAGTATTCTAATTTACTGAGATAATGACTTTTGTGTTTTCATTGGCTGTAAGCCATAATCACCAACATTAACAGAAATAAACACGTGAAATAGATCTCTCTGTTTGTAATGACTCTATATAATATAGGAGTTTCACTTTTTGTATTGAAGAACTGAAATAAATTAACTTTTTGATGATATTCTGATTTAATGAGATGCACCTGTATGTATTCATCTTTATTGAGTTCTGTACATTCTTTGTATAAGCAATTTTAATTTTTGTAAAGTCATTTTTTTTCACCTTTGGGGAAGAAACCAACTAAGTTTTTAAATTGTCTTTCTGGAACATCTTTGAATACATAAAAGCAGCAATTTATTCATCCTTTTTTAGTAGCTTAAGTAAGTTTCTATTAGTAGACAGCACTATTGATAAATATCTTATTAGCAAGATCCAGGAATGATTCTCAGTTCTTTAGAGGCCTGAAGATCCTTTAGACAAAGCTATGGTCACCTAAGCATATCAGTCCCTGTCTTCATGTCTCATGTCTGTCATCAGAATGTTGCTTATCAATATCTAGACTGATCTTCTAGAGAGATTGTGAAAACCACCATACTGAGCATATTTCTGCAGCCCTTGATGGTTTCACAGCTGATAGAGGCTGGCAGCCTATAAGTAGACATTGTAAAAGCTATTTTGCTTGTGTAATTAATATAATACTCCGCTAGATCTCCAAAATTCTGCACTGGAGCATTGCATGTCATTATATACGATTCCATGCTAATGTTTCTATGACATTTTCTTATTTTTGTCATTTTTGTTTTTTTTTATGCTCTGAACCCCAATCGGGGATACTTAATGACAGCAATTAGGACACTTTCGATTCGGACAGGTTTAATTTGAACCAAAGCGAATCTGAGAGCGGATTCTAACAATTCTGCTAAAATGAAATTCGGGAAATTTGCTTATCTCTAATCCCAGAACCACAAACTGGAATATTATTTTTGGTGAGGTTTTGCCGCAACGTGGTGATTTACTAACTTGTCCAAGAGGTCTTTCTCTTATCCAGGAGCCACCCAGACGTTCAAGGAGAGTTGGCAAGTATGGTTTCACGGTTCCAATGCGTCTGTGGAGTACCTTAGACTTATGGTGGTCAAACATATGATATAGCTGTCACCGCTGTTTTACTGGCCGACAGCTAGCCCTCTCAAGTCCCCCATACATATGAGCGCTAAGCTCAACTGAGAATTCATGCTTTCAAAGGGGATAGTGGTACAAGCCACTGTCAGACACCTCTGGTAACAACTTATCTACGCGGAAAACAATTGAAACATTGAAATTCCAACTGCGTGATGCTTCTCTCATTCTCTCCCCTGGCATCATCTATTGGGAGAGAGTCGGGGGGGGGGCTTCCCATTGTCACGCAAGGTGTGGGAAGACTTAGCGCAACACAAAGATAAGAGGGAAAGGGAGCCCAGACTCTAGGGAAAGGGGGGAAGTGGAGACCTCCTAGGTTGATCTAGCGTCACCCTGTCTCCCCTAATGTCCCTGTATTGGTTCTTCACCAATTGCCGCACGCGTGCCTCGCCCTGTCTTTCCCTGGCATATGACTAAGGCTAGGGACGGGAGGAGATGAGCACTAGTCGATCTCCACTATACACTATATACACAACAGGGGTGGACAAACAGGGGGAAATTGCTTAGCTTTAGACGAACTCCAGACAAATGCGCGCACGTCCAGAGAGGACAAAGTACTGCTCTTGCTAAAGCTTTCACAGGTAGTAATGAATATCGCCGGCAGCTCCCTCTCAGACACAGCAGGTATTTATACACCCAGGCAGGGTGTTAATTAGTCAGAGGGAGGTAGCCGCTGGGTCCTAGAGACTGCCTCTAAGAAGATGTCTGTAAAGCCAAACGTAGAGATCTCCTGCAACCAACTGCAGGGCGACTGTCTGTCACCTCTGACACACTTGTGACACCCATACACCGGTTGGTTGGCCATTTCTGCAGAAAATGGCAAGTTCAGTTAAATTTCATCATAAATGTATGGAGGAATTTACCTTATTCTAATCAGAATATGTGCTTTTTGTTACTATCATTGTAAGCTCAGGACAAAGAATCAGTAAGAACTGATAGTTTATTTGTAGAGGAGAGAAAATTGAGTCCCAGGACCCTGGTCCGGTGGCCACATCAGTAGTCCAAGAGCCTCTGCGAATTGTCTTCTACCTCCTGGAATTCTCAGCGCCTTTTCTGATTTGTAGGTCTGATGTAATGTCATCATTGTAGCATGATACACACATGATGTCATATTACGCCTACTAGTCAGAAGAGACCCTAAGGATGCCTGCAATTAGGAGAGCGTTTGCAATGCTCCCGCCCGGCGGCCATGGGCTATTGATGTAGTAGCTGGACCAGGGCCCTGAGAATCAATTCGCTCATCTCTAGTTATTTGTGGTTCATCCTTTAAGAAAAAGAACCAAAGTTACATCCAAATGAGATTGTCTTCATCTGGATCTTTGGGGGTCATTGCTATTTTAAATTGTGAGCCCGTCAAAAGATTAATCCGTGGAGCTAATACGGCTACTATTGCAGCCAACCCAGAGTGCTTGCAACCCAGTTGTTCTAACGCCTGTGTGGTGGATTGTATACCTAGATTGTATAGATAAAGATCCTTCCCTGAAACAGTTGATGACACGGTTTCACAAACTGGAGTGCAAAATGAGAAAAGCTTACACAAATAATTCTTAAAACAAGTTAGTTGGTTGATAGACGCTTAGATAGTACTCATACAATTTAGGTATTGTGCTCTTGTATTATTGCATTGCTGGACACAATAAGAGAAGACTGTCACTGCTCTGTGTCATAGAACTACAAGTCCACATCACTCACGTGCTTCTTGACAAGCTGTAGTCTTATAGGTGGTGTTCAGTGGCGCTGAACAAGTCTATAAGTCCACACGTATCATCAAAGATCAGAAAGCCACGACACTCACCAAGACATTTGAAAAACGTATTTAATTTCATCAGTGGCATTCGAACATGGTAGAAAAGTCTATGGCCATTTCGCATTCGAAACCCTGAGGAAGCATTATACTATGCGAAACAGCTGTAGTTTTTTTTTTTTACCATGTTTATTTACCATGCTGCTTATCATTTAGAATTAAGCGAAACTCGATGACAATCTCTTTGGGAGCTGATGTGGTTGCCGTCACATTACCACTTTTGAAAAATATATGTTCGATATTAGTAAATTCTCTTTAATCTAAAGGGAATGTTGGTGCTATGATAGAATTACTGTATATTTTCCAAGGAAATATTCCATGTCTTGTGAAGCTCATGTTTGTATTTATCAGATTTTCACATAATAATATTGCTCAAAAATGTATTTGTCCCATTTGCCGATATGTGAACTTGTCATTTTGGACAATGCTGAGGCATCATTCACACATCAGTGAAAAAATGGTAACAGTGTTTTGGATCAGAGTATGGTCAGTGTGTCCGTTTTTACCATCGGTGTCATCAGTTTTTTTTTACTGGTGGATAAATAAATTACAAAGCTTCTATACTTTTCAATGTTAAGTATGGACAGCACAATGATGCCATCCGTGTGCTGTACATATTTTTCACAAACCTATAGACTTGTATTAGTCCTTTTCTTCCATTATACCAGAAAAAAACGGACATGTTTCCATGAGTTTTGCACGGACACACGGTCCTTGTAAAAACATGGACAAGTGTAGCACAATAGACTACAGATAGACGTGCAACCTGGACACGTGAATGAGGCCTTAGGATGTAACTATAAATTTTTCTGTTCTTCTAAATCCGGCGTTGTTTTTCTTTGGTTTCTGCTACTCTCTCTTCCTGAAATATGACCCTCTCTTCACAGTAAATGCAGCTAGTCTTTTTTAGCCAAGTGGGCGTGGTCTTCAAGAAGACACCCAAAGAGTAGAGTTGAAGTTTCCACCAGCTTGGCAAAAAAAAATAGATTTTCACACAGATCAGAAACAGAGAGGAGCAGGAGCAAAATAAAAATAACACTGAATTCAGGAGAAAAGTGGCCTTAACACCAGGTAAAAAATATGCATATTTATGGCAAGTGACAGGTCCTCTTTAAATGAGTATATTTAGATTTTGGGATAATTTTGTTAATTGATTTGCAAATTGTATATACAGTGTTATATTTTGCAATACATAAATAAGACTAAAAAAAATACTGGAAGAATGGAGAAGTGCTACAATCAATGCAAGCGTGCAAAGGGTGCCAATACTTGTGAGAACTCACCAAGAGCCTCTTCATGTATACTGCTCTAGAAAAAAAGGCAGAAAGTCGAGAGATAGATATATTGATTGATTGATATGAAACAGATAGATGGATATGAGATTAATTGATGGACAAACAGTATTAGAATCTCTACAATTCTTGTGCTTTTTCGGACTTGCTTTGTTCGTAAGCTTGCTGTATTTAATCTCATGTAATATTTAACAGGCATCTGTTGCTTTTTTCTCGGCAGCATTTTGTACTGAGACATATCAACAGCAACCAGTGCTTGGACGAGCCGACAGATGACGATAAAATGGTCCCCACCATGAAGGAGTGCAACGGAAGCAGATCCCAGCAGTGGCTGTTACGTAACATGACCTTGAATGCATAAAACTCCGCGCTGGCTGACGAATTGGCTCCCGATGCAACGTCTGAGGACCTTAATTAACAGCTATAAGAACACTTGAATGGAAAATGACACATTCTTCGTCCTCACTGGCATAAAATAATTAAAAAAAAACCTCTCTGAATCCATCTGGGAGGACATAAATAGGACCTTTTCTAATTATTCTTCCGTTAACGATACCTGACTCTACATGCCCAGATGCAAATTGTGTCTGTTTGCCAGAGGAATAAGCAGGACACTCTGGAGGCTGTATATATCCAGACACCCCAGGATCCATGACATGTGTCACAGATAATAAACCAGAGAAGATTGGATATATTGTAATGTAAAAGAATATTTTATTACTAAACATAGGACGGGAACTACATCGAGATATGGGCAAGAGTGACCACAGACAACAGTGATGTCTACTCTTCACCAGTCCGAGCTCCATTGTGACGGAGAGCTTTTTAGAAAAATGTTAAGAGATGACCGAGCTTATGTATAAAGAACGTCTTGTGTGCGATGTCTTATAATTCCGGTGTCCTTGATTCTAAAGTCAATTTAAAAAGTTGTTGCTCCTCAAAACTGGTCTAGGATATAATGCTAGGGCATAGCTAGGGCGACATGACATGTGCCCATACACCACCAACTCAGCTGATATTAACATCGGTAGTGACGGGCAATGCATGCTCCTACTTTCCTAGGCACAATCAGCCCTAGGAACATCAACACTCAAAAATAGGCTAAAGGGGTTTTCCATGGTCAGCCAAAAATTTGGATAAAGGCCGCATATGGCATAAAATAACAAAACAACCATTACTTAACGCCTTAAGGATGCAGCCAATTTTAGTTCTTGCACCTTCATTTTTTCCTCCCTTTCTTCCAAGAGCCATAACTTTTTTTTTTTTTTTTTCCATCATGATGGCCATACAAGAGTTCTTTTTTAGGATGATTAGCAGTTTCGAATGACACCATTTATTTTACATTTTATTTTAATGTACTGAAAAACCTGAAACGAAAACTCTAAATTAAGTGAAAGGGTGAAAAAAAAAGTGCAATTCCACCATTATGTTTTGGGTATTATTTTCAATGTTTGTTGTCTGGTAAAAGTGACCTGGAAATGTGATTCTTCATATCAGTGGGCTTACGGCAATGCAAAAAATTGTAGATTTTTTTAAATTATGTTAGTGGCTTAAAAAAGTTCTGAACTTTGAAAAAAAAAAATTTGGCTTTTGACACCATCTTATGAGATTCATAACTTTTTTTATTTCCCCCCTCGAAGAACTTGTGTGAGGGCTTATTTTTTTTTAATGCTGAGCTGACATTTTTTTATATAGTCTTATGGTATATATAACATTTTGAAAGCTTTTTAATTTATTTTTTTAGAGGAGGGTTGTTTGTTTTTTTTGCGCCATTTACCTTACAAGTTAATTAATTTTATATCTTGCTTTGTCAGACTTTTATGGTCGGAGAATACCAAAAATGCTTTTTTTTTAATTTTGGAAAAGAGGGTGATTCAAACTATTTATTTTTTTATATTTTTAAAACATATTTTTTTAACTAGTAAATTTGGTTGAGCGCTTGTACTGTGTCCTGCAATACTTTGCATTGCAGTATATACAGTAGTACAAATCACTATCTTTTATGACTGTCATCCTGTGGCTGAGCTTCTCAAGAGTACCAAGATGGCGGGGACACCTTCAGCAGACTTTTTATGATTTTATGGCATTTACAGCTTTTAGACAATTTTTCGTTGATCCAGGAGAACCCCTTTAAGGCCACGTTCACACAGTCAGTATTTGGTCAGTATTTTACATCAGTATTTGTAAGCCAAAACATGGAGTGGGTGATAAATACAGAAGTGGTATTATACTTTTCCTCTGATTGTTCCACTCCTGGTTTTGGCTTACAAATACTGATGTAAAATACTGACCAAATACTGAACGTGTGAATGTGGCCTAAAAATAAAAGTAGCGCTACAGAGGCAGGACAACAGAGAAACCTGTGTAAGCAGCACGGAAACACACAGGATTTATTCAGATTTGAATTCTCCATTACGTACAGTCATTTTTGTGATCGCCACTGTGACACATAATTATGCTCCCGCATAGATTTTAAGTCCTGGAGGTAAATATGGTGATCCATTTCAATGGCTGCCAAAAATGGCTTCTTGAAAATTAAAACTTTATATATAAAAAAATCTTGAAAATTTATGAGTAATTTTCTCCCAAATGGCAAACTCCATGTGAAGCCAGAACTTCCCAAATCACACCAAAATATGGCAGATATATTTTAGGGGAAAACGTCCTGAGATTTAACTAATCGATTCGATTTGAACCAAATTCCTTATGAGTTCCCTGAAATTTTTGTATTCAATTCTCATAAATCCAGAAAAACGCCAGCCCTCACCCGTTTGCTCCACACCCGGTCCTCCACTCGCTCCCTTTTGGTCTCGGTTTGGAGCTGGCTAGTCTGTATTGTGCGTCCCTCACCGAATGATCGAGTGAGACTTGGTCAAGCCTAGTCTGCACCAGAGGAGATTCCCAACTCCAAGACAAGACTGAAGGGAGCAAGCGGATGACCGGACGGAGAGCTGCGGTGGCAGGACGCGTCAGGGCAGGCCTAGGAATGATATTTTATTGTTTTGCAACCCCTTTCCAACATTTTTAATTCGGATTTAATCTGAAATGAATTTGACAGTAAAATCAACCTAATTTGCCCACATTTTGTGTAATTTTTTTCATATCCAAAAGGTGGCATTAATAGCTGGGTGCCAGCAGGCCACTTCACCTATGCTATGGTATTTTAATACTAGGCAGCAAGTAGTAGAGGAAAGCGTTATGCTTTTCAGAATAAAGTCTATACGACTGCTGAGCAAGGCCAGAACATAGAAGACAAAAACTGTCATGGCCGCCAACAATTTCAACAAAAATGGGGCAATACCTTGATAAAGAAGGCAAAGTTTGGCATAATGTTGACTAATTTCCACCATCATTTCTTTCATATGGTGTCAGATTGATTTATGACCCTCCGACACTGTTAAAGATTTATCTATAGAGACAGTTCAGTGAAATCTAGAGAATAGTTTGGTCCCTGGAACTCGTCAGTCCATTCGATGTAATGTTCTGCTTGCTTTTTCTGGACCAACAAGAATGTTTTGAATTAAACAGGGAAAATTAATTCTGTGTTTTCCACATTTTCTTACGTCATTTATTACGAAAATACACGCGGAAACAGTAAGGCCTTATGTAGCCAAACTGTTTGACCAATAACACAGGCCGTGTTGCCTATAGCAACCAATTAGTGCTAGGCTTTAATTTCTTAAACCACTCTTGAAAAATGAAAGCTGCTCAGTGATTGGTTGTTTTTAGAAGTAGTTCATGGGAACGTGGGCTAAGTTGCAACCAATCAGATTGCTTCTTAGGACTTCAAAAATGGAGTCCGGAACAAGTCCAGTTTATCTAGCAGTCAATATTAGTAATTTATTAATTATTATTATTATTATTAATAAAACTAGTGACACTGAAGCAAAAGCAGAGTATCTCAAGCAACCTTGTCAACATTAGCATTGGCAACATAGGGATTTTTAAGTCCTGCCCAGGCCCACATGGGAAGGACCACTAGTGGTCACTTTTGGTCAGGTTTACATAAATTCTGCCCCTTTCCAGTCCAAAATTTTCTGCATCTGAAAAATCAAGACAGTCATAATAAATTTGGGACTTTCTGTCTGGTATAAGTATACTTCTGTGTTGTGGTAAGCAGCAATTTCAAGTAAACTTGTGAGAATTATGTCATGCGAAGACTTCGAGGAGTTTTATGACCATAGTAACGTACAAGAGAGCAGGCCGAGAATAAAAAACATGGCCTCAGTCCCGATTTAGCCAGGAATTTCCACAGTCTGACTTGGAAAAGGGATGGATCAGACGCTAACCCCAACCAAAAATGGACATTTTGCTGGAGAGGCATGGGGGCCAGAATGTCTTAACTTGGGTGTGAGTAGTAAATGTATTAAGGTCGTGGAACTCCAAAATTACTTAATATCATTCATCATAGAAGGTACATCATTTATTATAATACACATCTCAGCTGCTGCAGAACCTCTTTATCAAAACTGAGTGGGAGATAGGTGTCTTCCATTGATTTGTATAAGGGGGCAGACAGACGACCATATTTCTCGTTGCGAGGATTGCATCGCAGTGCACGGACTGGCTCGGAACCTCTTCTGACCTGAGCTTGACAGAGTGATGTATTTCTATGCAGCTGTCACCCTCAGGTCAGGAGAGCAGACGATCAGTCCAAGGATTGCGATGTGATCCTCGCACGAGAAATATGGACGTCTGTCTGCCCCTAATCTTCTTCAAAAAGTTGTACAGCTGCTGAATTGTTTATGATGGGGCAGACAAATGTATAACATAAAATGCAGCTGCTGCAGAAACTCTTTCTTTAAAGGGCTCTTCCCATCTTAACTTGGTAAAATTGCAAACTGCATGTGAAAACAACCAACTTTGCAGTTTACTTCTTATTAAAAAACAATATTTGTTCTAAAAAATGGAGGGATTTTTAATTTATTGTTTAGTGCTTGTTGTTTAGTTTCTGGCTGTCCCTGCAGTCTGTCAAAAGTGATCGGTCTCCTAGGCAAAGAGCGCAGCACTTACAAACTCTTTTTAGGTAATGTTTAGGCCACGTTCACACGTTCAGTATTTAACATCAGTATTTGTAAGCTAAAACCAGGAGTGGGTGAAAATGCAGAAGAGGTGACGTGTTTCTATTATACTTTTCCTCTGATTGTTCCACTCCTGATTTTGGCTTACAAATACTGATGTAAAATACTGACCCAATACTGAACAAATAATACAAATAATTTTTATGATAATGGGGAATTTTTCTTGACTTTTATTATCTCTGTATTATTTACAGCTGTCTAGTTTTTCATGGAGCATTCCTTATATCTGCCACGTAGGGCTTGATTCATCATTTGCATTTTTTTAAGTTACCTTTCTTTTTTTTGTCTTGTTGGTATTTTATGACGCGGTTCATAAATTTTGCACAAAAGCAAAAATGCTCTTTATTTTTGTCATTCTTAGAGCAAAAAAGTTGCATGGTCCTCTAAAATGGTGCACAATTTGTCCAAGATTACGCGGGGTCGGGGGGGAATGGAGTACATTTATACAAAAATGTGACTTTTTAAAAAGTTGGAATTGATGAATCAGCTGAAAACATGTGGAGACCCTATATCACACCCACAATGGCGAACATTAAAAAAAATGAGAGGTAAACAAAGAAAATAAACGTAAAAAAAGGCTCAAATTAAAAGAAGATCTTGACGCAAATCAAAAACAGGCAAAAGACACTGTGTGTAAATATAATAATGAATTGGGCCCACAGACTACATATATTGAATTATATTATATATACTATTATGGTATTATATAATTGCATTTTAGGCAGTTGCTTAATATAATCTTTGAAGTCGCTCCAAACCTGAGTTAGTCATTAATCATTTTTGAAGGTAATAGATCTGTCGTACAGTGGATAATGCGTAAGCCATTAATAATTGTAATGGGGCTAAAGTGAATCATTAATTTGCAATCATAGTCCTTGTATAACACTCCTTGATCCTTCACTTGGCGTTCATCCACTTACCAGACCATTAAAATTTTACTATTAGGAACAATTGACACTTTTAAGCTAAAGTCATGATAAAGTTTCCTCTCTTTGGTATTTAATGAGGTTCTGCACAACACTCAGACACCCTAATAGGGTCTTCTTTGGAGTAGAGATCGTCCATAAAGTGTGGCGCCCCTGAGGGTTTGGTCGCCACAGAGGTACTGCACCTCACCCAGAGGTGTGGTGAATCCCTTCTCTCAGGTAAGGAGGAAGTGCTGCACAGGACCCCAACACCTACATCCAACACTACACTACCCCAGGCCTGCAGGAGGGGCAAGACGCAATGTAGTTTTCTGCTGAGCTCTGACCCTGGCTGGGGTGGGGGGAACCCAAGGTTAGGGGGAACCAGTGGTGGGTGTGGGTGGAGGAAGTAGTTTATGGGAGCACTCATACAGTAGATATATAAAAGGTAGACATCTTAACAGTAAGGGAGTTGAGGAGTGTGGGTTCAGAGGAACAGTCTGGGAGCAGAGTCTCTGTATGAGCTCTGCTCCACTACAAGGGCCCAGGACTGAGGCCCAGGAGGGGAGCAGGGAGTAGGCTCCATTCTACAGAAGGGATCCTAGGGGAGTACGGCGAGTGCAGGCGGCACCCGTACACCCCGAACCTGCCAAGTGTCAGGAGGATCTAGGCCGCAAGAAGGGGACCGGCCCCTGGCCCAGTCGTGCAGCTTCAGGCCTCGGCTGGAAAAACCGGAGGCTTCTGACTTCTATAGCCAGGAGCCAAACCCCCACTTCAATCCAAGTAAGGTCAAGCAGGTCTGTGCAACTCCGACAGACAGGGGGGACCTCGCAGCACCCAAACAGGATTCACAGTGGGAAGCGCAGGGCAGGAGGGAGTAAGACCCAGCGTGAAGTCGGTCTAGAGAGGTACATAAGAAAGTGGGGTTCTGCCAGGTACACCTGAACCGCCTGAGGAAGGACTGAGTCCCTGCCCGGTGAACGCAGTGCGCCAGTACCAGTGCACCTGTGGACTGTCTAAGAACTGTGAGTAAATCTTGGATGACTGCACTGAGCAGCCTCCGCTCCTTTCTTTCACCGGTGCCATTTCCCTCCCCGCACTACAACGCCCAGCGCACCTCCATTTATCTACACTGCCCTGAGGCCTGCTCCACCTGTGGGGAGCCGTTCCATCTCAAGCTGCCCTAACACCTGCCTCAGAGGACTGTCGCAGCGCTGTTGATCCTCACCAGACACCACAGGTGGCGTCACGACAAATCCCCTATAAATATCCCCTTCTTGCACTGACCGCCCTGGGTCACGGACCGGGCCAGCCACCGTGATTTCCCCCAAAAGCAGCCATAAGGCCCGGCTGCCGAGTACCCTACGGCCCTGGGGGCGAGTCAAAAGCGCATATCTTGCTCTGGAGGACCCAGCACACGTCCATGCATTACATAGACAGCTTTTTTATTTCAATGGAAAGCCATGAAATGCCTAATCTATCCTGTTAGGGCACTGCAGGAAAACTGTAACTTGATGCTTGATTCTTCACAGATTACAGTTGATTGCTGAAAGTAGTTAGTCAACCTATGATCGGTCCAATCACCTGTGCTATACATAGCAATGCTTCAAAACTGCTATGTATAGCAGAAATGACTACCTCCTATGAACGCCGGCTATGAGGCAGCGTTCATAGGAGTATCATAATGGCGCAAGGTCTTCTGCAGATCATCGGCTGTCATGAAAACCCATCGGTTCACCCACATTGGGGACCACAATCTTCACGTTATACCACTGCTGTGAGATATAGTTTTGCTAAGGAGTCATAGGATAGAGACTTTGTCACCTACTGCAGGTGTAGCTTGACATATCCCAAAATGTGTAGTGCAAGTTGACCATCTTTGAAAAAAAAAAACCATGAATTTGTGATACTCTGTTAGGTGACAATTATGCTATAAGTGTCCAAGTGTGGCCAATAAGTGGTTGTGATGTGGATTGCAACCTGTTGAGAGTTTTACCAACATGTAGCAATAAAAGATTGAATTGCAAATTGGAGTCATCATTAGTGATGAGCGAGCACTAAAATGCTTGGGTACTCATTGCTCGGTTTGAGCAAATTGGAATACTCGGGTGCTCGACCCGAGCAACGAGCCCAATGTAAGTCTATGGGAAACTCGAGCATTTTTCAGGCGGCTCCCCCCGGCGGTCTGCAGAGGGCCTAAAAATTGTCCAAATCGATGGGAACAGTGCTCAGATGACATGGGAACAGTATGGGGAAGACCCATGGAATCATCTCTGACTCCCAGATCACTGCTGTCAGCAACGTGATCAGAGTATTACGCCACTTTTACGGACTCACAATAAAACATACAAAAACGAAACCAAAATGGATTTTCCTGGGAAATATGTTAAGGAACATCATTTCCTGGGTAATGACTTGTATATAAGGCAAAATAAATAACCAAAAACAAAAATACTCCTCCACAACTTGGGATATGTTCACACGTAGCGTTTTTGATGCGTTTTTGCACTTTTGAATTGCTTTCAACCAAGACAAATGCATTCACCAGGAAATGTCATTTTAACATTTTACAACCTTGTCTGGCCATGTGGTGTGTGACACATCATCAGACACATGCATACAGTGCTGAATAGACATGAAAACAGCATGGGCAAGACCTGTGGAAGCATTTCTGACTTCCAGGTCACTGCCTAAAAGTGTGCCCATCATAAGTGATCCTTGGCACATGCAAAGATGCCTGCCGCCATGCACCTGTCATTGCAGACTTGCAACAATCACCGTCCACGTCCTTGTCCCACTGCAGCGTTCAGTTGTCCCTACCCCATTCCTTGGAATGCAAGCGCAAGTATGCAGGCAGCCACCCACCCACCCACAGGCTGCAATACTATACTGCCAAATTCTTGACAGCTGCTTGCACTTGAAATGTGGCCTTTTAGGCTCGTGGAGGCGGAAGCTTTTCATAACCTCATGCCGGCGGCGGCAGGGTGTCCATACTCGGTCCCCAGCCGCCACTATATTTCCCGGTATCGCCTCCACCTTCCACAAGCACGGGTCCCACGACGTTACCTGTGCCCTCCCCAGCGTACTTACTGGGAAGGACCACCTAACCACAAACACGTGGACAGGTGAATGTGGCCCGGGACGGTACGGAGCCAGTCCACAACTTTTTTTTGGTGAAAGTTGTATTTAGCTCGGTGAAAGGACTGGCATAGAGGGAATCCGTATCTACCCTGCGTGTCATTTCTCCCAGGAAGTCCTCTAAAGCTGCTTGCACTTGAAATGTGGCCTGAACATTACTGCTGGTACTTTTCTGTGGGAATTTGCTTGCCTCCTACCAGCTTGGAATGTTTCCAGCAAACTATGGTATGACGCCATGGTATTAGCACTGCCCCCAGTACCAGTAGAGAAGCCATCCCCAATTTCCTTTTCAGGAATTTTATTTGGTAGACTGAGTGGCTGCTCAAATACATTTTCTCACAAAGGAGCTGAAGATAGAGTGGCAGTAGGTGCAAGTTTCTCCAGCCTGTTAGATATTAGAGAGTGAACGGCAGCACATTGGATCAGTGGTTAGCACTGAAGTCTTGCAGCGCTTGGATCCTGAGTTCAAATCCCAGCAAGGACAACTTCTGCAAGGACTTTGTATGTTCTCCCCATGTTTGCGTGTGTTTCCTCCTCAATAAAAAAGCAGCCATAGAGTGTCCGGGAACCTTCCCACACACTTTTCTTAGCCAGGACTGCTTCTCGGCAGGGTTGGACGGTCCCACCAGACTGCCTTGGAGTCCCTCTGAAGTGCCTTGGCTTCTACCTCAGGAGAGTTCATGATAGCGCTAACTTTGCAGCTGCTATGGGGCTCTTGAGCGGGTGAGAAAGGTTAGCCCTCAGAATCAAATCATCTGGTGGGAACAATGTTTTTCAATCTGAAACAGCTTCTCAGTGGGAGTTGTATTTCACCAAAGCCATATTCTTTAGCTCGGTGAAAGGACTGGCATAGAGGGAAACCATATCTACCCCGGCTGTCATTTCTCCGTCACCAGGTTCTGCCCATTGTCACACACGACCATGCCAGGCTGTATGTTCAGCGGTGAAAGCCACAGATCAGGCTGCTGTGTTACAGCTTTCAACAACTCTGCAGCGCTGGGCGGTTTGTCAATTAAGCATTAAGCATGTTATCTTCAGCACAGCCTGTTGCCACTTGGCCAAGGCAGTGCTGCAGCGCTGTCAGCTTGTGACTGATGTGGTCATTTCGGAGATGGAGGAGGAGGTGCATGAGCTGAACAATGTGATTACATTGAGTTTAAATTGGTGATGCTGTTTTTTATACTAAAGAAAGATCCTATTGTTTTTTTTTTTACGTTATTTTTTAAGACAAATGCATTCATCGGGAAATGTCATTTTAACATTTTACAACCTTATCTGGCAATGTGGTGTGTGACACATCATCAGACACATCCTTTTATATTTATGATGGAGGGACTCTGAAAGTCATAAAGCATATTTTTATAGGGACATCAGACGGCCCTTACTATTCTAAAAAAAGGCCAGCAGTCGGCCCTAGCTATTGTTAGAGAGCCATCAAGTGAAATTAATTTGGCACAATATTAATTATAATAATTTTTTTTAAGCTGTGTGCCCACTACGCGTTTTTTAAGCGTTACCGCAGCGGCAATTCCGCTGCAGAAACGCTTAAAAAACGCTTGGTAGAAGGCCTGCCACGTTCCCCAATGATAATCCACATGTGCTGTGCACATGCTGCGGAAATTTCCGCTGCGGATTACCATTGCGGAAAAATCCGCAGCACTAACAATTATTTTGCGGAAGCGCGGCGCTTTCGCCGCCATTGACTTGCATTGGAACACATGGAATCCACATCACTGCATCTGTGCATGCAGAATCCATGCGTTTCAATGTGCGGATGGTACCCGGGTTTGGAGAAGAGGAGACTCTCCTCCAGACCCGGGTACCATAGAACCTGTAAAAAAAGAATAAAATAAAAAATAAATATTATACTTACCTTCTGATTGCCCCCGGTGTCTTTATCCAATGCGTCCTGGCTTGCCGGCAGCTCGCGATGGTCTGAAAAGGACCTGCCGTGACGTAATTTAGTCATGTGACGGGTCACGCGACCGCTGACGTCGGCAGGCCATCAGAAGGTAAGTATATATTTATTATCAACCCGCATGCGGAAATGCATGTGAAGAACGCTTCACATCAGCATGTCCCTGTCAGGAAAAACGCATGTACAATCTGCATGTACAATCCACATGTACAATCCGCATGCGTTTTTTCTGCCAGGGAGATGCAGAAATGCTCAAAAAAAATCCGGAGCATTTCTGCATCGTGGGCACATAGCCTTACATTAATTTGTATGACTCAATATTGAGCACACGTAGCCATCTATACACAGAAGGAGGCCGCACGCAGCCATCTATACACAGCAGGAGGCCGCACGTAGCCATCCATACACGGCAGGAGGCAGCGCGTAGCCATCCATACACAGCGGGAGGCTGCACGGCGCCATCCATACACAGTGGGAGGCCGCACGGCGCCATCCATACACAGTGGGAGGCCGCACGGCACCATCCATACACAGCGGGAGGCCGCACGTAGCCATCTATACACAGCGAGAGGCCGCACGGAGCCATCTATACACAGCGGGAGGCCGCACGGAGCCATCTATACACAGCTGGAGGCCGCACGGCGCCATCTATACTCAGCAAGAGGCCGCAAGCAGTCACGCACGCAGTCACGCACACACACAAACATATACAGACATATACATACACGCATAAACACATTTGAAACACAAAAATACATATAAACAGACATCACACAATGATATCTGCCTGCACACACATACATACATACACATACACACAGACACAGACACACACGCACACACACACGCGCACACACACACGCGCACACACACACGCGCACACACATACGCGCACGCACACACACACACACACTCACCATCCCCCGGCTCGGCTCCAGTCCTCCTGGCTCCTGCTCCTCTCCGGTGGTAAGTAGCAGTGCAGGCTGGGCGCGCACTGCGTGACGTCACAGCTAGGAGACACGGCCGCGCACAGGGCCGTGTCTCCTAGCAGTGAGGCGGCCGGGCCAGCACAGGGAAGTTAACTGCTGCAGTGCTGGCCCGGCCGAAGAAAAAGCAGCGGCCGTGCACCGCTGCTGGGGGAGAGGTCCGGGGGCCCTCCCCGCCACTGTCTGCCGGTATGTGCCGCGGGGCCGCACGTATAATGAGGGCAATCCGGCCATAGACACCCTGGAGCCCCGGGCCCCCTGGAGACCCGAGGCCCCGGGCGGTAGCCCGGATTGCCCTCATTATAATCCGCCTATGGTTATAGGGTATGCAGTCCAACGGCTGACCAATTTTAGGAAAAACCCCACTAAGAATTTAAAGACACACAGAGCAGGGCCACAGTAACAAGTATGACATGTTTCCATTAGAAAGGAGAGGGTCTGCTATACAGTTATAGGGTATGCAGTGAGTCCAATGGCTGACCAATTTTATGAAAAACCCCACTAAGAATTTAAAGACACATAGAGCAGGGCCACAGTAACGACAAATTCCCATTAGGAAGGAGAGAGCCTGCTACACAGTTATAGGGTATGTGACGCGCCCCTGGGCCTGAGTCGTGCGGCATCGCGCGCACGGGGGCTTACCCGGAGCCGGATCAGATAGGGGTAGTAGTCTCGTGGCGGTGACCCGGTCCGTGCCCAGGGAGTCAAACTGAGTGGCAGTATTTAGCAGTAGATGTTAGAATGTTCGACTACGCCACCCGTTGAATGCGGCTATGGAGCCGCCGCTGCAGGGCAGACCGCTGAGGCCGGTGATGTGGTTGTGCAGCGTAGATGGTATAACCCCCAACGGGAGGGGTATGGCCCCAGGGCAGCAGATGTGAATTGGATGAGGGGAGTGATGGTGCGGGTGTCCCAGTACTGAAGGTGCAGGTGTGACCACGAAACACGGAGGCTTGAAGTGCAGTTTCAAAAGCTTTACTCACTGTTCTTTATCCGGTCGCTTGTGCACAATAAGGACCACCCGAGTCATGCTGCGTCCAACAGGTCAGGGACTCGGCCAACTCCCAGGTAGTTCCAGAGCGTGGTCCAGAGCTCCCCTCTCTTCCTTCCTACTGGCCGTTCTCACTAGGGACCCACCTATGTCCGGCTCCCTCGGGCCTCTTGGTGGTGAAACCTTTCCTGGCTTCCCTGGCCCTATGCGTGGTGTGCCTTCCTGGTGGATGTGGTGAGGGTCGTGCCAAAGCTTGACCACGACCTCCGGTTCCTGGCTGAGGATGATTAGCCTCCACCAGTTTGGGATCCGGTACCCTTCTCTGCCAACCCTTCACCCTTTTCGTTCTCCTGTGGGATCTCAGGGTTCCCTCTCTCCTTGCGTCTCTGGGCCTTTCTGCCTCCTTCTCAGTGCTTCAGGCCTGGCCCTGGAGCTGGGCCCAGCCGGAGCCACAGCTCCCTGTCAGCCCTCTCTGGCTGAACTCTCCCTCAGCTTCTCCTCAGGCTCAACTCTCTGTCTCAAGATGGTGCCCACCTCTTATATTCCCTCTGACACCCGAGCCCAGGTGACTAGCACCCAATGGGCTCCTTCCTATGCCCAGAGTCCCTCCTCTATCTGCTCCTACACTACAGGGATGTTCCTCCCCCCCTCCCACTCCAGCCAGGGACAGACGCTGTCGTACCTGCACATCTATCTGGTGGGAGTACCGTTGTTCTGTCCCCCGGAAATGGGATGAGTGTAGTGCATGCAGCTATCTGAGCTCTGTTCCACACTCCATCCTTACCCGGGAGTGGAATACCACACCTCTGGTTCGAGGTGCAATACCCCTGTAGCAGCCGAGTCCTCGGGGTGCTACATATGCAGTGAGTCCAACCTTCTGACCAATTTTAGGAAAAGCCCCACTAAGAATTTAAAGACACACAGAGCAGGGCCACAGTAACAAGTACGACAAATTCTCATTAGAAAGGAGAAGGTCTGCTATACAGTTATAGGGTATGCAGTGAGTCCAACGGCTGACCATATTTTAGGAAAAACCCCACTAAGAATTTAAAGACACACAAAGCAGGGCCACAGTAACAAGTACGACATGTTCCTATTAGAAAGTAGAGAGTCGGCTATACAGTTATAGGGTATGCAGTGAGTCAAACGGCTGACCAATTTTAGGAAAAGCCCCACTAAGAATTTAAAGACACACAGAGCAGGGCACAGTGACAAGGTACGACATGGTCCCATTAGAAAGAAGAGGGTCTGCTATACAGTTATAGGGTATGCAGTGAGTCCAACTGCTGACCAATTTTAGGAAAAACCCCACTAAGAATTTAAAGGCACATAGAACAGGGCCACAGTAACAAGTACGACATGTTCCTATTAGAAAGGAGAGAGTCTGCTATACAGTTATAGGGTATGCAGTGAGTCCAACGGCTGACCAATTTTAAGTAAAACCCCACTAAGAATTTAAAGACACATAGACCAGGGCCACAGTAACGACAAATTCCCATTAGGAAGGAGAGAGTCTGCTATACAGTTATAGGGTATGCAGTGAGTCCAACGGCTGACCAATTTCAGGAAAAGCCAAACTAAGAATTTAAAGACACATGGAGCAGGGCCACAGTAACAAGTACGACAAATTCCCATTAGAAAGGAGAGGGTCTGCTATACAGTTATAGGGTATACAGTGAGTCCAACGGCTGACCAATTTTAGGAAAAACCCCACTAAGAATTTAAAGACACACAGAGCAGGGCACAGTACCAAGGTTTGACATGTTCCAATTAGAAAGGAGAGGGTCTGCTATACAGTTATAGGGTATGCAGTGAGTCCAACGGCTGACCAATTTTAGTAAAAAACCCCACTAAGAATTTAAAGACACACAGAGCAGGGCCACAGTAACAAGGTAAGACATGTTCCAATTAGAAAGGAGAGGGTCTGCTATACAGTTATAGGGTATGCAGTGAGTCCAACGGCTGACCAATTTTAGGAAAAACCCCACTGAGAATTAAAAGACACACAGAGCAGGGCCACAGTAACAAGGTAAGACCTGTTCCCATTAGAAAGGAGAGAGTCTGCTATACAGTTAATAGGGTATGCCGTGAGTCCAACGGCTGACCAATTTTAGGAAAAACCCCACTAAGAATTTAAAGACACACAGAGCAGGGCCACAGTAACAAGGTAAGACATGTTCCCATTAGAAAGGAGAGGGTCTGCTATACAGTTATAGGGTATGCAGTTGTAGCGCCCAGGGGATGGGGACCACTCGGCGCCCGGGCCTTAATGCCTAGAGGAACATGTCGTACTTGTTATTGTGGCCCTGCTCTATGTGTCTTTAAATTCTTAGTGGGGTTTTTCCTAAAATTGATCAGCCGTTGGACTCACTGTGTGACGCCCTGCTGTGCATGGAGTCACAGACCCAAGGGGGGTGCATTTCAGGTTTTCTCCACAAGAGGCCTCCAGAGCATGCACACACCTCCACCCTACCTCAGAACCACCAGAGGGAGCCCTACAGGGAGATATAAATAGGGATGGTGGAGCTAGGCAGGAGGGGAGTCAGCAGGTTCTGCAAGCAGTCTGGCAGAGCAGAGGAGGAGACAGCTAGGAGCGCTGCCGACGCTCTAGAGAGCGGCAGAAGAGGCAGCCAGCTAACTGCCAGTGTGTATAGCCTAGTGAGGGCCCAGAGTAGGCCGAAGGCTAGTGGAACAGTAGTGTTGGGGACAGAGGAGCTTCATAGGCTCACCCCAGAAATATACCGGACACCGGCTCAGAGTCTGCAGAGCAGTATACCCTCTGTGGAAAACAGCCGGATCTTTCCTGGAAGACTTCAGGTCTCAGGATAGCCCAGGAGCTGACACGTAGCAGGACCAGGAGGCACGGAGGCTCCGCCATACCAGGAGCGTGCTCTTCAGCAAAAGGCCCTAACACCAAGTCAGCCGGCGCATCACAAGGACTAAGTTGGGCCTAGTTTCAGACGGGCCATAAACTACACGAAGCGGCAAGGATACAGGAGGCCCTATACCTGCTCACTGGGGAGAGACCTGCAGTGCACCCCTCACCCTACAGTGCTCCGGGCGGTACCGCAACTCCACCAGTAAAAAGGTACTGAAGCCAAATGTGAGTGTGTCTCCCATTTTTCCTTGGACCCGGCTGGGTCACCGCCATATCGTGCACCTTACCAAACACCGCTGCCCTGAGGCCTAGCTCCACCTGTGGGGAGCTACACCATCATAGCTGCCGTAACACCGGCCTCAGTGGACTACCGCAGCGCTGGTGGTCCTCACCAGACACCACAGGTGGCGTCACGAACTTCGACATTTCATTTTCCTTTTTCCCCTTTTTAAGAGAGACCCCAGGGCACGGGCCCGGGAGCCGACCGCCGCGACATTATGTGTGGGAAAGACAGTAGTGGAAGTGCCGTCATTTTCTTTGTTACTAGATTCAGTGTTGACTGAGCACTCCACCCCCACCCCCATGCTGCAGGTGGTTTTAAATGCATCAGGATCTGTCTTTCCCACACATAAGCAGACGGAGGTCTCTTAGAGAGGTATTCACATTGGTAGGTCCTGACATCGAGAAACGCCTTACCGCGGCTGTCAGGTACACATGAATTGGCCAATTTATGCGCTAAGATTTCTCATTTATTTACAGCAGTAATGCTATTCATTTTCCATACTTCATATTTACATGCGCTTAAAAAATTTTTCTAAATTTTTTCATTTATTTCTGTTTTCTACAGCAGTTAAGCTATTCATATTTCATATTTCATATCTATATACTCAGTGTTACAGTGTGCTACTTTATTTGTTCACAGTAACAAGGTACGACATGTTCCCATTAGAAAGGAGAGGGAACGCTATACAGTTATAGGGTATGCAGTGAGTCCAACGGCTGACCAATTTTAGGAAAAACCCCACAAAAAATTTAAAGACACACGGACCAGGGCCACAGTAACAAGGTACATCATGTTCCCATTAGAAAGGAGAGAGTCTTCTATACAGTTTTAGGGTATGCAGTGAGTCCAACTGCTGACCAATTTTAGGAAAAACCCCACTAAGAATTTAAAGACACATAGAGCAGGGCCACAGTAACGACAAATTCCCATTAGAAAGGAGAGAGTCTCCCATAGTTTTGGCCTATGCAGTGAATTCAAGGGCTGTATAAAAAAATTTTTTTACGGGCATCATAAACACCCTTTAAAAAAATTATGTGGGTGTTACATCACGGACCACGGTCACCCTGGTGATATGGTGGTGGAGGATGAGGTGAAGGAGGAGGACAAGAGCAAATAGCCAAAATCAGGAAGCGTATAGCCATGTGTGGGTGTGAAGAGGTGCATGGGAATACACCTCCCAAGAAAAGACACTGGATTTGAGTTTATGTAACGCTGCTATCATTCGGTGGTGTTGAAAAGTCTGGCCCAATCCAGCCCTTGTTCATTTTTATAAGAGTCAGCCTGTCAGCATTTTCAGCTGACAGGCGGATGCACTTGTGACACCCCAGGGGTCTGGTTGCCACAGTGATAGAGATGTTATGTCTGAGAGCAGGTGGGAGGTCCTTTGGTCAGGGATCCTGTGCATGCCACACCTCCTGCCCAGTCTTGGGAGGGGAAGAACTTCCCCTATATAAACCCGGGGCTGAAGCAGGGTTAGGAGTCCAGGAGAGTAGAGACAAGAGACAGTCATAGGAAGAAACAGCTGGAGCTCAGTGGGAGCAATACTACTACGAGTCAGGGGCTGGCAGCTGCAGAGCTCGCCCTGACTGAGAAGCTTTCTTACCGGACCCGGCGTCCGAGGCTGTGGGGACTAACTCTTACCCAGCAGCAGAAGCCGACCGGCAGGGGATTTCAGGTCCTCAGGCCCAGAAACCCGAAGGCACGGTCACACGCGTGGGACCAGCACCGCCATCGTGGAGCGGAAGCCAATAGAAGGCCCCGAGTCACCGGCCATACGGGTGAGCACCACACGGTACACTCAGGGACGTGGGCTACTTATATCCGCTTCTAGCAAGGTAGCCAGAAGAGTACAGTCAGTTTGGGAGGCCTACAACTCCGCCTGGCCAGGGGAGATCCCATCTGCTCAAGGACTGACCAGGCCCCGTTCGCTAGCAAGTACTCCGGGAGGGTCTATCGTTGTTACCAGTAAAGACCCTGAATTACACCGCACCGTCTCTGAGTGGTTCCTGCTACCCCCATCTTCCACGTCGGCTGCCCTGAGGCCATACCCCTCCCGTTGGGGGTTATACCATCCACGCTGCACCATCCTTCCACCGGCCTCAGCGGTCTGCCCTGCAGCGGCAGCTCCATAGCTGCATTCAACGGGTGGCGTAGTCATCAAACACCTACTGCTACTACATCGCCGCTCAGTTTGAATCCCTGGGCACGGACCGGGTCACCGCCACGGGACTACAACCCTCAACAGATCCGGCTCCGGGTAAGCTCCCCCGTGCGCGCGATGCCGCGCGAAGCAGCAGGCCCAGGGGCGCGTCAACTTTTGGCGTAGTCGGCAGGATTTCGTGCCCGCAACCACCGGGTACTGCGTGCCTGAAAAGCAAAGACTGTTCAAACTTACCAGTGGTGAGGTTTCCCGCCATCCGGCGCCATCTTCTGCCTTCTTCCCGCCGTCCGCGAAGTTTTCCCGCCATCCGGCGCCATCTTCGGCCTTCTTCCCGCCATCCGTGGAGTTTTCCCGCCATTGGACGCCATCTTGAGGACGCCGCGCGGGAAGAAGAGGGGCGTGGACTTCGAAAGCGCGCGAGAACTGAAGCCCCGCCTCACGTCCGGACGTTGCGTAAGGTCCTGGAAGGAGCCCAGCAGACGCCGACGTCACCGGAGCGCGACGGAAGGTCCTCAACCCTGACGATCTACTGTGGAGCCGTGGCCTACGGAACAGGATCATCGCAAGGTAGGCCACGGTCCACTAGGGGGGAGGAAGATGTCGGATACGGAGGAGAGCTTCACTGCCTCAACCCCCGCCAGCGCCACCGCTGCTGCAGTTATGCCCTTCACCATGCCCTATATCCCGGGAGCAGCTTGGCTACCCCAGTACTCAGGGGAGTCACATACCCTGCATGACTTTAGAGAAAAGCTGGATAGCCTCTTCCAGGTGTAGCCCCTCACAGAAGAGCAAAAAGTGAGCATCCTGGTGGCCCAACTAACCGGGGCAGCTAAAAGGGAAGTAAAATCCTGGCCACCTGGGAGGAAGACTGTCGCAGGGATACTAACCCGGCTGAAGGATACCTTTGATACCCGCACCTCAGCCGAGATTAAGCTTAGATTCTACGGGTGCAAGCAGCGAGCGCATGAGAGTATAAGGGACTATGCACTAAACCTACAAGAGGCCCTGAGGGCCATTAAGCAGACCGACCCTGCTGGAGTGGGAAACGAGGACAGGCTGTTGACTGAACAATTTATAGAGGGACTGTATTGTAATGCCCACCGAACCCAGTTGCGGGTGATGGCCTTACAGGATCCCCATCTGGGCTTTGCACAGTTCAAGGACAGAGCCATCCGGGTGCTCCGAGAACCGGCACCGGGTGGCGTTATGACCCACAGGCGCCCAGCTATTACTTACCACCAGGAGGCGGCGCCCTTGTCGGCAGGGCCTGTGGGAGCTGATGCGCAGGCTTTGGACAATGACCCGGCTCCAGACCTACACCATCAGGTCCAAGAGCTAGCTAAGAGCGTTGCTGCGCTAACCCGAACTGTGCAGTCTTTACAGGTTTCCACCCCAGGGAAGATCCAGCTGGCATCCGGACCGGAGGACATCCCGTGGCGTCGACCAAGGAGGACCCCACCGGCCAGAGGAAGACCCAGTGACCGATACAGCGAGGACGGACGACCCATCTGCCGCCGCTGCAATCAACCCGGACATATGGCAAGGTACTGTTCTTTAAACGGGCACAACCTGGGGTAGAGGGCCAACCCCCAGGAAAAAGATCGCCAGGCCCATCGAACTGGCGTGACAGATATGTGGGAGGACGTCCAGTCTTGCCTGTGGTACTGGATGGCATTCCCATGAGTGCCCTACTGGACACCGGGTCACAGGTCACCACCATCCCGTACGTGCTCTTTAAGCAGTACTGGAATGACTCGGATATTACCCGCTACCCTGACGACGACTTGAGTATCATCGCCAGCAATGGCCAGCCCGTGCCACAGATCGGATTTAAAGAGGTGACCATCAAAATCGGTAGAGTCGAACTGGCAGCACAGGGACTGATCATTGTAGATATTGAAAAACATGAGAGTCACCCAAAAATAACTCTAGGAACTAATGTAATTGAAAATTGTCTTGCAGAGGTGATTTTCCTTTTACAGCAGGTTGCCAAGAACGCCAGCTCCGGCGAGCAGCGGGTGCTCCAGAAATAGATCCGGGCACTGATGCGACGGCAACAGGTGGAACTCTCCGGCGGTGAGATTGGTAGCGTAAGAATGTGTGACCCTTTTCCTATTGCCATGCCCCCAAAAAGTGAAATGATGATTTGGTGCCGGGCAGCTATTGGTCTGAGAGGTAGGGATTACCAGGCAATGGTAGAACCAGTTTACTCAGACAGTAGGCCCACCATCTTGACAGCACGGGGGGTGGTTGATGTACGCCATGGGAGGGTGCCCGTTCGCATAATAAATATCGGGGAGAGGGAAGTGTACCTGCCCCGGTATGCCACGCTAGCCAAATTATATACCATTAACCAAAATTCTATACAATCTGTGGAACCCTTGCCTCCATCTCACCCGGAGGAAGGTAACGGCTCTAAGAAAAACATGGAGGACTGGTGTCAGCAACTACATCTGGGTACTGACTCCACTCCCCCACACCAGAAACAAGGAGTCTATCGGGTGGTTCAGGAGTACGAGAGAGTGTTCAGTAAACACCCGTTAGACTTCGGGCGAGTCAAGGGGGTAGAACACCACATCCCCACGGGAGACCATCCTCCTATAAAAGAGAGGTATCGACCCGTACCCCCTGCCCACTACCAACACGCCAAGGGGATGCTTAGAGACATGAAGGAGGCTGGGGTGATCAGGGATAGCTTTAGCCCCTGGGCAGCTCCACTAGTCTTAGTCAGAAAAAAAGACAACACCATGAGGATGTGTGTAGATTACCGGAAAATCAACCGTATCACACACAAGGATGCGTACCCCTTACCAAGGATAGAGGAGTCATTGGCTGCTTTAAGATCTGCTAACTTCTTCTCTACCTTGGATCTCACTAGCGGGTACTGGCAGGTTCCTGTAGCAGAGGCGGACCGGGAGAAGACCACATTCACCACCCCGATGGGACTTAGCGAGTTCACCTGCATGCCGTTCGGACTCTGCAACGCACCAGGAACCTTCCAACGACTAATGGAGTGTTGTCTGGGCCACAGAAACTTCGAGACGGTCCTGTTGTACCTGGACGATGTCATCGTATATTCCAAGACGTATGAGGACCACCTGAAACACCTGGCGGAAGTGTTCGAAGCTCTGGCGAGTTACGGCCTAAAGGTGAAACCCTCCAAGTGTCACCTCCTGAAACCAAAGGTGCAGTACCTGGGACACGTGGTGAGCGCTGACGGAGTGGCTCCCGACCCTGATAAGATCACCGCAATTAAGGAATGGCCAAGCCCCTCCAGCGTAAAAGAAGTGCGGCAGTTCCTCGGGTTGGTAGGCTACTACCGAAGGTTTATTCCCGGTTTCACCAAAAAGGCAGCACCTATGCAGGACCTCCTGATAGGCCAGTCCCGGAAGGCCAAGAACCAGAAGCCGCCCTTCAAATGGGAGGAGCTGGAAGAAGAGTCCTTCCGCCAGCTGAAGATGGCCCTCACGGGGGACGAAATCCTGGCGTACCCGGATTATAGCCAGCCCTTTATCCTCTACACCGACGCCAGTAACATCGGGCTAGGAGCCGTACTGACCCAGATCCAGCAGGGGAAGGAACGAGTAATCGCCTACGCCAGCCGAAAACTGCGACCCACCGAAAGGAACCCCGAGAATTACAGCTCATTTAAGCTAGAGTTCCTGGCCGTAGTATGGGCAGTCACCGAGCGCTTTAAGCATTACCTCGCTTCTTCCCGGTTCACCGTGTACACGGATAACAACCCGTTGACACACCTGGACACGGCAAGATTCGGTGCCCTGGAGCAGAGGTGGATGGCCCGTCTGTCCAACTACGAGTTCACAATCAAATACCAGGCCGGACGCTCCAATACCAACGCGGATGCCCTGTCCAGGATGCCCAACCTGCCGGACGAAGGAGAAGATCCGGAGGGACTGGAAGAAGTTGAACTCCCTGCGTTCCACCGTCATGGGACTATCCAGTATTCCCACCGGGTAAGGAGTAAGCAGGCTGCTACGTTGAACCCCTTACCTCACTACAACTGGGCGGAAACGCAAGACAGCGACCCTGCCGTCCGGCTGGTGAAGGAGATGCTGACTCGCCCGGAGGCTTGCCTTGAACCAGACGCTCCGGAGGAAGCCAAACAACTATGGGCAGAGAAGAGTCGACTGTTCCTTTACAAGGGGAAGTTGTGCCGCAGAATGGTTAACTCCCGGACGCATGAACTACTCTGGCAAGTAGTGGTGCCACGAAGAGACGCAGCCATGGTGATGGAGGCATACCACGACGGAGCTGGACACTTCGGGTGGAAGAAGCTGGAGTTCCTGCTGCGCGAGCGATTCCACTGGGTAGGCATGAGGGGAACCATTGAGAAGTGGTGCAGAGACTGTGGCCCATGCAACCTGAGAAGGAAGGACAGTGCCAGCCAGAAGACTCCCCTGCAGTCCATCGTCACCCGGCAACCGTTGGAACTGGTAGCCTTGGATCATGTAAAACTGACCCCAAGCAGAAGTGGCTACGTCTACGCGTTAACCATCGTGGATCATTACTCCCGGTTCTTGGTTGTCGTCCCCGTCAAGGACTTAACGGCTCAAACAGCAGCTAGAGCCTTCCAGCAGCACTTTTGCCGTCCACACGGGTACCCGGACCAAGTGCTGACGGACCAGGGACCTGCCTTTGAAGCGGAGGTCTTCCAGGAATTCTGCAATCTGTATGGCTGCCGGAAGATAAGGACGACACCCTACCATCCGCAAACTAATGGACTTTGTGAGAAAATGAACCAGGTGGTAATGGATCTTTTAAAAACGTTGCCCCTGGAAGAACGCAGTCTGTGGCCTGAGAAGTTGCCCGATCTGGTGGACCTATACAACCACATCCCGGTAGGTTCCACCAACTGTACCCCGGCTTACCTAATGAGGGCAAGACCTGGTAAGTTACCTGTTGACCTGGAAATGGGAGTCCTGACACCCGAGGACACTTCACCAGAAACAGACTGGGACACAGAGAGGCAGCAGCAGTACCGGAGAGTACAGGAGAGCGTGGAGCGAAGTCTCTGTCAGGCTAGGGAAAGACAAGAGAAAACTTACAACCAGTATGCTCCCGCTGTTCCCCTGGTACCCGGAGAGCAGGTCTTGAAGAGGAAGAGACGGCTCCACAAGTTGGACGACCAGTGGGAAAAGGACCCGCACACCGTACTGCCCTCAAGCCACGAGAACCCGAAGGTTTGTACCATCAGTAAAGACGGAGGGGAAACCACAGCTATTGTATCCCGGGACCACCTGAAGAAGTGTCCCGAACAACTGAGGAACCCTGAAGAGGAACAAGAAGACCATCGACCCGTAGAGGAAAGGGAAGATATGGTTAGTACTGTGCTCGGGGACTTCCCTCGGTCTTGGACTCAAGTCAATGGTGCGGTTGTGGTACCCATACTCACCTTCCTCCAACCAGCCTCCCAAGCACCTACGGAGCAACAGGTAGAGCTGGAAGAACAGCCGGTCCAGGAGGCAGAAGACCCCACACCCGCAGACCAGGAGGATCAACCCTCTGCTTGCAGTGAGCCTGCCATATCCCTAGTGAGCCAAAGAGCCGGTAGACAGCTGCCCAGTTTACCCTTGACAGCTCCTACACCCTGTAGTTCAGGGCTAGGCAGTCAGCTCCGTAGGTCCACTAGGGCCACTAGAGGCCAGTTACCCGCACGGTGGAGGATTTGAAGTGTATAAATTGTTTTATTTATGTTTACCTGTGTATTGTTGCTTGTGTATAATTTTGTGTTTCTAGTTATTTGTAGGAGTCCTTGGTGGATTTACCGGGAATCCTGTGTACATAGTTGGAGCGTAACCCAGGACGGACTAAAGACTGTTAAGGACTCGGGGTAGGACAAACCCCTACCTGGTTACGTCTCCCTGTTTTGGTGAAATGGACACCTTGCTTTTCTTCAAAGACTGCACCCGGTTACGGACATGCCGTAACCATCTTTATATGTTTTTCTTATTGTATTATTATTGTTTTTATCTTGTTATGTTTTTCTAAAATATGTTTAGTCCCGGAGTACTAAATTTCACTAGGGGGGAATGTGACACCCCAGGGGTCTGGTTGCCACAGTGATAGAGATGTTATGTCTGAGAGCAGGTGGGAGGTCCTTTGGTCAGGGATCCTGTGCATGCCACACCTCCTGCCCAGTCTTGGGAGGGGAAGAACTTCCCCTATATAAACCCGGGGCTGAAGCAGGGTTAGGAGTCCAGGAGAGTAGAGACAAGAGACAGTCATAGGAAGAAACAGCTGGAGCTCAGTGGGAGCAATACTACTACGAGTCAGGGGCTGGCAGCTGCAGAGCTCGCCCTGACTGAGAAGCTTTCTTACCGGACCCGGCGTCCGAGGCTGTGGGGACTAACTCTTACCCAGCAGCAGAAGCCGACCGGCAGGGGATTTCAGGTCCTCAGGCCCAGAAACCCGAAGGCACGGTCACACGTGTGGGACCAGCACCGCCATCGTGGAGCGGAAGCCAATAGAAGGCCCCGAGTCACCGGCCATACGGGTGAGCACCACACGGTACACTCAGGGACGTGGGCTACTTATATCCGCTTCTAGCAAGGTAGCCAGAAGAGTACAGTCAGTTTGGGAGGCCTACAACTCCGCCTGGCCAGGGGAGATCCCATCTGCTCAAGGACTGACCAGGCCCCGTTCGCTAGCAAGTACTCCGGGAGGGTCTATCGTTGTTACCAGTAAAGACCCTGAATTACACCGCACCGTCTCTGAGTGGTTCCTGCTACCCCCATCTTCCACGTCGGCTGCCCTGAGGCCATACCCCTCCCGTTGGGGGTTATACCATTCACGCTGCACCATCCTTCCACCGGCCTCAGCGGTCTGCCCTGCAGCGGCAGCTCCATAGCTGCATTCAACGGGTGGCGTAGTCATCAAACACCTACTGCTACTACATCGCCGCTCAGTTTGACTCCCTGGGCACGGACCGGGTCACCGCCATGGGACTACAACCCTCAACAGATCCGGCTCCGGGTAAGCTCCCCCGTGCGCGCGATGCCGCGCGAAGCAGCAGGCCCAGGGGCGCGTCACACTTATTAGCTATAATTCCACCAGCGGCACTAAAAACCCGCTCTGATAAACCGCTGGCGGCAGGGCAGGCCAGGACCTCCAAGGCATAGAGAGCTAGTTCATTCTACATCTCCAGCTTGGATACCCAATAATTATAAGGCACAGCGGAATCACAGAGGACTTTGGTACAGTCGGCAAGGTACTCCCTCAGCATCTTCCCAAACTTGGCACTCCTTGTGAGAGTACCCCGCGCCTCAGGGCCTGTGCGATGGGTGGGTCTAAGAAAACTCTCCCAGAACTTTGTCAGTGTTCCCCTGCCTCAGCTGGATTAAAGTTGTGTCGCTCTCGCCTGTACTCCTTGGGTGTCCAACAAAGTGTGCCCTCTGCCGCCAGCGTTTTCAGATGGGAATTTTTTTAATAGTTCCGCAACAAGGTCCTTCTGGTACTGCCCCATTTTTGTAGACCTGTCCGCCTCAGGAATAAGAGATAGAAAGTTCTCCTTGTAGCATGGGTCTAGAAGTGTCACCAACCAGTAATGACTGTCACCCAAAATTCCACTATGTTAACCCAGTGTGCCATCAGCGAGATGTACCATCCCTGCCCACAAGCACTTGTCCACGTGTCCGTGGTTAGGTGGACTTTACCGGTAACTGCGTTGTTGAGAGCACGGCTAATGTTTTGGGACACGTGCTTGTGTAATGCGGGGACGGCATGGGGTATGGACAACTGAACGCTGCGCTGGGACAAGGACATGGACGTGCTTACTGATGCTGCTATTTGAGAGCGTGCAACGACAGGTGCAGGGCAGGAGGCATCTTCGCATACACCATGGACAGGGGATTGGCTTGCATGCACAACAGCGGAAGAAGCAATGGTGCCACCCGAAGACACTGTTCCTGGACCCTGGGGTTCAGCCCACAAAGTCGGGTGCTCTGCTGCCATGTGCCTGATCATGCTGGTGGTGGTCAGGCTGGTCGTTTTGCCACCCATGCTGATGCTGGCCTGGCAGGTGGTGCAAATGGCCTTTTAGGGGTTATCGGCAGAATCTTTAAAAAAAATCCAAACTCGGGAAGACCTGACTGTTTTACTGGCAACTTCCTTTGTGTTGGTGTTACAGGGAACGGTTGCCTGCCTTCTGTCTACTTCCACCACACTGCTTCTTCCTGCCTGTTGGGGTGCTCTGCCTCCCTCCCCCTATGTGCTGCTGTCCTCGCTCTGCATATCCTCCTGCCAGGTTGGGTCAGTTACTATATCATCCACCATCTCGTCTTCCACTTCCGCACCCTGGTCCTCCTCCTGATTTTCTGGCAATTGTGTCTCATCATCGTCCACCTCCTGTGACACTTTCCCACCATCGCCTTCGTGTGACCGTGGCTGCTCAAATATTTGGGCAGCGCTACACGCGATCTCCTCTTGCCCCCATTCAAGTGGACCGCGTGAGAGACCCGAATCTATAAATGGAAAAGAGAACAGCTCTTCAGAGTGTCCAAGTGTGGGATCAGTTGTCTCTGGGTACTCGGCATGGTGGGAGGAAGGAGGATCAGGGTGAGGAATATGCGGTCCAGACTCACAGCTACTGAGACTTGACCATGTCGAAGACAGGGTGGTGGTGGTGGCTAAGTGACTGGAAGCATTATCCGCTATCCAACCAACAACCTTTTGACACTGCTCTGGGTTCAATAGTGGTGTGCTGCGGTCCCCTAGAAATTGGGACAGTAAGGTCAGGCGAGAAGATGTGGGTGTTTGTTGTGGCACAATTTCGGCTTGCCCACGGCCTTGTCCTCGGCCTCTGCATGCACCATTAGCATCACGTCCAGTTCCCCGTCCCTTGCCACGTGCCTTGCCCATTTTAAATGGATGACAGTATCTTCCACGCTCTCCACAAATGACTGAGTTTGGAGCGAACTTATATATGATCCGTGTGATGGAGAAAACGGAGTTTTAAATACCTGGCCTGTTGGTAAGTAGTTTGAACAGCAAACTGCGGTGAATTGCTTCAATGACACACTAAAGGAAATTTTTAATGGAGGCCAGAAATGGTAGTATTTTCTGACAACGTATATGTGATCCGTTTGACGGTGAAAGCACGGTTTTAAATAGCTGGATTTCTAGCGCTGTAATATGGAAAGGACCTGGCTGTATTCTGCAGTGCCAACAAGCTAATGGCGCAGAAAAAACGTTGTTCTCAGGATTGCTTTTTAAGCAAATAATGAGGATTAAGATCCAAAGAAAAGTATTCCTGGCCCCTGAGACCTGGGCCTTTGTATAGAAATATCTAACAGCAGCAGAAGGTAGAATTGGAATGGAGCCTCTTGTGCTATATGCACTGCAGTCTGCTATATACACTACCTGCCTATACACCCTGCCTGCCTGATATCTCTGCAGATTGATTAGTCCTCAGAAGGACTGTTTGTTAAGATGGATATGTGTAATGTACAGTTTTTCTCCCTACACTACCTAATACACGATCAAATCTCTCCCTGACACTGTCTCTCCCTACACTGTCTGATCCGGAGTGACTGTGACGAGCATGGCGGTGCCAGGTCTGATATAGACCTGATGACGCTGTGCGGCCAGCGAATCACTGTAATGCCCACAACCAACATGGCTACGGCATTACAGTGCATGGCAGGCAATCCCTGCATGTTCATTGGCTCTCTAAGGAGCGCCAAACATGCAGGGAGGGGACTCGAGTACCAAGCAGTAGCGAGCATGCTCGCTCATCACTAGTCATCATCAATGACATAGGTGGAAGTGTAAGGCTGAATTCATCTATGTATATATTTGTAGAGTATAGCATTTCTATTTCTTCTGCAGACAGGTTACTGTTTTCAGTATAATTATGGCTAATTTCTGCTGTGTATCTTCGCGACAATTCATTCTGGAGGCATTTGCATATGTTTGGATTCTGTCTTGGAGAATTGAAATTTTATTTCTCAATTTACCGGGGAACTTGGGTGAAATTTTTATATTTTGCGTGGTAAATTACTGTCTCAAGATTACCAATTGGGATTTATGTATGCAAAAAAAGGAGTAATTATATGGTAAGTCCCAACAAACAGATTTCCATACATTTTCTTTAAATCTTCCTGGAGGAATAATAATGTCTTAAGGCAATTTCATGATCTTGTTCCAGTTGGGCCCTCAAGCTCCGATGTTATGGGCACCGCGGCTAGTTGGAGTTGCAAGTGTTGTGTATATGCTGTACCCACTACCCATTAGTTGAGAAACCCTGTGTGCAGAGTACGGGCAGCCATACTTATTGTCACCAATTTCTTTGAAAAACAGCTATAAATAAAAGCGGCCATACACATTAGAGATTTAGACATTTACACTGAGCTCAGCCA
Source organism: Phyllobates terribilis (assembly GCF_046119375.1). Taxonomy (NCBI): domain Eukaryota; kingdom Metazoa; phylum Chordata; class Amphibia; order Anura; family Dendrobatidae; genus Phyllobates; species Phyllobates terribilis. The sequence continues at coordinate 147,607,109 of NW_027362769.1, read as the reverse complement.
ATGGTGCATGAGTTCTCAGTACGGAGAGGGGAATAATCCACTTATATCCCCAGAGTACAGAAATATTGGGAATATTAAATTCAGCAATTGATTCTTTACCTCGAAATGAACTACTTTGGTATGAAAGTCAAAGCACTCGAATGTTAGCTGGGCGTGCTGAAATTGGTGAGTTTGACTGACATTATAGCATAAACCGTACTGATGATAATGGGGTTCAATGCGGCCCATCACTATTCCTGTCGATTGACTCATCAAGCCCCTAGAAGCTCCAGAGAGGAGAGTGGGAACTTCAGAATAAGCAAAGTATCATACGAGTATATAATATAGTATCAGACATATTTGTTGAGTCTTTATAATCTTGAGAAAAACAAACAGTTGGAATCCTATTAGATGAGGTTCACATCTGCGTCGGAAGCTCCATCAAAGGGTTTTCTTTAACTAAAGAAAATAAAAAAAAATACAAAATTTGTGTTAACACCTTCATCATTCTGGGTATAAATATTACAAAATATTTTTTTTTTTTTGTGACTGAAGGTCCCCATTTAACATAGATTGCTAAGGGCTTATTCAGATATCTGTGCAAATCGGTCCAAGCACCAACCACAATGTATGGACTGGCTGCTGGTCTCCCGATCCGAGTGTGACAGATTCATATATATCTATGAGGTTGTGACATTCGGGTTGGGAGAGCTGCGGCCAGTCCGTGCTCAGAGCGATTTGTACAGACGTCTGCATAAGCCCTTACTCCAACTCCCCCAATAAATGCAATGTAAAAATGGAATAAGCCATTATTAGACACCTTTGGTGGCGACTAATCTCCCGTAGGAACAAAAGGATGAGGTTTGCAATTCAAGATGCCCAGACTTTCTCTACCCAAGTATAATCTGTTGGGGTAGAGTCAGTAGGTCCATCCCCATACATATACGATTATCATGTACTCATTGGTAGGTTCAGATGATAACGACCTTATATGTCTTGGGGCCTTTGTGGAATGTGATATTGCTACAGGCAATGATTTTTCTACCGGCCACGGCTCTCCAGACCTGAACTCTGAGGCCTTATAGATGTATATAAGGCTGTGAACGTCCGGTCATACCTCAGAGTTACCAAAATTTGTGTTGGTGACTTAGGGACACTTTAGTCTCACCCCAGCTCTACCCCATCCTTGCCAAAATTGCCTATTGTGGGTGTAGATTGTATAAACCCCACCCTCTTTGGCCTAAAATTCCCTAAATTTGTCTTGATTTTATTTTTTTTCCAAAAATCAAGACAGTCCAAGCAAAAGCAAGTCACTTGGCATATAAGTATATGGACTCTGAAACTCAGGCATGTGAAGCTGGGCTTAGTGTTTCAGCGCATACTGAAAAACTACAAATCACAGCATCTCTATACTATTACTATTTAATTACTACACTGTATAAGCTTATTTTGTTTTTTTTCTTGGGTTTTGTCCGTGAAATGGCCACAGTATGAACATGCTCTTATACTTGCACATATATCAATTTATGCTTCTGCTCATTTCTTTGGTTTTGCTGTTGTTCCTTGTACTTTGTACAAACAGGGGTGCAGCCCCCCTTTCTAAGCTAGGTATTTCATTTATATAGCTCTCCATGGATGCATGTCTGAACAGTTGGGACCCAGTCTTACTCTGCCCTTAATTATAATGAGATCGGTTGACACAAGGTAAGGTTTTAATACTAGAGACAGAATAGGACTGTCCTGAATGGGTGCACCTTGTCGTGGTGGAATGGCTTTTAATTTTTTTTTTATCAAAATAGCGTTAACTAAGTGTCTTTTGTTATTTACATGTACTATTTACCTACTACAAGGTATTTGCTCCTCATTTTGTTTTTTTCTTGGGTTTTGTCTGGGAAATGGCCACAGTGTGAATGTGCTCTTACATATTGAACATATACCAACTTGTGCTCCGGCTCATTTCTTTGGTTTTGCTTTAGCTTATTGTACTTTCTACAAATAAGATTGTGGCCATGTTTTTGAGCTAGGCATTTCATTTTGATATATGTACACGGACTGTGAAACTCAGACATGTGAACTAGTAGGCACATGAAAGGTGATGAAAAGGGATACAGCTCCCTGTTACTGTAGTTGCTATTCTGGATCCTTAGCTGTGTTGCAAATGTAGAGACACCGTATCTAGGCTGCCTCTTTTAACCCTACGCACATGGAAGCGATGTCCCCAGATAGTTAATTCGGCTGCAGGATGGCACGTTGTGAAGATTCAGAAGAAGCTTTATTTTCTTTCAGAATGCTTGTTGAAGTGCATACAGTAGCAGGTAAAAAGACTTTTCTCAGACACAGGCTGAGAGCACATGAGCTTCTAACATGGTTAAGATGGAGAATGAGGAAAAGACATGGGGAAGAAGGGAGGGGTTAGTTACATCACAGCCCCATCAGAGGGAGACAGGGAGAGAGAAAGGACAAACTTGTAAGGAAGCAAACATTACTGCATAGCAACAAAAACAGCAATACATGACAACTGAAAAAAGTGCGGGGCAATCTGTAAATTCCCAAATCATCGGACATAACATTTGCATAACAGCAACGAGATGAAGACCTTCAACTTTCAAGATCTCGTGGCGGAATCTGAAATTGCAGAATGGACATACAGTACATCATTAAATTCTTTTATTTTACCTTATCATGTCAATGCTTATGCATTTTTGGTCATTTGCCTTCATCACTTATTTTCCTTTATATGCAAATGAAAGACATCAAAAGAGAACAAAAAGCTGAATTCAGCATTAACTTAGTGGATAAATAAAACAAAGGCAAAAAGGCAAATGTATCCGCTCCATCTGCAACTTTCATGAGCGAACACTATCCTTACATAACTATTGACTAATCCAATATTTATCTTGTTAACTTTTTCCTCCATTATCACCAAACTTACTATCCAGACCTGCCAATCTCATTAATATCGCACTTTCTGATCGGAAACATTATCCAGCAGACATTTTGGCCTCCGACTCCTCCATGTTTGCGCTGAGCCTTAACGGAGATGAAGACTGCCAATCCGGTAATTCTTAGGAAATTAATAAAACATCTTGGGATGCCTTGTGTTAATGGAAACAATATTCCAGCAGCTGAGGTCTCATCACAACCTCTCCTGCTCCCAACGCCGACAATATGTTTAATTAAACCCTTCTTTTAAGTAGGAATACGGAGAAGAGAGATATAATGTACGCGGGTGTGGGGATCATGCGGGTTACAATTCGAGTATGTGTTATATGTTTAGTGTGTCGAACTGTAATTGGGGTGTAATCCATTAAATAGTAGTAGAAGACAGGAGAGCGCATACTATGCTAATTATATATACTTATACGGCCGCCGCTCTAGTATTATCTGACTCCCGCCTGACACTTACTCTGCTATTAAACTACTGCTCACAACAATTTAGGTCACCGCCATCAAGTCATTTTCACTAAAGTTCAAATGTAACTGTTTGCTAAATTTTTTTAGCAAACTTGGGAAATTACCAAAGAGGGAATTCTGCGCTAATATTTACAGGGCTGCCTTCTTCTAAAAAGAGCTCCACCAATTTTCACAGGTTATTTGTGATATTACACCTTAATGATATTCATATTAATCACTTCCCGACATTAGAAGTACACGGTTATAGGAAGTTTCGCCCCCAGCAGTTCGCCCCCATCAGTTCGCCCCCCAGGTACATTTCGCCCCCGCACATTTCGCCCATATCATTTTGCCTCCAGGATGATTATCCCCCACACATTTCGCCCCCGCACGTTTCTCCCCCGGACTGGGGCGAACTGGGGGCGATATGTGCGGGGGTGAAATGTGCGGGGGCAAAACATCCTGAGGGCCAAATGCTGGGGACGAAAAGTGGGGGGGCCAAATGTATCCGGGGACGAATTGCTGGGGGCGAACTGCTGGGGGTGAAACATCCAATTCCCGAAGTACACATGGCTGTATTTTCGTTCTGAGTGCAAGCCGACAAAATATCAGATCGCACTTGGACCAATGTTACTGTATGGGGTCGTACGCACGTCAGATGATTTCTTCGGACCGAACGTGTCCAAGGAAAAAAAACACTATATGCCTGGGTATGATCCAATATTAGAATCGCACTGGGCCATGCAAGTCAATGAGTGCGTGGAAACCATCGGACTGCACCTCAGATGACACAATGAAGAAGAGGGAGAAATATTTCTTTCCATCTTCTTCTCAACTGAGAGAATCGGATCACACTATGCTGCCCCTGATCAGAGTTTGATCAGAGTGGGATTTGTATAATCAACCCATATCTCTCGGAAGAGAGAATCTACTGCCGTCTGCACCTGCACTTACGTTGGGTAACAGCATATGGAGTGGATTTAAGAGCTGAGCCTAGTCTATGCCTGAGAGGTGCTGTACAGCGCCTGCCTCTAACAGCAGCGACTAGCTCTCACTCCGATTACTGCTGTTTAACCATTTAACTACCCCTGTCAATCTCTTCCAGCAGAACTTAAAGGGGTTTTCCCATGAACAAAAGTTGATTTTAATCAATAGATCTTTGAATAATATTAACTTCCACAACTGGATGTGTTTAAATAAATGTTCCTGTGCCGAGATAATCTTATAAATGTGCCCCTGCTGTGTACTGTGTAACGGCTGTGTCTGATCGTACAGGAACATGATCTGATCATACCACAGCTCCTGGACAGGGGGGAGTAAACAGACATTGCAGCAGGAGATCGCAGCTGATTGTTTTTGTGAGATGAAGCATTTTCCTTCTTGTTTTTAAACCATGTTTTAGCTCAAAGAAAGAATTATTTGTGATCTCGTGCTGTATTGTCTGTATACTTTTTTTCTACCCCCCCCCCTCCTGCCCAGGAGATGTGGTATGATCAGATCATGATCCTGTACGGTCAGACACAGCCATTACACAGTACACAGCAGGGGCACATTTATAAGATTATCTCAGCACAGGAACATGTTATTTAAACACATCCAATTGTGGAAATTATTATTATTCCAAGATCTATTGATTAAAATGAACTTTTGTTCGAGGGAAAACCCCTTTAAATTGCATGGTGTAAGGAGATTGAGGAGAAACTATGGATTGCCATAGCTGCCATGGGCCCCATTACCGTCATCTTGTTGCTTTTATGAAGCCAAATCAAATTGCAGAAAACCGAAAGATTTCCATAGCCACCAAATTGATGTATGCAAGAGTCCCTTCCACAGTTTTCAATACTATGGGTAATGTTCTAAACAGATAATGGTGGATTTTTGGGAGAGGAAGACCTGTGAATAATAAGAGCTGAAATCTGACTGCTACTATAGGCGTAGCATGGTAGTAAAATAGAAATTAAATGGCAGAAAGGGACAAGACTGATGATAAGTGATAACAAAGGTAATGACGCAGTCACTGACTTCAAACTCTCCATTACTTGGATACTATTTGTTTGTGGAAACAGAACAGACATTGATTTATTACTGACTGATATGTCAACGTCAAACAGGAATAGATCTGAACAGATAGGAAAAGTTGTGATAAGTTAATAATCTGTAACATTTTACATGGCCCCAATAAATTATTAGCTCAGTAAATTTTGGGATGTAGAGTGAGAATTTGATGGTATGAAAATTCTAGTTAGTTTTTAGTAGTAGTATTTCAGTACTGTCTCTTTAATACCTCCGCTGCATAGTGCCATTCTGTGGGTGGCGGGTCTATGTGTGAGTGATATGCCGCCATCCTTCCTGCCTTGCACTTTGAGGCTGCTTTTTGATTGCGCTGGTAAAAGATCCTGCTGCCCGATTGCGCTTCGTAAGCTTCGTCGGCTCTGTCCTCTCCCCTTTTGTTCCTAATCGGCGATAAATTGTTAGTTATGGCCAGAAAACAGCAAATTCTCACCAGCAAGATGAATATTGTCAGAAAGTGTGACGGAGCTCTGCTGTGCAAGTGGAGAACTTGTGACTTTGCAGCTCAGTGCCGACTTTCCTGCACAAATCTGGTCATTTCCATTAGATGCTCCTTGTTCATCTCGCAACGAGACTGCCTATTTTTCTTGTATTATTTATATTTAGAATTTTTTTTTTTTGCTATTTATTAAACTTGTTTTAATAAATAAAATATTGAGGGCCCCGATTCATCATTTGCATTTTTTTTAAGTCACTTTCCGTTTTAGTCTTGTGATATTAATTGCTGTTTTTGGTGCCAAATTCTACAAAATAGAGCATGTGATTCATAAATTTGGCACAAAGTCAAAAAATAGTCTTCTTTTTCTCTCTTGAGTGAGTTGGGCACCAAAAGTTGCACATTTTGCAAAATGTCTCAAAAATTGCACCAAAATACAGACACACTCAAAATTACACCAGGTGGGAACTCAGGTGGAGTTGCGCCAAATTTTGCGACTTTTTAAAAACTTATAATTGATATAAGACGAAAACATCTGGAATCACTAAACTCTGCACACAAAGAGGAAAGAAAGAAAAACAGGTGAGTGCATATAAAAATAGACATAAAAAAGGCCCTAATAGTAAAAAGACAAATATATTTTATTGGTTACACAAAGTGACAAATACTAAAAAACACACCATAAAAACATACAAAAGGAGATGTATCAACATGATTGAGCAGGATCAGAAGCTGGCTTAAACGAGCATTCCAAACATAAATAATGGGTAATATAAATGCAAGGTCATATATATGGTTTCATAGACAGCATAATAATTCATATAATATATTAATCACTGTTTCATAATCCATGATACCATCTGAAGTATACCAGGTAGCACTAGTTCCCAAGAGCAGGTAATTGATCAGATATCAAAGACAATATATTAGATACATGTACTATTTGCTCTCCTTGCAATCTAATTTCTGTAAAAACATATTCAGCTAGTTATGGACAGAGGCAAAAAATAGGCTTAAAGAATATCTGCTCTTATGGAAAAATAGAGGTGCTACGTGCCTCTGCATTTAAAGTGCTTAGTGCTGCCAAAAGTCCACATGGGTCCCACACAAGCTGTACATACTAGTGGGTCCTGTCATGTGAGATACTAAGGTGCTACATAAATAAAGTGCAGCGTGCTGAAAAAGACCTCATTAGATATCATAAAGCATGGTTACATTTTCCCTACCGGTGGAAATGACCGGACCAGCACCCCTTGATGCGCGTTTTCACGTCAGGCTTCTTCGGAAGGGGCTAGTATGTACAGCTTGTGTGAGACCCATGTGGACTTTTGGGAGCACTAAGCACTTTAAATGCAGAGGCATGTAGCACCCCTATTTATCCATAGGAGGAGATAATCTTTAAGCCTATTTTTTGCCTCTGTCCACCACTAGCTGAATATGTTTTTACAGAAATTAGATTTCACAGAGAGGAAATAGTACATGTATCTGTCACGGATGTGTCAGAGGTGACAGACAGTCACCCTGCAGTGGTTTGCAGGAGATCTCCACGTTTGGCAATGCAGACAGCTGCCTAGATAGGAGCCTCCCTTTAGTCTGGGTGTATATATGACTAGTGTGTCTAGGTGGGCTTCGCCGGTTATACTCATTTCTACTTGGAACTTGGCGGAAGCAGCATCACGTCCTCTCTGGAGTCTTGAGGCTGTGTGCCCTGTTGGAGTTCTTCTAAAAGCTAAGTTGTTATTCCCCTGTGTTGCCTTCCCCTTTTGTCTTTAGAGTGCTAGCGGAGGTTGACTAGTGCTCATCTCCTTCCACCCCCAGCTATAGCCTTACGCCAGGGATAGTAGGGTGAGGCACATGATCGGCGACAGCTGCGGAGGCTGTATAGGGACGTTAGGGGGAGACAGGGTGATGCTAGTCCAGATTAGGAGGTCATCTCTTCCCCCTTTCCCTAGAGTCTAGGCTCCCTTTTCCTTTCCCCTCTGTGTTGCACTAACTCCTGGTGACGCGCCCCCTGGGACATATTCCTTTTTGAGGGGAATACCCGGCACCGGATCAGATGGGGGGGGTTGTAGTCTCCGAGCGGCTGTGACCCGGTCCCGTGCCCAGGGCGTCAAGCTCAGTGTGATGTGGCAGTTCTACAGATGTTACTAAAGTTCTTTTGTGTCGACTACGCCACCCGTTGTGATGCGGTCACTGTGGCCGCCGCTGCAGCAGGGTCCGCTGAGGCTGATGGTGGGTGCGCAGCTTGGTGAAATAACCCCCAACGGGAGGGGTATAGCCTCAGAGGGGACAGGCGCAGAGGATGGGGGTTGTGGTGGTGTAGTGCAGACGGCAGTGAAGACAGAGTCGGGTTGTGCAGTTAAGGGTGTTTACTTACTGCAGATGTTGTACTGGTCACTCCAGCTGCTAGTGACCACCCGAGCCGTGCTGCGTCCACCAGGTCCTGGATCCAGCCAACCCCCAAACAAGTCCGGAGCGTGGCCCTGAGCTCTCCCTCTGTCCTTTCTTCAGCCGTCCCCACCAGTGATCCACCTAGGTCCAGCTCCCTCGGGCCTTCTGTTGGGACACCCTTGGCCCTGGGTTCCCTGACCCTTCATGTGGTGTGCCTTCGGGGTGAATGTGGTGGGTGACCGTGACAGACACTGCCCACGGTCTCCGGTCTCTGGCTGGGGATTGTTTTTACCCCCACCAGCTTGGGTTCCGGTACCCTGATGCTGACTCCTCACCCGGTGCTCTGATTTGGGTTCTTGGGTCCCTTCTCTTCTGTGCTCTGGGTCTTTCTCTTTTCTCCTCTCTCACTCTGGGTCTTGGTCTTTCTTCTCTCCTCTCCTAACTTGTTTTCTGCAGCTGATCCTCTCTGCATCTGACTCTCTGCGTCTGACCCTGATTCTAGTTGGTGCCCACCTTATATATCCCTCTATGTGTGAGCTCAGGTGACCAGCACCCCATGAGCTCCTAACTTTACCCAGGCTGCTCCCCCTATCTGCCCCTACACTACTTGGGATGTACCACCCCCCCTCCCACTCCAGCCAGGAACAGACTCGGTCGTACCTGCACATTTCTAAGTGGGAGTACCGTCGGCCTGTTCCTCGGAAATGGGATGTATGTAGTGCATGCAGCCTACCGAGCTCAGTTCCACTCTCCATCCTTACCCGGGAGTGGAATATCACACCTCTGGGTTGAGGTGCAATACCCCTGTAGTAGCCGAATCCTCAGGGTGCTACATTCCCCCCTGGTAAATCACAGCACGTCCTCGGGCTGTAAAGACAAAAACACCAAAACATACAAAATTTTTTCATATAAAACATATAAAACATTATATAAATAACATATCTTAGCAGATAAAACTTTCTCGTCGTCTCTTGTTTCAAGTTCCTCCTCCGGACACTGTGCAACGTGTGTCCGGGAAAAGTGCGACAGTCTCTTAGAAAAACTGGTTTTCTAATAAAACCGGTAGGGGGCGCTTTAGGACGCGCAACTATTTACAGGGGAAGTTGGCCGCTCTCAGTCCTCGGCCAGGTAGAGGGAAGGGAATGGCTGCTCACAGTCCTCAGCCTGTAGGATGAAGGGGTTAACGGGTAAACAGTTCACTGGTCCCAACGGGGACTATTTTAGCAGCAACGGTTCACTGTGCCCCGACGGGCAACTATATACAGTCTCTACTCCCGTCCTCAACGACGGCTCCCTCCTGCTTTTTCTTAGTGATACGGTGTTGCTTCAGACCCGTCCGGGTCCTCTGGCTCCTCCTCCCCGTACCGCAACTCCTCCTCCGTCAAGCGGTGTACGTGGAGGGCGTAAGGTCCTTTGGCACACTTGTGCCGGGTGAAAGTGACCTCGTCTCCGACGTAGAGGTCACGGCCTTTGTGACCTTCCGGCAGGTGGGACTCGACGTCTCTGCGGGTCACAAAAACGTCACCGCGGTTGTTACGGTCCCGAATAAAGCCCCACCCATGCTGCGGGTTGAACTTTATCACCGTCCCGATGGTGCGGGGACAGTGCGCTGCACGGGGGTTCCTCCTAGTCCGGCTCTTCTGCTCCGCACTCCGGATTTGGGCCTGTTGTTCTCTGACCCGCCTCTCCTCCCGTTCTCTCGTAAACTCTGCTAGCTGCTGACGACAACACTCAGTACGCTCAGCGGCGACTGCCCGAGTTTCCTGAGTGAACCCCATTAAATCTTCTCCGGTGGGGTCCCACTCAAACTGTGCTTCCGCTAGCGGGGGCGAGATCCGTGCCACGGGCTTCGGAGCCGGAATCAGGGGTTCATCCAGGGGTCTTAGTCTCTGCTGCCGTTCCAGCTCATGGTATCCTTCGGGCCAGATGAAGGGCCGCCCGTCCGGCCATGTGAGCTGGCTGAAGAGGTCCTCCCCCAGGTGTGGCACCCTTGGGATTGCGGGCGCGGGCGCGGTGGTGGTGGCGCCCGGGTTGCCCAGGCCTTGCGGCCAGGCCTGGGGCACCTGGAAGGTGAAGGGCACCGTTAGGACGGCGGCACCCTGGGCTACTTGGCCTTGCGGCCAGGCCGGAGGCTCCGCGGAGGTAGGGGGCGCTGTTGGTGGTGCGGCGCCCGGGGGTACTAGGCCTTGCGACCAGGCTGGTGGTAATTCCTGCTTTGTCACGCTCCGGATCGAGGCGCGTGACGTCACAGGGGTCGCTGCGGCGGCTTCCGGTCGGGGCCTAGTCCATAGCGGTGACGTGGCGGCTACGGGCACAGCAGGGGGACTTTCGGGCTCTGCGACGGGGAGCTGGGGCAGGTGAGCGGTGTCACGGCTTGGGGTATAGGCGTCCCCTTTACCTGCCTCCATGCGTTCGGCTCCCTCCTCGGCGCCGTCTCCGGCCTTGGGTCCTCCCGCGCCATCCTCAGAGGCGGTCTGCTTCCTCTTCCAGGGTAGCGTGTTCCGTTGACTGGTCTCTGCTTGCTGGGCCATCTCCCGGCTCCACTCCGCCAGTATCTCACGCTGTACCCGGGCCATCCTCCGTGCGAGGCCCTCCAGGGCAGTTTGTGCACACTCCCGGTCTCGGGGGAGCTGCGCTAAGATCTCCGCTAGACCTAGCGGGGTTGTGGACTCTAGCAGGCTCCTGACCATCGGGTCGGTGCTGCTCTGCTCTGCTTCCGGCAGGCTCCTGGCCAGCGGGCCGGTGCTGCTCTGCCCTCCTTCCTCGGTCTCTAGCAGACTCCTGGCCAGCGGGCCGGTGCTGTTCTGCTTTCCCTCCATCTCCGGGTAAGCTCCTCCGCTACTCCTCGTTAGACCTCTTGCCTCCGGGTGCGCTCGCTCCAGACTGCTCCAAGCGACACCCATCTTTTCTCTTCTCTTTCGTCTCCTCCCACTTCGAGGGCGGTCCCGGGGCAACTCGGTGACTGTCAGCTCCAGGGGGAGTTCTTTCACGCTGACAGACACCTCCAGCATCACAGTCTCTGTTGGTGGGGGCGGTTTCCACTTTTGGCGCCATTTTCTGTCCCGGCCCACGATGGGAGGTGGCCTCTTGCCCTCCTTTGGCACGCCCATAATGGCGTCCGCTGCTCTTCCAAGGCGGGAAATCTGCGGTTTTGGCGGGAACAAGCTGGAAATGGCGGACAATCGGCGGGAAACGACCTGTGATGGGGTCCGATGGCGTGGACCCTCCGGAACCGGCGGGAGACTTCTTTCTGAGGTAAACTTGCACTTTTCTTCAGGCACGCAGTACCCGGGTGTTGCGGGCACGTAATCCTGCCGACTACGCCAAAGTTGACGCGCCCCCTGGGACATATTCCTTTTTGAGGGGAATACCCGGCACCGGATCAGATGGGGGGGGTTGTAGTCTCCGAGCGGCTGTGACCCGGTCCCGTGCCCAGGGCGTCAAGCTCAGTGTGATGTGGCAGTTCTACAGATGTTACTAAAGTTCTTTTGTGTCGACTACGCCACCCGTTGTGATGCGGTCACTGTGGCCGCCGCTGCAGCAGGGTCCGCTGAGGCTGATGGTGGGTGCGCAGCTTGGTGAAATAACCCCCAACGGGAGGGGTATAGCCTCAGAGGGGACAGGCGCAGAGGATGGGGGTTGTGGTGGTGTAGTGCAGACGGCAGTGAAGACAGAGTCGGGTTGTGCAGTTAAGGGTGTTTACTTACTGCAGATGTTGTACTGGTCACTCCAGCTGCTAGTGACCACCCGAGCCGTGCTGCGTCCACCAGGTCCTGGATCCAGCCAACCCCCAAACAAGTCCGGAGCGTGGCCCTGAGCTCTCCCTCTGTCCTTTCTTCAGCCGTCCCCACCAGTGATCCACCTAGGTCCAGCTCCCTCGGGCCTTCTGTTGGGACACCCTTGGCCCTGGGTTCCCTGACCCTTCATGTGGTGTGCCTTCGGGGTGAATGTGGTGGGTGACCGTGACAGACACTGCCCACGGTCTCCGGTCTCTGGCTGGGGATTGTTTTTACCCCCACCAGCTTGGGTTCCGGTACCCTGATGCTGACTCCTCACCCGGTGCTCTGATTTGGGTTCTTGGGTCCCTTCTCTTCTGTGCTCTGGGTCTTTCTCTTTTCTCCTCTCTCACTCTGGGTCTTGGTCTTTCTTCTCTCCTCTCCTAACTTGTTTTCTGCAGCTGATCCTCTCTGCATCTGACTCTCTGCGTCTGACCCTGATTCTAGTTGGTGCCCACCTTATATATCCCTCTATGTGTGAGCTCAGGTGACCAGCACCCCATGAGCTCCTAACTTTACCCAGGCTGCTCCCCCTATCTGCCCCTACACTACTTGGGATGTACCACCCCCCATCCCACTCCAGCCAGGAACAGACTCGGTCGTGCCTGCACATTTCTAAGTGGGAGTACCGTCGGCCTGTTCCTCGGAAATGGGATGTATGTAGTGCATGCAGCCTACCGAGCTCAGTTCCACTCTCCATCCTTACCCGGGAGTGGAATATCACACCTCTGGGTTGAGGTGCAATACCCCTGTAGCAGCCGAATCCTCAGGGTGCTACACTGGCGTGACTCTCTGTGTTGCACTGACACCTAGCATGACAGTATCTATATATTGTCTTTGAGATATGATCAATTGCCTGCTGTTGGGAACTAATGCTACCTGGTGTACTTCAGATTTGTCGCTTTGTGTAGCCAATAAAACATTGCTATTTGTTACTTTGAGTCTGGACGTCCTGTTCTTGTATTGGATTTGTTATTGCATTTTTTGACCTAACTTTACCAGTTAATGGCCTATTTGGCTTACTAATAGTAAAAAGTGCAAACAAAAAAAGTCATAAAACATACAAATCTAGGCAAAAAAACAGGAGCAAAGGCAATGATGATTCAGAGCCTCCGTGATTGTTCCTCTTCAGGGCACAGTTAAACGGCTCTATAAATCGGAACGGGATCGGACCACAGTGCATGGACTGGCCGGCGGCTCTCCCGACCCGAGCGTAACAGCATCATATATTTTCTATGCAGCTGTCGGGAGAGCCTCCGGCCAGTCCGATCTTGGTCCGGTCTGTAAGGCAGTCTGACTGCGCCCTAAATTTTATAACAAACAGTTCTGTAACTGTTCAGTTATTTTGTGTTTTAAAGGTGACCATACACATCAGATGAAAGTCAGCCGAATCCGCCAATCAGACTAGAAAAGTCAAAAATCCATAGCATATTGTGGTGTCCCAACTCTCCCCATCAGCCAATGTCTTGGGGAAGAGGGGTCAAGCATGTTAGTTTCAACATCTGATTGGTGGAGGTGCAGGCGTCTTCAAGGATTATTCCATTCTTCATAGATGTATATTGTCGGATAGTGCTTGCAAAAACATGCAATTTTACGTATTTTTAAAGTTTGCAATTATTCTTCAGATGTTAATACTTTTGTTCACACATCATTACCTAGGAGACCGACCACTGCTGCTCTCTAGCTTGTAAGGAGTGCACTAAAGGTGGCCAGGATAAGGAGATAACAGTGCACTCTAGCGATCCTGACCAGCTTCAAAACAGTGCTTACAAGCTCAATAGAAAAGAGACTGTAATCACTATGCATGTTATGTTGTCCAGCAGTAGTGGTCGGTCTCCAAGGCAGCGAGCTGTAAACAAAAGAAAAAAAAGTTAATATATCTCAAGAACGGCGGAACATTTTAATAGGCAATAAATTGCAAAATTGCTTGTATTTGCGAGCATTATTTGGCAATACCCACTTATAAAGATGGGAATAACCGTTTAAAGGGAATCTGTCCATGGACTTATGCTATGTAATTTCACAGCAGCATGATGTAGGGACAGAAACCCTGATTCCAGCAATGTGTCACTTAGTTTACTGAGTGCAGTGGTTGTGATAGAATCACAGGTTTCTCTGCTGCAGATCTAGCAGACCTTGGAATGCTGAGCTGTGTATAACTCCGCCCACATCACTGATTGGCTGCTTTCTGTGTATAACCCCACCCACATCATTGATTAGCTGCTTTTTGTGTATACTGTATAGTGACAGAAAGTTGCTAATCAGTGCTGGGGGAGTGGCTGGACCAGGAGGCATGAGAGACCTAGTCCTGTAGTGATAATCTCCTGTTGATAAAACACTGATTTAATTGAAACAAAAACACACAGACTAGTAAGTGACACATCACTGGAATCAGGGTCTCTGTCCATACATCATCTTGCTTTCATAGCAGAAACCTGCTGACAGATTCCCTTTAAGTACAAGAAAACCCTTTTAAAATTTCCTGTTCCAGTACTTTTCAGAACTAACCAGAAATGTTTTCATTACTCTGAAACATGGAATTTCCATACAGAGTCATAACCCTCTGTAAGTAGTGACTGGTACTCTCAGCATCACTTTTATTACCCTTGTGATACTTTCATCTTCCTGATCTGTTCCAGTCCTTAATGATGTGATCTATATGATAAAATGTCCCTAAGGTGTTGCATATATTGGAAATATGTCCGGATCGACAGAATGGATGATTCACGCTGGGCACATTTTTCACAAGTGCAATAATGACTGACAGTGAGACACTGGAGCCTGTACTTCTCCTGAAATACGTGGGTTACGATCGCACCGCAATGCAATGAATTCTGCAGATTGTCTCATCTACACAGTATTGGGATGGGATGGGAATAGATATCGATTTAAAACTTTATGCTTATTTTTGACTAATGATTACAAATGAATGAATGTGAAATTGGAATTTAATTTATTTATTTTACTCACTTATATAGCACCATTAATCCCTCAGCGCTTTACAGACATTATCATCACTGTCCCCATCGGGGCTCACAATCTACTTTCCCTATCAGGATGTCTTTGGGGTGTGGGAGGAAACCGGAGAACCTGGAGGAAACTCACGCAAACATGGGGAGAACATACAAACTCCTTGCAGATGTTATCCTTGGTGGGATTTAAACCCAGGACGGCAAAGCAACAGTGCTAACCACTGAGACACTTATAAATGTGATGCTTGCCATTGTGCACAGCGTGAAATTACTGCTATATAATGAATAATAATAATATTCCAGTCTGCAGTTTGCGTCCTCTAGTGGTAGTTTTGGGTAGGAAGAATTGCATATTTTTTATAAGGGATTTGCCGCTATGTTTCAGAAAAACTGAGCTGTGACCTATATAAAGTGTATAAATAGTGAACAGCGAATCTGCAGAATTTTGATTTCAGCAGTGCGCTCAAATTTGTCCAGGAAATTCGATTTGCATCTAATTTATTTGATACAAATCAAATATGCCCTATTATCCTCTGATTCCTCTCCAGACGCCAGAGCCTAATAAATTTAAGACAAAAAGAAGAAAAAGGTTTTATCAGCTCACCAAGGAAGAGAGCGATATGGGATGATCCAAAAGATGATGCATGGAATGAATGTTGCCAGTATCCCCGGCATGAAGACAAACAACTAAGGAAGAAATTACAGCACCAAGAAAAAAATTAAAATAGAAAAAATGTATTAATGTGGCTAAAAATCACATATGAGAAAAAAAAATCCTTAGTTGTTTGTAATAAATTTAAGGGTTAAAAAATAAAAAAAAAGTATACTCACTTTTGCCGCTTACCTGTCTAAAATCTGTAGTTCGTCCCCTCCCCCACTCCAGTCATTTTCTGGCTCCCTTTTTTTTAATTACAAAAATTGGTTCATGGTGGTGTTAAAATATAAAATAAACAAATAAAAAGGCAGATATTCACCTATTGGACCTCCGCCATTCCTTTGCACTGTTGCCCCTGACTCTTTGGCTGCGTGCACACGATGCGTTTTTCATGCGTTTATGCTGCGGAATTTCCGCAGCGGAAGCGCATAAAAAACGCTTGGTAATCCGCACCCCATGGTCCCCAATGGCATTCCGCAATGTCAATGCACATGCTGCGGATTTTTCCGCAGCGTTTCTGCAGCGCTCATAAATCCGCAGCATGTTCATTAATTTTGCGGAAGCGCAGCGGAAGCACCGCCATTGAGATGCATAGAATCCGTGTCTGTACATTTGTACAAGCGGATTCTATGCGTCTCTGTGCGGATGGTACCCAGTTCTGGAGGAGAGGAGACTCTCATCCAGACCTGGGTACCATTGTACCTGTGAAAAAAAGAATAAAATAAAAATAAAGTTTATATTCACCTGTTTGACGGCTTCTCTCTGCATGCCGGCAGCGCTTGAGGACCTGCGGTGACGTCACAGTCATGTGACCGCAGGCCCTTCACCGCTGTGTCTCGCGATATGCCGGCAGCCAGGAACCAGACAGCAACGAGCGCTGCAGCCACGCCGGGGCATCGGGGGTGAGTATAGCTTTATTTTAAGCATTGTTTTACGGTCACACTATATAAATCCATGCTGTTTGCATGGATTTATATAGTGTGACCTAGTTGTCAAGCACTTTCCAAGTGATGCTAATCGCCTGGAAAGCGCTTGTCAATCTGCATGCGGAAACGCATGTGAATCTGCATGTATTCCGCATGTATTCTGCAGGAAAAACGCATGCACAATCTGCATGCGTTTTTTCAGCCAGGGAGATGCAGAAATGCTGCAGAAATTTTCTGCTTCATTTCTGCATCATGGGCACATAGCCTTTTACCAGAAAACATCACATGACTTTTGCAGACAATCAGTAAACACTGATTGACTGCAGCAGTGACACTCTGTCTGCAACGACACTTCCCACACTGATTATGGCTCAGGACAATCACAAAATGCATCCTTAGAGGACCTACTTAGCACAGGAAGCGTGAGGCAAAGTTTAAAAAGTTGCAGAACAGGACTTCACCTGCCATGAAGACCAGAAGAGACCGGAGCTGGAGAAATCCGGAGGAGGACTTGGTGGGGAACTGCAGTGGCATGACAGATGAGCGGAAAGGTGAGTATACTATTTTTTTTATTCCTTAACCCATTTTCCAGTCTTCTACAATCTAGAAAAATATTTTTTTGGATTTGCAAATATTGAATCACTAAAATAATCTAATTATTTGTAAAATTCAAGGTGAATTCGATTCACCTACAACTAGTGATGAGCGAGCATGCTCGCTACTGCTCGGTGCTCGCCCGAGCATCTCACTGCTCGAGATGCTCGGCGCTCGCCGAGTATTTCCGGGTTGCTCGGGCGGGAGCTCTGGTCCCCTCCCTGCATGTTTGGCGCTCTTTAGAGAGCCAATGAACATGCAGGGATTGCCTGCCATGCACTGTAATGCCGTAACCATGTTGGTTGTGGCATTACAGTGATTGGCTGGCCGCACAGCGTCATCAGGTCTATATCAGACCTGGCACCGCCATGCTCGTCACAGTCACTCCGGATCAGACAGTGTAGGGAGAGATGCTGCTGTGTCAGGGAGAGATTTGCTTGTGTATTAGGTAGTGTAGGGAGAAAAACCGTACATTACACATATCCATCTTAACAAACAGTCCTTCTGAGGACTAATCCATCTGCAGAGATATCAGGCAGGCAGGGTGTATAGGCAGACAGTGTATATAGCAGACTGCAGTGCATATAGCACAAGAGGCTCCATTCCAATTCTGCCTTCTGCTGCCGTTAGATATTTCTATACAAAGGCCCAGGTCTCAGGGGCCAGGAATACTTTTCTTTGGATCTTAATCCTCATTATTTGCTTAAAAAGCAATCCAGAGAACACAGTTTTTCTGCGCCATTTGATTGTTGGCACTGCAGAATACAGCCAGGTCCTTTCCATATTAGAGCGCTAGAAATCCAGCTATTTAAAACTGTGTTTTCTCCGTCAAACGGATCAAATATACGTTGTCAGAAAATACTGCCATTTCTGGCCTCCATTAAAAATTTCCTTTAGTGTGTCATTGAAGCAATTCACCGCAGTTTGCTGTTCAAACTACTTACCTACAGGCCAGGTATTTAAAACTCAGTTTTCTCCATCACCCGGATCACATATAAGTTCACTCCAAACTCAGTCATTTGTAGTGAGCGTGGAAGATACTGTCCTCCATTTAAAAAGGGCAAGGCACGTGGCAAGGGACGGGAAACTGGACGTGATGGTAATGGTGCATGCAGAGGCCGAGGACAAGGCCGTGGGCAAGCTGAAATTGTGCCACAACAAACACCCACATCTTCTCGCCTGACCTTCCTGTCCCAATTCCTAGGGGACCGCAGCACACCACTATTGAACCCAGAGCAGTGTCAAAAGGTTGTTGGTTGGATAGATGATAATGCTTCCAGTCACTTAGCCACCACCACCACCACCACCTTGTCTTCCACATGGTCAAGTCTCAGTAGCCGTGAGTCTGGACCGCATATTCCTCACCCTGATCCTCCTTCCTCCCACCATGCCGAGTACCCAGAGACAACTGATCCCACACTTGGACACTCTGAAGAGCTGTTTACTTTTCCATTTATAGATTCGGGCCTCTCGCCCGGTCCACTTGAAGCGGGGCAAGAGGAGATCGCGTGTAGCGATGCCCAAATATTTGAGCAGCCACGGTCACACGAATGCGACGGTGGGAAATTGTCACAAGAGGTGGACGATGATGAGACACAATTGCCAGAAAGTCAGAAGGAGGACCAGGGTGCAGAAGTGGAAGACGAGGTGGTGGATGATATAGTAACTGACCCAACCTGGCAGGAGGACATGCAGAGCGAGGACAGCAGCACACAGGGGGAGGGAGGCAGAGCACCCCAACAGGCAGGAAGAAGCAGTGTGGTGGCCGCAGACAGAAGGCAGGCAACCGTTCCCGGTAACACCAACACGAAGAAAGTTGCCAGTACAACTGTTAGGTCTTCCCAAGTCTAGTTGTTTTCTAAAGACTCTGCCGATAACCCCAAAAAGGCCATTTGCACCACCTGCCAGGCCAGCATCAGCAGGGGTGGCAAAACGACAAGCCTGACCACCACCAGCATGATCAGGCACATGGCAGCAAAGCACCCGACTTTGTGGGCCGAACCCCAGGGTCCAGGAACAGTGTCTGCGGGTGGCACCATTGCTTCTTCCACTGTTGTGCATGCAAGCCAATCCCGTGTCCATGGTGCATGTGAAGACACCTCCTGCCCTGCACCTGTCGTTGCACACTCTCAAGTAGCAGCATCAGGAAGCACGTCCATGTCCTTGTCCCAGCGCAGCGTTCAGTTGTCCATACCCCAGTTCTTGGAACGCAAGTGCAAATATGCAGCCAATGCCCCACAGGCCACACTACTAAATTCTCACATTTCACGACTGCTTGCGCTCGAAATGTTGCCTTTTAGGCTCATGGAGATGGAAGCATTCCGCAACCTGTTGGCGACGGCCGTCCCTCGGTACTCGGTCCCCAGCCGCCACTATTTCTCCTGGTGTGCCATCCCCGCATTACACAAGCACGTGTTCCAAAACATTAGCCGTGCTCTCAACAACGCAGTTACCGGTAAAGTCCACATGTAACATCCCTGGCGGCGTGCTTGCATAGTGCACCACCTCCCATTATGCAAGACCGCAATCTTACCTGTCAGTCCAGCCTACAAACCTTGCTTCAGTTCATGCTATGTGCATGTCTCTTGACTGACTACTTAGGGCGGCGGCCCGGTTACTTCCCGATTCTTATAGCTGCTGTGGGCGCACCCCTAATGCGTCTCCAGCCTATTGCTGTGAGTCACTGGATATTTAAACCCCCTCCACCCAGTAGGAGGTGCCTGAGCAACACCTTCACTCAGTTAGTCTTTGCTACTGAATTGCCAGGTCCTGTCCTGTTTCTAGTCTGTCTCTGCCATTCTGGGGGCTGCATTCCCAGACCTGTTATCAGTGACTTCTTGTCCGTTTCCGCCATCTCTGGGGACTGTATACCCAGGCCTGTTATCTCTGACTTCTTGTCTGTCCCGCCACTCTGGGGGCTGTATACCCAGGCTCATTCTTGTATCTCATTGCAGTAGCAGTTCCTGTCTGAACTGTATCCTAGCCTGTTACCTGTTTGTCTCTATGTCCATACCTTCCCTTTTCCTGCAGTATCTGAACCTGCACCTAACTCCAACTCGTCTCTGTACTTCTGTTTGTGAGTTTTGTGTCCACTCGCTACTTCATAGGAAGTACCTTGTGTGTATCTGGTTCTGCTTGTCCCTTTTCCCTTCCTCCGTATCTTCCTGTATTTTCTAGTCTGTTCCATGTGAATAGAGCCCTGTCCTCTCTGCCTTGTCCACCGTTCCGGCGGTTTCTCTCTGCTCTGACTTGCCCACCACTCCGGCGGCTTCCCTCTGCTCTGACTTGCCCACCGCTCCGGCGGCTTGCCTCTGCTCTGCCTTACCCACCGCTCCTGCGGCTTCTCTCTGCTCTGCCTTACCCTCCGCTCAGGCGGTTTCGCTCTGCTCTGCCTTGTCCACCGCACCTGCGGTTTCACTCTGCTCTGCCTTGTCCACCGCACCTGCGGTTTCGCTCTGCCTTGTCAACCGCACCTGCGGTTTCGCTCTGGTCAGCCTTGTCCACCGCACCTGCGGTTTCGCTCTGCTCAGCCTTGTCCACCGCACCTGTGGTTTCGCTCTGCTCAGCCTTGTCCACCACACCTGCGGTTTTGCTCTGCTCAGCCTTGTCCACCGCACCTGCTGTTTCGTTCTGCTCAGCCTTGTCCACCGCACCTGCGGTTTCGCTATACTCTGCTTGACGGCTCTGAATCCGTCTCCCAGTCTGTACTGGACCCTATCCAGCCTGCACTCCAACCTGCTAGTACCTCCCTGTCTGCACTCCAGCCGTGCTTGCCAGTGCCCACCTGTCTGCTTACCAGCCGTGCTTGCCAGTGCCCACCTGTCTGCATACCAGCCGTGCTTGCCAGTGCCCTCCTGTCTACCTACCTGCCGTGCTTGCCAGTACCCACCTGTCTGCATACCAGCCGTACTTGCCAATACCCACCTGCCTGTAGAACAGTCTAACCTGCCTGTTCCTGCATTCCCCGGTGTGGGTCAACAACTGTGACCGGGGTCTGAACCGGAGTCGCACCTGGCCCCTCTGCTCGGTTCCTCCTTGGTCCACGGAGTCGACTAAGCTGCCGTGCGACCTTGGTCGGATCGGGTTGATACTTAGTTACGCCCCTCCAGGCACTCCTCGGTTTATGGTACAGTGGGATCACTAACCACGCTCATGCCAGTCAGTCCAGGCGCGAACGTAACACCACCTAACCACGGACACGTGGATAAGTGATTGTGAGTAGGGACTGTACATCTCACTGACGGCACACTGGGTTAACATAGTGGAAGCCGGGACCCAGTTGGACCTTGGGACGGAACACGTCCTCCCGGCCCCAAGGATTGCAGGCCATAGGTCAATCAGGGCTGCCCCCACGGTCTACAGCTCCTGCACCTCATCCTCCTCAGCCTCCTCCTCCTCTTCAGCCTCCATCTCTGAAATGACCACATCAGTCACAAGCTGGAAACACTGCAGCACTGCCTCGGCCAAGCGGCAACAGGCTCTGCTGAAGCTAATATGCTTAGGTGAAAAACCGCACAATGCTGAAGAGTTGTGGACAGCTCTGAAAGAGCAGGCAGATCTGTTGCTCACACCGCTGAACCTACTGCCAGGCATGGTCGTGTGTGACAATGGCCGGAACCTGGTGGCGGCTCAGAGGCGAGGCGAGCTCACACATGTACCATGCCTGGCCCATGTGCTTATCCTCGTGGTTCAGCGGTTTCTCAAATCCTACCCAGAGCTGCCGGATCAGCTTGTTAAAGTACGCCGCCTGTGTGTCCATTTTAGAAAGTCAGCTACAGCTTCTGCCACCCTTGCTGTGTTTCAGCAGCGTTTGCAGCTTCCAGCTCACAGACTGGTGTGTGATGTCCCCACGCGTTGGAACTCTACGCTGCAGATTATGGGAAGGATTTGTGAGCAGAAGAGGGCAGTTGTTGAGTACCAGCATCAACAAGGCCGTTGGTATTCAGTTCAGACTCCACACATAAGACCTCAGGAGTGGACATGGATGTCAGACATATGTACCATCCTCCAATACTTTGAGGACTCCACCAAGATGGTGAGCGGCGATGACGCCATAATTAGCGTCACCATCCTGCTTCTCTGTCTTCTGAAACGCTCTCTGCTCACAATCAAAGAGGATGCATTGCAGGCGGAGCATGATGAGATGGAGCAAGGAACCATACAGGGTGATTAAACACAGCCAAGCCTCATCTCATCTCAACGTGGATTGGGTGACAATGAGGAATAGGAGGAGGAGGAGGAAGGACAGGAGCTAGTTTCATGCACTATAGACGGTACTATCAGCACAGCTGTCATACCGTCTGTTCAGCGTGGATGGCCAGAGGACAGAGAGGAGGAGGAGAGCATGATCAGTAATCCTCTTGGTGAGGACACGGAAGTCTTGACTGTTAGTAGTCTGGCACGCATGACTGAGTTTATGTTACGCTGCCTTTCCCATGACCCTCTCGTACTCAAAATTTTGGTGACAGTCATTACTGGTTGGTGACACTTCTAGACCCACGCTACAAGGAGAACTTTATATCTCTTATTCCTGAGGCGGACAGGTCTACAAAAATGGGGCAGTACCAGAAGGCCCTTGTTGCGAAACTATTAAAAAAATTCCCATCTGAAAACTCTGGATGCAGAGGGCACACTTAGTTGGACAACCAAGGAGTACAGGCGAGAGAGACACAACTTCAATCCAGCAGAGGCAGGGGAACACTGTGAAAGTTCTGGGAGAGTTTTCTCAGACCCTCCCATCGCACAGGCCCTGAGGCGCGGGGTACTCTCACAAGGAGTGCAAAGTTTGGGAAGATGCTGAGGGAGTACCTTGCTGACCTTACCAACATCCTCCGTGATTCCTCTGTGCCTTATAATTATTGGGTATACAAGCTGGATACGTGGAATGAACTGGCTCTCTATGCCTTGGAGGTCCTGTCCTGCCCTGCCGCCAGCGTTTTATCAGAGCGGGTTTTTAGTGCCGCTGGTGGAATTATAACTGATAAGTGCATCCGCCTGTCATCTGAAAATGCTGACAGGCTGACTCTTATAAAAATGTACAAGGACTGGATTGGGCCAGACTTCTCAACACCACCTAATGATAGCAGCGTAACATAAACTCAAATCCAGTGTCTTTTCTTGGGAGGTGTATTCCCATGCACCTTTTCACATGCACACATGGGTATACACTTTTTGATTTTGTCTATTTGCTCTTGTCCTCCTCTTTCTCCTTATCCTCCACCACCATATCACCAGGGTGACCGTGGTCTGTCATGCAACACCCACATAATTTTTTTAAAGGGTGTTTATGATGCCCGTAAAAAAAAATTTTTATACAGTATGTTCATGTATACACTTAGTGCATGGGCATTACATGTATAGAAGGCCTGCTCCTTTCTAATGGGAACATTTTTTTATGAGGCCCTCCTCCACGTCTCTTCCAAGGGGCATTGAAGTGCCTCCAAATTTTTGGCAGACCTTGCATTCACTGCATAGGCCAACACTATGGAAGACTCTCTCCTTTCTAATGTGAATTTGTCATTACTGTGGCCCTGCTCTGTATGTCTTTAAATTCTTAGTGGAGTTTTTCCTAAAATTGGACTCACTGCATACCCTATAACTGTATAGCAGTCCCTCTCCTTTCTAATGGGAACATGTCGTACTTGTTACTGTGGCCCTGCTCCATGTATCTTTAAATTCTTAGTGGGGTTTTTCCTAAAATTGGTCAGCCGTTGGACTTACTGCTTACCCTATAACTGTATAGCGTTCCCCCTCCTTTCTAATGGGAACATGTCGTACCTTGTTACTGAGGCCCTGCTCCATGTATCTTTAAATTCTTAGTGGGGTTTTTCCTAAAATTGGTCAGCCGTTGGACTCACTGCATACCCTATAACTGTATAGCAGACCCTCTCTTTTCTAATGGGAACATATCGTACTTGTTACTGTGGCCCAGCTCTGTGTGTCTTTAAATTCTTAGTGGGGTTTTTCCTAAAATTGGTCCGCCGTTGGACTCACTGCATACCCTATAACTGTATAACAGACCCTCTCCTTTCTAATGGGAACATGTCGTACCTTGCTACTTTGGCCCTGCTCCATGTGTCTTTAAATTCTTAGTGGGGTTTTTCCTAAAATTGGTCAGCCGTTGGACTCACTGCTTACCTTATAACTGTATAGCAGACCCTCTCCTTTCTAATGGGAACATGTCGTACCTTGTTACTGTGGCCCTGCTCTATGTATCTTTAGATTCTTAGTGGTCACAGCAAGGGCATTACCACTATAGGAGACCCGCTCCTTTATAATGGGAACATTTTTTTTTACTGAGACCCTCCTCTATGTTTCTTCAAAGGGGTATTGGGTTGCGTCCAAATTTTTGGCAGCCCTTGCAGTCACTGGATAGGCAATAACAGTATAGGAGACCCACTTGTTAATAATGGGAACAACAAAGCATAGCTGGCTGATGGCTCTCTAACAATAGCTAGGGCCGACCGCTGGCCTTTTAAGAATAGTAAGGGCCGTCTGATGTCCCTTTATGACTTTCAGAGTCCCTCCATCATAAATAAAAAAGGATATGTCTGATGATGTGTCACACACCACATTGCCAGATAAGGTTGTAAAATGTTAAAATGACATTTCCCGGTGAATGCATTTGTCTTAAAAAATAACGTAAAAAAAACAAAACAATAGGATCTTTCTTTAGTATAAAAAACAGCGTCACCAATTTAACCTCAATGTATTCACATTGTTCAGCTCATGCACCTCCTCTTCCATCTCCGAAATGACCACATCAGTCACAAGCTGACAGCACTGCAGCACTGCCTTGGCCAAGCGGCAACAGGCTGTGGCTCTCACCGCTGAACATGCAGCCAGGCATGGTCGTGTGTGACAATGGGCGGAACCTGGTGACGGAGAAATGACAGCCGGGGTAGATACGGTTTCCCTCTATGCCAGTCCTTTCACCGAGCTAAAGAATATGGCTGTGGTGAAATACAAATCCCACTGAGAAGCTGTTTCAGATTGAAAAACATTGTGCCCACCAGAGGATTTGATTCTGAGGTCTAACCTATCTCACCCGCTCAAGAGCCCCATAGCAGCTGCAAAGTTAGCGCTATCATGAACTCTCCTGAGGTAGAAGCCAAGGCACACCATAGGATTCTCTGGTGGGACCGTCCAACCCTGCCGAGAAGCAGTCCTGGCTAAGAAAAGTGTGTGGGAAGGTTCCCAGACACTCTATTTTTACTGAGGAGGAAACACACGCAAACACGGGGAGAACATACAAAGTCCTTGCAGATGTTGTTCTTGCTGGGATTTGAACCCAGGATCCCAGCGCTGCAAGGCTTCAGTGCTAACCACTGATCCAATGTGCTGCCGTTTACCCTCTAATATCTAACAGGCTGGAGAAACTTGCACCCACTGCCACTCTATCTTCAGCTCCTTTGTGAGAAATTGTATTTGGGCAGCCACTCAGTCTACCAAATAAAATTCCTGAGGAGGAAATTCGGGATGGCTTCGCTACTGGTACTGGGGGCAGTGCTAATACCATGGCGTCGTACCATAGTTTGCTGGAAATATTCCAGGCTGGTAGGAGGCAAACAAATTCCCACAGAAAAGTACCAACAGTAATGTTCAGGCCACATTTCAAGTGCAAGCAGCTTTAGAGGACTTCCTGGGAGAAATGACATGCAGGGTAGATATGGTTTCCCTCTTTGCCAGTCCTTTCACCGAGCTAAATACAACTCTCAGCAAAAAAAGTTGTGGACTGGCTCCGTACCGTCCCTGGCCACATTCACCTGTCCATGTGTTTGTGGTTAGGCGGTCCTTCCCAGTAAGTGGACTGGGGAGGGCATGGGTAATGTTGTGGGACCCGTGCTTGTGGAAGGCGGAGGCGATACCGGGAAATATAGTGGCGGCTGGGGACTGAGTATGGACACCCGGCCGCCGCCGGCATGAGGTTGTGAAAAGCTTCCGCCTCCACGAGCTTAAAAGGCCATATTTCAAGTGCAAGCAGCTGTCAAAAATTTGGCAGTATAGTATTGCAGCCAATGGGTGGGTGGGTGGCATCTTCGCATACGTCAAGGATCACTTCTGATGGGCACACTTTTAGGCAGTGACCTGGGAGTCAGAGATGCTTCCAGGGGTCTTCCCCATGCTGTTCCCATGTCTTTTCTGCACTGTATGCATGTATCACACACCACATGGCCAGATAAGGTTGTAAAATGTTAAAATGACATTTCCTGGTGAATGCATTTGTCTTGGTTGAAAGCAATTCAAAACTGCAAAAATGCATCAAAAACGCTACGTGTGAACATAGCCCAAGTTGTGGAGGAGTATTTTTGTTTTTGGTTATTTATTTTGCCTTATATACAAGTCATTACCCTGGAAAGGATGTTTCTTAACATATTTCCCAGGAAAATCCATTTTTTTTCGTTTTTCTATGTTTTATTGAGAGTCTGTAAAAGTGGCGTAATACTCTGACCACATTGTTGACAGCAGTGATCTGGGAGTCAGAGATGCTTCCAGTGGTCTTCCTCATGCTGTTCCCATGTCATTTAAGCACTGTTCCCATCGATTTGGGCAATTTTTGGGCCCTCTGCAGACCGCCGGGGGGAGCCGCCTGAAAAATGCTCGAGTTTCCCATAGACTTACATTGGGCTCGTTGCTCAGGTAGGTAGTGATGAGCGAGCACTAAAATGCTCGGGTACTCATTGCTCGGGTCGAGCAATTTGGAATACTCGGGAGCTCGACCCGATCAATGAGTACCCGAGCATTTTAGTGCTCGCTCATCACTACCTAGAACCGATTTATTTAACTCATTTCTATTTATAAAGCAACTAAGTGCAGAATTTTAGACCATTCTATATGTAAAACAAAGCAATATTCAATGGTGGAAATTCACTTAAGTCCTTGGTCCAGATTGACTTTCTGAGAAAGAGGTAACAATACTACAAAGAAAGAACACCAACCACCGAAACGGAAATTCTACTCTGGTTGTGCCATGTATGAAAATTAGCTTTTTATTCTACTGATATTTTAAGGAAATGTTCAATTAAAAAAAAAACTGTCATCTTGTTCCTTCAGGTCTAAAATAAAGCCACAAGTGCTGGAAAGCGAGCAGTACTTGCTCAAGTCTGTGTAAAGTCTATCCTCTGTGTGTCTTGTATCGGAAAGACCTACAGATGTGAACTTGGCCTTAAAATGACTGTGTGCCTCCAAACTTACTCGTCAGCAATTTACAGCATGCACTGCAGATGGGAAGACATTGTGGCATGGAAGTGACCTGTACTAACACTGCCTCATTAAAGGGACGAAAATAACGGAATCTCTTCCCTTTATCTCGGAATACACTAAACTTTTAATGCCCTTGTCAAAGATGCGAGACACAAACACAATCTATAATAAGTGCCAGTATCTGGTTCAATACTTTAAAAATAATTCTATTCCCTGATGTCTAAGTAAAGATTCTGAAAGGAAAGGAAATCTTTAATTAGTTCCTTTGCATATGAGAGAACACAAGAAATCAGCCACACACAAAGCCACTTGTCATGTTACTTATTCCTCTTTTTGGCATCCTGAGCCTGCTTGAAGAGGTAAAGTCATGAAATAGGCTTTGAGGGACGTAGTCAGTAGCCACACCATCATTAAATAGTATTTTTAGGACATACTGTATAATAGTGACGCGCCCCCTGGGCCATATTCTTTAGGGGAATACCCGGAGCCGGATCAGATGGGGGTTGTAGTCTCCGAGTGGCTGTGACCCGGTCCGTGCCCAGGGTGTCAAGCTCAGAGTATGTGGCAGTCCTACAGATGTTATAAAGTTCGTTATGTCGACTACGCCACCCGTTGGATTGCGGTCACTACGGCCGCCGCTGCAGCAGGGTCCGCTGAGGCTGATGGTGTTGGTGCAGCTTTAGATAGTATAACCCCCAACGGGAGGGGTATGGCCTCAGGGGGTCAGGTGCAGAGGATGGGGGTTGTGGTGGTGCAGCGTAGATGATAATTAAAGACAGAGTCGGGTTGTGCAGTTCAGGGTGTTTACTTACTGCAGATATTCCGGTCACTCCGGCCTTGAGTGACCACCCGAGCCGTGCTGCGTCCACCAGGTCCTGGATTCAGCCAACCCCCAAGCAAGTCCGGAGCGTGTCCCTGAGCCCTCCTTCTTGTCCTTTCTTCTGGCCGTCCCCACCAGGGATCCACCTAGGTCCAGCTCCCTCGGGCCTTCTGTTGGGAGACCCTTGGCCTTGGGTTCCCTGACCCTACACGTGGTTTGCCTTCAGGGTGGATGTGGTGGGTGGCCGTGGCAGATCCTGCCCACGGCCTCCGGTCTCTGGCTGAGGTATGCTTTAGCCCCCACCAGTTTGGGATCCGGTACCCTGTTGCCAACTCTTCACCCTTGGGTTGTACTTGGGTTCTCAGAGTTCCTTCTGTCTCCCCCTCTGGGTCTTTCTTTCTTCTCCTCTCTCACTCTCTCTGGGCCTGGGGCTGCTCTGCTCTTCTGCTCTCTTCCTCTACAAAGACTCACAGACTGACCCTGATCTTAGATGGTGCCCACCTTAAATACTCCCTCTATGTGTGAGCTCAGGTGACCAGCACCCAATGAGCTCCTAACTTTACCCAGGCTGCTCCCCCTATCTGCCCCTACACTACTGGGATGTACCACCCCCCTCCCACTCCAGCCAGGAACAGACTCGGTCGTACCTGCACATTTCTAAGTGGGAGTACCGTTGGTCTGTTCCTCGGAAATGGGATGTGTGTAGTGCATGCAGCTTTCTGAGCTCAGTTCCACACTCCATCCTTACCCGGGAGTGGAATATCACACCTCTGGGTTGAGGTGCAATACCCCTGTAGCAGCCGAATCCTCAGGGTGCTACATTCCCCCCTGGTAAATCACAGCACGTCCTCGGGCTGTAAGATATAAAAACACCAAAACATACAATTTTTGCATAAACAACATAATAAAAACATATAAAACATATATATCAGCAATAAAACTTTTTTTCCTTTCATAAATAACATTCTTGTCTTCTGGTACCTCCTCCGGACACTGTGCAACGTGTGCCCGGGAAAAGTGCAACAGTTTCTCTAGAAAAATGGTCTTCCTATAAAACCGGTAGGGGGCGCTTTAGGAAGCGCAACTATATACAAGGGATATGGCCGCTCTCAGTCCTCGGCCAGGTATTAGGAAAGGGATGACCGCTCTCAGTCCTCGGTCAGAGGGATTAGGGGTAATACGGGTAACAGTTCAATTCTCTGGTCCCAACGGGGACTATAATAGCAGCAACGGTTCACTGTGCCCCGACGGGCAACTATATACAGCTTCTACTCTGCTGTACTCAACGACGACGTCCTCCTGCTCTTTCTTTGTGGTTACCTTTAGCTTCAGACCCGTCCGGGTCCTCTTGCTCCTCCTCACACCGCAGCTCCTCCTCCGTCAGGCGATGCACATGGAGGGCGTAGGGTCCTTTGGCACACTTGTGCCGGGTGAAGGTGACCTCGTCCCCTACGTACAGGTCACGACCTCTGTGTCCCTCCGGTAGGTGGGACTCAACGTCTCTTCTTGTCACGAAGACGTCGCCTGGGGTGCGGTGATCTCGGATGAAGCCCCACCCGTGCTGCATATTAAACTTGATCACAGTCCCGGTGGAAGGGGGACCATGAGCTGCACGGGGACTCCTCCTGGCCCGGCTCTTCTGCTCCGCGCTCTTTATTTGGGCTTGTTGTTCCCGGACCCGCCTCTCTCTCCGCTCCCTCTCAAAGACCTCGAGCTGCTGGCGGCAGCACTCTGCACGCTCCGCTGCGGCTGCCCGAGTCTCCTGAGTGAACCCCATGAGATCTTCTCCGGTGGGGTCCCACTCAAACTGTGCCTCCTCTAGCGGGGGCGAGGTCCTTTTTACGGGCTTTGGAACCGGAATCAGGGGTTCGTCTAGGGGTCTCTCTTTCCGGAGTCGGGGATGGTGAAACTCCGGTGGCCATATAAAGGGCTGCCCATCCGGGCACGTATGTTGGGCGAACAGATCTTCTCCCAGATGCGGCACTCTTGGTTTTATGGGCGCGGTGGTGGTGGCGCCCGGGTTGCCCAGGCCTTGCGGCCAGGCCTGAGGCACCTGGAAAGTGAAGGGCACCGTAAGGACGGCGGCGCCCTGGGCTACTTGGCCCTGCGACCAGGCCGGTGGCTCCGCGGAGGTAGGGGGCGCTGTTGGTATTGCGGCGCCCGGGGGTACTAGGCCTTGCGACCAGGCTGGTGGTACTTCCTGCTTGGTCACGCTCGGGGTCGAGGCGTGTGACGTCACAGGGGTCGCGGCTGCGGCTTCCGGTTGAGGCCTAGTCTGTGGCGGTGACGTTGCGGTTACGGGCACGGCAGGGGGTACTTCGGGCTCTGCGACGGGGAGCTGGGGCAGGTACGCGGTTTCCCGGTTTGGGGTAGAGACGTCCCCTTTACCTGCCTCCTTTCGTTCGACTCCCTTCTCGGCGCCGTCTCCGGCCTTCAGTCCTCCTGCGCCATCCTCAGAGGCGGTCTGTCTCCTCGTCTCGGGTGGCGTGCTCCGCTGACGAGTTCTTGTCTGCTGGACCATCTCTCGGCTCCACTCCGCCAACGTCTCTCGTTGCACCCGGGCCATCCTCCGTGCGAGGCCCTCCAGCGCGGTCTGTGCACACTCCCGATCTCGGGGGAGCTGTGCCAGGACCTCCACTAAGCCTAGTGGGGTCGTTGCTTCTAGCAGGCTCCTGACCAACGGGTCGGTGCTGCTCTGCTCTCCTCTCGTTGTCTCCAGCAGGCTCCTGGCCAGCGGGCCGGTGCTGCTCTGCTCTTCTTCCATCTCCGGGTAAGCTTCTTCTGGACTCAGCTCTAGGCTTCTTGTCTCCGGGTGCGCTCTCTCCAGACTGCTCCAGGCGACACCCATCTTTGCTCTCTTGTTCTCAGTCCTCCCACTTCGAGGGCGGTCCCGCGGCCACTTGGTGATTGTCAGCTCCAGGGGCAGTTCTTTCACGCTGACAGACACCTCTAGCATCACAGTCTCTGTTGGTGGGGGCGGTTTCCACTTTTGGCGCCATTTTCGGTCCTGGCCCACGATGGGAGGTGGCCTCTTGCCACCCTCTGGCACGCCCATAATGGCGTCCGCTCTGACAAGGCGGGAAACCTTTGGAAATGGCGGGAATCGTCTCCTAGTGGCGGGAAACTCTGCAGATGGCGGGAAAAAGCTGTTAATGGCGGACAACCGGCGGGAATCGACCTGTGATGGAGTCCGATGGCGGGGACCCTCCGGAACCGGCAGGAGACTTCTTTTTGAGGTAAACTTGTTCTTTTCTTCAGGCACGCAGTACCCGGGTGTTGCGGGCACGTTATCCTGCCGACTACGCCAAAGTTGACACGCCCCCTGGGCCATATTCTTTAGGGGAATACCCGGAGCCGGATCAGATGGGGGTTGTAGTCTCCGAGTGGCTGTGACCCGGTCCGTGCCCAGGGTGTCAAGCTCAGAGTATGTGGCAGTCCTACAGATGTTATAAAGTTCGTTATGTCGACTACGCCACCCGTTGGATTGCGGTCACTACGGCCGCCGCTGCAGCAGGGTCCGCTGAGGCTGATGGTGTTGGTGCAGCTTTAGATAGTATAACCCCCAACGGGAGGGGTATGGCCTCAGGGGGTCAGGTGCAGAGGATGGGGGTTGTGGTGGTGCAGCGTAGATGATAATTAAAGACAGAGTCGGGTTGTGCAGTTCAGGGTGTTTACTTACTGCAGATATTCCGGTCACTCCGGCCTTGAGTGACCACCCGAGCCGTGCTGCGTCCACCAGGTCCTGGATTCAGCCAACCCCCAAGCAAGTCCGGAGCGTGTCCCTGAGCCCTCCTTCTTGTCCTTTCTTCTGGCCGTCCCCACCAGGGATCCACCTAGGTCCAGCTCCCTCGGGCCTTCTGTTGGGAGACCCTTGGCCTTGGGTTCCCTGACCCTACACGTGGTTTGCCTTCAGGGTGGATGTGGTGGGTGGCCGTGGCAGATCCTGCCCACGGCCTCCGGTCTCTGGCTGAGGTATGCTTTAGCCCCCACCAGTTTGGGATCCGGTACCCTGTTGCCAACTCTTCACCCTTGGGTTGTACTTGGGTTCTCAGAGTTCCTTCTGTCTCCCCCTCTGGGTCTTTCTTTCTTCTCCTCTCTCACTCTCTCTGGGCCTGGGGCTGCTCTGCTCTTCTGCTCTCTTCCTCTACAAAGACTCACAGACTGACCCTGATCTTAGATGGTGCCCACCTTAAATACTCCCTCTATGTGTGAGCTCAGGTGACCAGCACCCAATGAGCTCCTAACTTTACCCAGGCTGCTCCCCCTATCTGCCCCTACACTACTGGGATGTACCACCCCCCTCCCACTCCAGCCAGGAACAGACTCGGTCGTACCTGCACATTTCTAAGTGGGAGTACCGTTGGTCTGTTCCTCGGAAATGGGATGTGTGTAGTGCACGCAGCTTTCTGAGCTCAGTTCCACACTCCATCCTTACCCGGGAGTGGAATATCACACCTCTGGGTTGAGGTGCAATACCCCTGTAGCAGCCGAATCCTCAGGGTGCTACAATAGCATTTTTAATAACGTTAATGTTGGTAATGTAGAGACATTAAAGTCCTGCCCCAAACACCACCTGGAAAGGCCCCGAAACCAGACGGGACCACTCACTTTCTTCCCCAAGTTTGCAATTGCTGGCAACTTTGTAATTGTTCTATAAGGTGCATCTCCGTCATGATTTCCACATACAATGGATCCCAAAAACCCCCGTCAGACCCCATGCTGAACTATTCTTGGTATACAGGTTTTGTCCATTAGGTGTATTCATAATGTGACAGAATTTGTTGCAGAAATTTCTGTGATTGTCCCCTCTATTTGAATTGACCATCACGAAATCCATGACTTGCATAATCAATATAAGCTGAAAAGTTTCTCTCCTTAGACCTACCGTCACATTCACACACACTCACATATATATATATATATATATATATATATATATATATATATATATATATATATATATATATATATATATATATATATATATATTGTACATATACTACTCATATATAGTAGCAGAACCAGGTAGGACAGGGTTAAGTCTTAGTTCTGCAGAATGTGATTAGCTCCATCTGTCTTGCTTTTTACTAGAACCAGGGTCTGTGTTCACTAGGGGAGGTCAGTCTTCTGGTTGAAGCAGAGTCGAGTGTGATGGAACTGGTGAGTGTCCAGCCAAGATGTGAGCTTTAGCTGAGAGAGACATTCTGGGGTCTCTCTCTGAATAGAGACTGCATGGGTCAGCTAGGAAAGCTGAGCAATCTTTGTGTTGGAGCTGCAGAGAAACGTGTGGAAACTGCAGCCTGTTCAATGTGAAATGTGAACTGTGCCTCAAGTTGAATACTTCTGTTTGGTGCTAGAAACTACTGGAGCTCAGGCTGAAGGATTTACCAAGACTGGTGGGATATACAGTACAGACCAAAAGTTTGGACACACCTTCTCATTTAAAGATTTTTCTGTATTTTCATGACTATGAAAATTGTACATTCACACTGAAGGCATCAAAACTATGAATTAACACATGTGGAATTATATACTTAACAAAAAAGTGTGAAACAACTGAAAATATGTCTTATATTCTAGGTTCTTCAAAGTAGCCACCTTTAGCTTTGATGACTGCTTTGCACACTCTTGGCATTCTCTCATTTATGAATAAGCAGAAATGTAGCAAATTATCTCTCTGTTTTGAAGGATGGAGGGATTTTTTCATTTTATATATTACTGCTCACGGCCTAGCATACCAGCCATCTCCTCAGCCGAACAGAGATGGCCGGTCTTCTAGGCAAGGAGTGTAGCGCTTGCAAGTTCTTTGCGATGCAGCACGTAAGCGCTACGCTGAAACTGGCCGAATTGCAGGATCTGGGCACCTATAGTGCCCCTGCAACTCCTCCAATGCTGCAAAGGCAAAGTTGTCCCTCTTGCAATACAGAAGAGAACTCAGCCATGCCACAAACCCAAACGGTCTCTCTTCAGGAGAGCACCAACCACCAGTAAGCAGGAAAACAGGAGACAGTGGAGTGAACACTCCTTAGACAAATATGGAGTATAACCTCTTAAGGATTTTTGCCAATGTGGCGCCCCTGCTGCGCATTCGTGCCACAGATCCTAGAGGGGTGCATGGACGGATTCCTCCACAAGAGGCCCTCTCTACATGCAAACACCTCCACCTTCTACCTCATGCCAGCAGAGGGAGCCCTGATAGGGATATATAAAGGGAAGGTGGAGCCAGGCAGCTCAGTCAGTGTTCAGTCTGCAGAGAGGCAGGATGTAGCTTCACGCAGGCTGCTGTGTGAGGCAAGCTAGGCCTCCAGCAGCCCTGAAGCCTAGTGAGGGCCCTAAGCGGCGGAAGGTGAGTGGAAAGTGAGTAACATAGGGGGCAAAGGAGCTTAACCAGCTCACCCCGAAAGCATATACCGGACACCGGGTCCAAGCTTACAGGGATCTCTATGACCCAGTAAGAACCAACCGGAATCCCTGGTGAACTACAGGTCCCAGGTTCACCAGAAGCTGATACGTACCAGAGCCTGGAGTCACGGAGGCCCCGCAAGCAGGGAGAGTGATCTGCAACAGAAGGCCCTACCACGAGATCAGCAGGTGCAAGACAGAGACTAAGTTAGGCCTAGCTTCAAGCAGGTCAGAAACTTACCACACAAAGGCAAGAAACAGGAGGCCCTATACCCGCTCACTGGGGAGAATCCTGATATGCACCTTTCACCCTACAGTGTTCCGGAATGTGCCTGAACTTACATCAGTAAAAGGTACTGAAGTGAACTGTGTGTTTGCCTATCCTTCTTCAGACACGGCTGGGTTCCCCCTGTCCTGCACCCCCTACATTCCCGCTGCCCTGAGGCCTAGCTCCACCTGTGGGGAGCTATACCACCAAAGCTGCCTTAACACCGGCCTCAGTGGGCTGCCGCAGCGCTGGTGGTCCTCACCAGACACCACAGGTGGCGTCACGAACATTTACAAACCTATTATCCCAATATACATTCCCCTCTTTTCAGTTGTCCGCCCTGGGCCACGGACCGGGCCAGCCACCGTGATATCCCCGAAGTATCTGAGGGCCCGGCTGCCGAGTACCCCACGGCCCCGGGGGCGTAACACCAGTGCTGGTCACTTTCACACCAATGGTGAGTTGTGCTGATGACATTGCATCATTTGGTGTTTGCCAGATCTTTTACATATAATGAATAGGACAGGGGCATGATACCTGCCGGCTGTGCACACGTCTTGGATGGCAATTGATAAGGAAATGTCTTCAGTGTTTCTTACCTCTTGATGCGAAAGTGATCAGTGCCAGAAAGGGTTCATTCTGTAAGTAGCATTGATAGTGATATATATTTTTTGCAATAAATGCTGAAAGGAAGATGATCACATTACCGTGTGCATGCCGCCATCATATTATCTGTTATGTTGACAGGTAAACCAAACCAATAGATTCTGTTGAACAGCAGCTACAAAGCTACAGGTTGTATGTGGCTAATCCAGAGAGAATTAAAGTTTCCAGTCCCTTAGACAAGAAATCAATCCCGGCAGCTGCCTCCACACTGAACACATTGCACTGCATTGATCTTTAAATAAAATAACGCGGTGGTTTTGTAAGGGAAGGATTGTGCCGCGACTCCAGCATTTCACAGTCACATACAACCTCTGAAGCGCTACTTGTAGAGAATAGGAAGACACTTCTGAAATGGTTGCAAGAAAAAGGTCTTTACCTCCATTGTGTATAATAATTACCATTACAATTTTAGGGAAATGTTTGGAAATCAAACTCATACCGATTAAATGAAGGTAAAGATTGTGATTCATTAACTGTAATGTCTACATTAACTTCATCTCATTCGATCTCTTCACAATTGTTAAATATATATCACGCAGGAAAAACTTCAAACTTCGGAAGAGAACCAAAACCCTCGATAAACTGCAGGATATTACAGTATCTACTTTGGTGTCCAATAGAGTTGAGCATGCCCGGGAAAGTGGCTGTCTGCGCACAATCGTGTGACTTATTTGGAGAGTGCCATGAAGTTGGGGCAGCTCAGCCCATCATTCAATCTGTGGTGGGTGTAACTATTGGCCGAGGAGCGTGACTGATCTGATATCCAACTCCACCCACATGACTGAATGCCAGGGATTTACAAAGAAGGTAACAAAGATCTAAAAGTGTTTTTTCCTTATATACTGGAGAGAACATTACTCGACCTCAACGGAATTTTGGGCAGTTTAGTGCGGCAAAATGATGTAATAGATTCTCCACCAGGGCACGGAATGACCAACATATAATGACCATTTCTGTTTAATAGTTTTCTTAGAAATGTTTACGATCACAATTCTCTCCTTTTGCTCCATTAGTCAGATTGTAGAATATCCAGATCGACTCCACCTGCATCTGTCCCGCCACAGTTTCCAAAGAAGAAAGCTCAGCCTAATTGTACCCAACAATAATTACTGTACTTTCCTGAATTTGTAGAATTGGTGAAATGCTTGGAGAATATATTTAATGAATGTTTTCTTTGAATTTCCATCTTTTATTCAATCATTTCCACTTCACATCTGCTGCTGTTTTGTGTTATTTTGACTTTGTACGTGGTACAAGCATAAAAAAAATCTTCTGCATTGCTGGCATATAGCTGAGCGAGATTATCTGGTTTCACCAATTACAACATTTTTTGGAATAAAGGCAACTATAGGCTTGCAGATAACCAAGTGTAGACATGACATAGGTAACCAACATCTTTGGAGAGTGGATCTCAAAGTCAGGTGAATTCCATTCCTTGGATATTCGGGAGAAGTCTTGGAGGCGATTGGGTGAGGTACGAATAAGTGTGGAGGAGAGAAGGCGATTTTGGGAGGACCGGAGATTACGTGAGGGAATATATCGGGAGATTAGTTCAGAGATGTACGGAGGAGAGAGGTTATCGATGGCTTTGTAGGTCAGTGTTAGTAGTTTGAACTGGATACGCTGGGCAATTGGGAGTCAGTGAAGGGATTTGCAAAGGGGGGTAGCAAAGGAGGAGCGAGGCGAGAGATGAACTAGTCGGGCAGCAGAGTTAAGGACAGATTGGGGTTGTGTAAGAGTGTTAGCAGGAAGGCCACAGAGGAGGATGTTGCAGTAGTCGAGGCGGGAGATGATGAGGGCATGCACAAACAATTTAGTAGATTGAGGGTTGAGGAAGGGATGGATTCTGGAAATATTTTTGAGCTGGAGGCGGTAGCAGGTGGCAAGAGGTTGGATGTGCGGTTTGAAGGACAAGCCAGAGTCAAGGGTTACACCGAGGCAGCAGATTACTGGTAAAGGGGAAAGTGTGATGTAATTTATTGTGATAGATCAGGTGGGGAAGATATGTGAATAAACGTTTAGTTTGTGAAAGTTAAAAAGTTATAATAAAATACATACTAAAGCCTGTAAAATTCTTCAATATTTATTTTATATTCTTTATATAAAATAGGCATTTGTTTTTTGTATTTTTTATTGATTTCATGGTGAGCCCTTAGAAATTGCACGGTGTTATGTTCTTTCCAGAAGTCACCGGAAGTTCCTCTATAATGAAACTGCATGGACTGTTCCAAGTTCTCCACAGGAAGGAACAAAAACTCTTTTGAACATTTCTGATGATGATTAGACAACCCTTGTCAAACAGTTATAAAAAAAACCATAGTCCAGCGTCCATTATTGTATACGTCCGGTCTCTTAGCATAATTAGTAAAGTTTAGAGTGATAGATAATTACAGTGTCCCTCCAACAGGTAGAGATGTTACTACTCCTAGCTGCCCATGTGATACTGTACCATCTGATTCCTCCACAGGATGGATAGACTACTATCAACTTCCCTGATGATGATTAAACATAGTTATAATAAAGATCACAGTTCAGATTCTATGTCTGTATACGTAAAATAAAGTGTACAGACAGGATAGCATGGGATTGCAGTTTATTCTTTCTTTGGGGTAAAACATTGCTTAAAAACAGGCAGGGAAATGTTTTACCTCTCAGAAAGAATCATTTGTAATCCCGTGCTGTAATGTCTGTATACTCTTTTGCTTCCCCCCCTGCCCAGGAGCTGTGGTATGATCAGACCCTGTTCCTGCACAGTCAGACACAGCCATTACACAGTACACAGCAGGGGCACATTTATAAGATTATCTCAGCACAGGAACATTTTATTTAAACACATCCAATTGTGGAACTTATTGTTATTAAAATATCTATTGATTAAAATGATGAAAATCAACTTTGCTCGTGGGAAAACCCCTTTGTTAAAAGTTTAAATTTCTTTGAAAAAGGGTGTGACCTGGAAAAAGAGAATATGTATGGTGAGCACAAATGGGAGGGGATTGCATTAAAAACAAAATTTTGCCAATGAGGACCATTTCCCAAAGCTCATAAGTATGTTGGAAGAATGTATGAGCTGCTTATTCACAGCTTTACAGCATAAATTTCATATATGCACCAGAAAGTGAGGCATGCTATAAAATAGAGCCAAATAAAAATTCACATCTAGTGAGTAAGAATGTTCTTTGCCACATCAAGTCATTTAACATACAGTCTATGTAAATTTGTTTGGTTTGCAAGAATTGAAACCGACTATGTATAATTTAGAAAACAGATATTGTTGCCATGCATGAACGCGTCTAGAATAGTAATCACCTTGACTTGATATTATGTATTTTTTGAAACAAGATATAAACATAATATGTGATAAATATTAATGCCACACGCTTGAATGAGCAGCAAAGAGTAGGGCGGCTGTCAATGGCGTCCTACTGAACATTAAGGATCGACAACTAAGAAAGAATAGCATTCCCAAGGTTGATTCTGACAGCAAAGTGCTCTGAATCTCCACATTGCCTTGAGGCAGCCATAGAAAGACACAACCATATTCCGAAGCCCAATATCTGCATTTGTCTGCTCAGTGGAAATGTATGAGAGTTTGCAAATTTAAAAAAAAAAAAAAACCCGCTGAAAGAAGCAATTCATATTTGTCTCAGTCATAAAATATGGCACTAAACTTGGAGGAACATTTGAAGTCCTCCGCAGGTGGATAGAATAGAAAATAGTATAAAGTTACTTTTCTCTTTTCTGAAAGATGAATGATTTTTATCATATTAATTACAATGTATATTTATGTGTGTAGAACTGTTACAACGTACTTTATGGTTACAGTCCACAGTGGGTGGACACACAATATGCTTCTTGGTTGTTAGTGACACTTGGTGGTATAAAAAAAAACTAATAGTTTAAGAACTTTAACTTTATGGTCACTTTTCAGCAGTCCTTTAGCAGGGCTGGGAAACCATGCAATACACAAGTGCATGTGTCAGGTTGCACATTAAGTGGCTACCAGCTTTGACATTATACTGTGCCACTGTGGGTCTTTCGGAGACTACCCCTTTCAACATCTTATCTTACTTAGGCATTATTTTTGTGATTACATCAACCACTTTGTCTAAATCTGCTCTGTGCCTACTTGGGTCTATGTGACCACTAGACTGCTACCTTTCCCAATTTCAAGTAATGTTTCAATCACCCTTTGTAATGAGCCTACAGACGTGTTCATCACCCAATTCTCTGCGCAACATGAGAACGATACCAGATCACAGTCTGAATTCAAGTCTTTGTTAGAAAAGTGTTCAAACTCTTTATTGGATACTTACTTTTAAAGGAGCTGTCCAGGCTTGGGGCCAAAGTCTACAGTCACTCTATGTAACTAAAGACTTGTGAATCATCACAGCACGCATAGTGTATGCTATCAGGATTCTCTGGTGTCGACGTGGAAAGTGGGCGGTCATGTGACTGCAAGTATGCAATTTGCATACTCCTGGCCACATTTCGACTAGACGTGTCCAGCCTCGCTCAATTCACTTGTATTGAATGAGCCTGTGCACGTCGGCATGTGACCTCATGCATGCAAATCACATACTTATCACGCGCACATTCCTGGTGCCGGCACACTGTACACTGTGAGGATTCACAAGTCTGCATTCACATACAGTGGCTGCAGACTGGAACCCCAAGCCTGGACAACCCCTTACCTTGCAGCTGATCAATGTTAACTTCACACAATCCACTTTTTTTTTTTAAATAAAATATATCATGCAAACATTTGAACTCTTCCTCTTTTTTCAAGAAAATGGGGCTTACAAAAACTCCTCTAACTACCTCTAGATACCACGAGAATAAAGCTAATCACTCACAGATAAAACTATCATCCATTTGTTCAGCACACAGCTAACTCTCCCAAACTCCCTCAGACACGTGAATGTGTTTTCGATGGAAAGAGAAAAGAAAGCCACTGCCAGACTCCTATGGCATTGGTTTATCGCCCCTGAAAACAAAAGGAACATCCATTGAAATTGAAAAGGCCCC
Organism: Phyllobates terribilis; assembly: GCF_046119375.1. NCBI lineage: Eukaryota > Metazoa > Chordata > Amphibia > Anura > Dendrobatidae > Phyllobates > Phyllobates terribilis. Next base: position 147,566,530 of record NW_027362769.1, on the reverse strand, counting down.
ATCCTCCTCACTTCCCATACACATCAGATGGTTGACTGGTTCTCCCAGATCTGCAGTGTTCTAATGTGAATATGGGCCTTAACTCTGTAGTAGGTAGTGACTTTATGGCCAGGAGGATCTCTTTGAGGCAATAAATGGAACAGAACAGAGTGGCAGGTGTAATCAACAATAATGACTAGATGGGTCAGGTTTATGGTAGGGGAAAGCTTCATAAAACCAGCAGAAGAATAGAAAGATGGGCAAAAGACAGAATGCAGTCGAGGTAACACCCAACTATTGATAAATCAATGGAGTTTAGAACAGTCCAATGAAGTACCTTAAACACCATTCCAGTGTTTTTGCTTTTTTTCAGCTCTGGAGTGGTGCTTCTAATGTAAGGGCCCTGACCGTAGTTGTATACTCACCCTCCTGCGTCTTCATCATATTTCGGCGCCGCTCCGGTCCTGCTGTGCCATCTTTTGACCACAATATCTGACTGGCCGGAGGTCACGAAGTTATGTCACAAGCTCTCAATGTAAGTCAGTAAGAGCCAGGTCGAGGTTCTCATACACTTGCATTGAAGAGTGACCTCCGGCTCGCTCCATGAAAAGCGGAAGCAATCCGACAGGTTGCAAACTGCTGGAAACTGATGGGAGCAGCAGTGATAAAAAGTGAAGACTTTGAAAGGTGAGTATAAGAGTAAGGTCAGGGACCTTAGATTAAAAGCACCACTTCAGCAATAAAATAAAAACAATTGCTGTAGTCTTGCTTTAAGGGAAGACAGATGAAAAATTACATATAGCAGCTTTTAGTATTGTGCCTTTACGTATAATCTGTAACCATCATGCATATTGTACCACCCATTGTGAACTGTATCTATCAAGCATAGTGAACCACGTAAGTCATCTGTTCAACCCTTAATAATTTCATTAATGGAGAATCCAACCATTTCCTCCAAACTGGCTCCGTAGTCTTGAGCGGCCCTTATCAAAACAGTCTGGAGGTATGACGACTAACATATAGCTTGAAACGTGTAGCCACATTCTTTGGGTTTTTTTAACACTATTATTATTGCTACATGATTTGGATTTAGTAAAGTTAGAAGATTCTAGTTTGTGTACTGGAAAGTGCATTCTTTTCTGTCTACGCACCAAAGACCTATATGTATACTTAGGCAATGTTCACACACGTTGTGTTTTTATTAAAGTCAGAAATCTGCTGCAAATCTGCTGCAAACTTTTCTCTGGCAGGAAAACAGTTGTGTCAAAAACGCAGGATTTGGTGCGTTTTTTGTTGCGTTTTTCATGCGTTTTTGCAGCGTTTTTTTCACTGTCCTTCTGTCTCTATCTATGCATGTACATAAAGTTCTGTGAAAAAAAAGAAACCCATTCTATTTTGCCATCAAAAACACTGAAAAAGCGCAAGTGCGTTTTTTGGTGCATTTTTGGTGCATTTTTTCAGCGTTTTTTTTCACCACCCATTACTTCCTATGGGTGAAAAACACTGAAAAAACGCTGAAAGAAGTGACATGCTCTATTTTCCTAAAACCCAACCAAGGCACAAAATACACAGCAAAAAAAAACCAAGATGTGTGAACAGAGAATTGTGGTTTCTCATAGACTTTGCTGGTACTGTTAGACACAGCTTGAAATTTGCATAAAAATCTGCCGCAAAACACGCAGTAAAACACAACGTGAGTGAACATAGCCTTAAAGAGGTTGGCAACTGTGACGCCTCGAAAGCCCTACCCTGGGAGATGGGGGACTCGGAGTCGGGTCCTTTGATGTAGAGATGGGGTGCAGCCGTGGCCCAGACCCGCTCCGTGCCCAGGGTCGTCACACTAAAAAAAGAGATGGTACGGGCTTATACGGGTTGAGTGGCTGATCTCGACTACGCCACCTGTGGCACCTGATGAGGACCACCAGCGCTGCTGCAATCCGCCGAGGCATGGTGTTATGGCAGCCGTCATTGCTACTACTCCCCACAGGCGGAGCAGGGCCTCGGTGCAGAAGGACAGGATGGAGGGGGGTAGTAGTCTAGGAGGCCTGGTGCTGCGTAGAACGGTGTAGTGCAGAATAAAGAGTCCGGAGGCCATAGGGGTTAACTTCCAGGGTTTTTACTCACGTTGAAGAGTACAGCTGCAAGGCTTCTCCCTGCTCCTCGCGGAGTTCTATGGTCACCAGAGATGGGAGGGTACGACAACCTCCGAGTAAGTCCAGTGTTCAATCAGGACCCCGCACCAGAGTGTTCCTAGACTTCAGACCGGGTCCTTTCCTGTCTGTGTGTGTGTAGATAGGCCTGGTCTCCCTCTGAACTTCTCTCAGAAAAAGGGTACGGGTGGCAGCTCCGCTTCTTCCGTTACCCGGTGGGATCCTCAGGGCCTACCGGGCTTTCCCGACCAAGACGAGGAGTAGCAAGGTCGGGTGTCAGGGGCCGGTACCCCTCTTGCAGCCGGAATCCCTCTGAATAGATCAGCATAGCGAGGACAGGTGGCATATACCGCTCCGTCTGCATCCTCCCTGGGATCCATTTGCTTAAGCTCCGGGCCTTCTGGGTCATGATCCTTGACCGGGCTGAGACATACATTATCTGAAGCCTGCCCCTCGACCCAAGGCCGAGATACGAGGGGCCGTGTCCCCATCACCTGCAGGTCCAGTCAGGATCCACCCTCAGGGAGGAGAGATCACGATATGCTCCTATACATTGCATGTATACCAACTTATACTCCAGTTCATTTCTTTCGGTTCTACTTTGCCTTTAAGTATATTTTGTAACCATCATGCATATTGTACCAGCCATTGTGAACTGTAATTATCAAATACAACAAACTACTTAAAGGGCATCTGTCAGCAGGTTTTTGCTATGTAATCTGAAGATAGACGGGGATAGAGGCTGAAACACAGAATTCAGGGATGTGTCACTTCTCAAATTGCGTGCTGTTTGTTTACAAACTTTGAAGGATTTATCACTAAGAGATTAATATTGTTGGACTACACTAGTCCGGCAACGCCCCCTCCCCCTGTAATAAGCAGCTCACTGTCTATGGACTTTGTACATGGAGAGCCTGGTGTGGGCGGGGTTAGCTTGCTCAGCTCTGCTTCATTCTAAATCTAAAAGCTCCCATTGTGTCAGAACCACTACACCCAATAATCTAAGTGATATATCGTTGGATTCAGCTTCTCTTTGCCTACATTACGCTGTTCTCAGATGAGGCAACAAAAACCTGCTGACAGATTCCCTTAACTGCTTAAGTCATCTGTTCAATTCCTACGGTCTTTAATCATTCCAGTAAAGGAGAATCCACCAGCCATTTCTTCCAGACTAGCTCCGCAGTCTTGAAAGTATTCCTACAGCATCCTTTAATGTACTGTCCTAGCTTCTATTAGTTTATATGTAGAGGGCTAAAATTTCGGAAGTAATAACTTGCAATTACTGATGGACCAGTAGAAAAACTAGATAGTAGATAGTGTTTTGGAGCGCAAAGGGCGAATACACCGTCTATATACGGGGACCCTTTTCTCTCTTTGTCCACCCCTGAACTAATCTATTTGGTTTCTTATTATTGGATTGTAGACTAATTGAATGTTACGTTATCTGTAGCATTAGTGTATTTGCTGTGGTTAGTAATACATTGTTTTGGAAAGGTTTTATATGAGTAGTAACCAGGCGGCTAAATTTGCCTAAAGGCTTCGTACAACCCAGTACACTCCACACTACTAAAATATCTTCCCAGAGTTAACTTGCCTCCCCGAGATGGTACATAGAATATTCTCAGGCTGCTCTCATCACTAAGCCATGTGAGACAAGTTAACAAAATGAAATTTTAAATGACATTTTGATAATATTGCTTGGAGATATGGTGTCAATGTCACACAGCTGGCATAAAGCTTGCTTTCTATCACTCGGGAGCCCTCAGAGACGTAGCCCTCTGAGAAGTGACTTTTTGAAGCAGTTTATCTTGTGACCACGGGTAGCACTATGACAAGAGACAAGACAAGTTGCTAATATATCAATTTCCTGCATTTTTGTAATGTGCCACAGCAGAAGGAGACTTTATAAAATCCCAGATACAATTGCAAACCTGTGCAACATCAGGAAATGGCCTCATCGGATGTATTTTTGGAGCAATTTTGGACTTTTGAACAAAATTAGCTATGTACTCTTCCAGAGAAGCAAATTTACAAATATGTAGGCGGAGAAATCAAGGGCACACCCCAGAGGTTCAGAGTCTTTTTTACTCATTGGTTATTTTTAATTCGTTATTGGTTTGGTGAATCCCTGCAAAAGCCCCCACGATTCAGTTGTCTCAAGGCTACGCTATTGGTGAGGCGACCACTTCTTCTCAAATCATTCAACTCTCCACAGCTTGTCCAAGGGCAAAAAACTAAGTCTCCTTACGTTTTTGTGCATACTCTTGTTCTGCACACTCCAAACCATGGCTACTGATATCATTCTTAGTCTCCAACCCCAGAACATGACACGTAGTACATTATTGTAGACAGTGGCGTACCGCCAATGGCGGCAGGCCAAGCGACTGCTATGGGGCCCGTAAGCCGGGGGGCCCCATATCAGTCCAGGGGCGGACATACCGCCAGTGCAACTGCACCGGGGCCTGGAGGGTCAGGGGGGCCCTTGCCGGGCGGCTAATATTGAGGGCAATCTGGCCTGCTTCTCGGAGCCCAAAGTTGCGGGGGGCCCATGGCCAGATTGCCTTCATCACACATGGCGGGTAGGGAGCGATCCCTGCAGCTCCGCTGCTGACAGGAGAAAATGGCAGTGAAGCTGGAGGGATCCATCCTCTGCTTCCTGCCCAGTGCTTCCTCCCTGACACAGACGCGCGCAGCTTGATGACGTCATCATGCAGCGCCCCTGGGTCAGAGAGAAAGTTGCAGGGAACGAGGATGCTTCAAAGGAGCGGGCTGAGAGGTAAGTTGTATTTTTTTTTTACTGAAATGCTGGGGAGAGGAACAGGAGAATAAGGGGGGTGGGGGAGAGCAATGATGGGGATGGTGGCAATGGGGAGAGCAATGACGGGGCTAAAGAGCAATAATGGGGCTGGGGAGAGCAATGATGGGGATGGTGGTGATGGGGAGAGCAATGATGGGGATGGTGGTGATGGGGAGAGCAATGATGGGGATGGTGGTGATGGGGAGAGCAATGATGAGGATGGTGGGGATGGGGAGAGCAATGATGGGGCTGGAGAGAGCAATGATGGGGATGGTGGTGCTGGGGAGAGCAATTATGGGGCTGATGGGGCTGGGGACAGCAATGATGGGAATAGTGGGGCTGGGGAGAACAATAATGGGGATGGTGGGAATGGGGAGAGCAATGTGGGGATGGTGGGGATGGGGAGAGCAATGATGGGGATGGTGGGGCTGGGGAGAGCAATGATGGGGCTGATGGGGCTGGGGTGAGCAATGATGGGGCTGATGGGGCTGGGGAGAGCAATGATGGGGCTGATTGGGCTGGGGAGAGAAATGATGGGGCTGATGGGGCTGGGGAGAGCAATCCTGGGGATGGTGGGGCTGGGAAGAGCAATGATGGGGATGATGGGGCTGGGGAGAGCAATGATGGGGATGGTGGGGTAGGGAGAGCAATGATGGGTCTGGCGAGAGCAATGATGGGGCTGGGGAGAGCAATGATGGGACTGGGGAGAGCAAGGATGGGTCTGGGGAGAGCAATGATGGGGTTGGGGAGAGTAATGATGGGGTTGGGGAGAGCAATGATGGGGATAGGGAGAGCAATGATAAGGATGGGGAGAGTAATGATGGGGATGGTGGGAGAGAGCAATGACGGGTTGCTGGGAGAAAGCAATGATGGAGGTGCTGGAAGAGAGCAATGATGGAGGTGCTGGGAGAGAGCAATGATGGGGGTGGTGGGACAGAGCAATGACAGGGGTGGTGGGAGAGAACAATGATGGGGGTGGTGGAAGAGAGCAATGATGGGGGTGCTGGGAGAGAGCAATTATGGAGTTGCTGGGACAGAGTAATGATGGAGGTGCTCGGACAGAGCAATGATGGGGGTACTGGGAGAGAGCAATGATGGGGGTGCTGGAAGAGAGCAATGATGGGGGTGCTGGGAGAGAGCAATTATGGGGGCTTCACTTTGCTTGTACTGTAAAGCCTTGTATATTTTCGTGTGCGCATAGCCTTACAGTTAATTGGGGAGAGTCACAGAGACTGAATAATTTATATTATTGGCCAGTGGAGATTATAGTTAATGGGGGGCACAGCGCTGCTTATCACTTTTTATTTTGATTAGTAAGTGGCTAATAGTATATTAATGGGGGGGGTACATATCTGTAGTCAGGGGCGCAGTGTGGGGGAGACATATGTATATATACAATATATGTGACCTTGTTATTTTTAGGGCTGCACTGATCATTGTGACAAGATGAGTTGTGGCTGCATTCTCACATTTGTGTGAAATGTCCGTGTGCTGCCAGATTTTTTTATCCGATGGTACACGGACTCGTAGAGTTTTATAGATCCATTCACACATCCATGAAAATCACGGATCTGAGAATGAGATCTGTGAGGGTCAGAGAATGTCCTCTTCTGATCGAATTTTGAGGACTAGAATAGGACATGCTCAATGCGTCAGTAAAACAGGGCAGCACACCGACACTGCACACAGATGCAGGAATGTAGCCTTATTATGTATAGCATACTCCCTTAGTATATAGTGTACTCACTTATTATGTATAGCGCCATCCTTAGTTATATAGTTTCATCTTTTATTATGTATAACACCCTCCTTTACGTACTATCCTCTCTAGCTCTAGGGGGTCACAGTTGGGGGATCATACTGTGTTGGGGTCACCATACTTTGCCTTGGGAGTTGAGGTGGGATACAGTAGGGTCATTATACTGCTCATGTGGAGGAATTCACCATGAGGGTATCATACTGTGTTTGGGGGTCACTTTTGTTGGCATCATACTTTATGGAGTTAATGAAAAAGGAATCTAGGACTTCAGAAGGAGGAAAGTTACTATGTAAAGGCTGGAAAGTTGTGAGATCTGCTCTTTTGTGACCCCGACAATTATTTATATATTTTTTTGGGGGGGACCCCAATTAGAACTTCTGCTATGGGGCCCCATGATTCCTATGTACGCCCCTGATTGTAGATGTGGTACGCTTGAAAAGCCCCCATACATAACAGATACAAGAAGCCTGTATCGGACAATTTCGACCATAATGTACCATCATTGGCTAGATCGGTGAAACAAATGATTGTTCAATTTGTTGATGGCTGCCCCACAGACATTGGTTATTGTTGAAAAAACTGATCAGAATTAAAGGATTTTTTTGATGATAATTAGCACAGGCTGTATCATTGGCCGAAAAAATCCAACACTATCAATTCAGTCAGATTTGTTTTCCCCCTCCGACAAACAACCGTTCATTAGCCAATATTTGTGTCATGTGTATGGGAACCTTGAAGGCTGTAGGCAATATGGGCCTAAAGACTCCAATGCTGCTTATTAGTTTTAGAATTAAAATAATCATTAGCAAATTTAAAGGCTTTGTCAAGCTAAATACATGTATTACGGTACCTGACCACGGGTGATATAGGTGAATAGGTATACTATGTCCTCCAGATTGAATGGCGAGGTGTCCGAGCATGTGCATCGTCACGCCATTCAAGCACTATGTAATTGATGAATGTCAAAGACTGACCATCGCTTCCAAACAGAACAGGTGTGAACAGGTGCATACTAAGAGTAGCCATCTCACAGCAGGATCCTACCTACCCATATAATTGTAGGCTATCAGCCCAGAAGAGGTATCATATTAGGTTAGGTTCCCAGCAAAGAGGATTGCCTTGTCGTGGCTGCTGGGCTCACATGAATTGGCCAATTTATACACTGAGTATCTTAGTTTTTTCCTATTTTCTATAGCAGTAATGCAATTTCAATTTCATATATTTCACATTTGCATGCTATAGCGTTACAGAGTGCAACTTTATTTGTTAGTTATGTAACTGGAGCTGCCAACTCCATCAGTCCCATGGAAGTGAATAGAGTGGTGGTCAGGCATGAAAACTACTGATCCATTCACACAGGAACTTTGTGACCTCAATTCTAAGGATAGCTATGGAGGTCCCCAAGGTTGGACCCCCATCAATCATACATTTATTACTAATCCTACAGACCCCTTTTTATCTACATTTCACTCTGTGCCTCTTATTGTATCTTCTGTGTTTAAAATAACAATACAACCAAACCACAGCAACTGAGCCCCCAATAATTAACCGCCAAACCCCCAGAAATGGAGCACTAAGTGTAAGAATAGCTATTTATATCTTTTGACATGGTTGTATGCTAATTCACGTGTCCCTGTTGATATAATGGTGGACTGTGAGCATATTTCTCGATTAGCATCTTGACATTTTTTCTCTACCGTCATTCTTGCTGGTAATTAATATGTTAAACATGTTCAGGTTGAATCCAAGTCTAACTACATTATTGATTATTAGATATTGATTACGTCTGCTTACTGGATGTTTTAATGATTAACCTTCCTGAAACATGTTGATTGATCACAAGTGCAAGTTGTTCTTCCAATGGCGTCTACATGTTTGGAAGATATATTTGCAGGGTTTACGACCCCATAGGCAGGGATATCTACTCTTCCCTTTATGTAAGAGCAGGAACTCGTCAACCCAAAAGGAGATGAGTTACACAGGTATTCAAGTTGAAAGAAGTTAATTTATTTACGTTACTCACTTATATAGTGCCATTAATTCCCTAGCGCTTTACAGGCATCATCATCTCTTTCCCCATTGGGGCTCACAATCTAAGTCCCCGATCAGTATGTCTTTGGAGTGTGGGAGGAAATCGGAGTACTCAGAGGAAATCCACACAAACACGGGGAGAACATACAAACTTCTTACAGGTGTTGTACTTGGTGGGATTTGAGTCCAGGATCCCAGTGCTGCAAACCAACAGTGCTAACTACTGAGCCATCGTACAGTGCTAACTACTGAGCCATTGTGCTTGGAAGAGGTGATAACTTCTAGATTGGGGTTCGGCCACTGGGAACATAATGGGGCACTTTTATTACCCTTACAATGAAGTGGCTGTGCACATGCGCCTCTTCCGATCCATTCATTTTTATGGGACGGTCGTACAACTGTATTTGGCTTTCTCTGGTAGCCCCATAGGAAATGAATGGATCTGCAGCTTAGAATGAGCACTGTTTCTCCTTTTTGATAGGGATAGAAGTTCCCCTATTCTGACAATCGATGGAAGTTTCAACAATCAGACAGTTCTAGAAGTTTTTTCTAACCGGAACACTCTTTTAGGTTAATCCCCCTTTATATACCCCTTCTCATCTTGGTGGTGGGATGGTTGTATGCCACAGCTTGGACCAAAAGGATCGCTTGCCACCTTATAGCATTAAAAAATAAAGGAGCTCTCCCATTTACTGTAGCTCCCCCTGGAGTCTGCTCCTGCCCTCCTTGTTTGTTTTCTTATATTGTTGCTGATTTTCTTGGATCGACCTGACGTACTCTTTTTCAGTGTGCTTTATTTTTCATGTTTCATGTCACAGAAGGTGATTGGCTACAAGAAAAGTGATGAAGTTGGAGATCGGAGGCTAATGTGTCTTTGCTTTATAGTATCAGGTTAGTCTATACATATCGATGAACGTACCCCACATTTATCCATATAATGCAAGAATTAATGTAGTTGATTGATATTTATCCTTAGCTCTTTCCTGAAATTGGATGTCATTTATTGATAGTATTGATATTTTGCTTTCTTAAAAAAAATCAATATAAAAATAGATGAACAGATACAAAAGTATTGGGCTGTAGATCCTAATCATTGAATTCTGTTTTTTTTATTCACTCCCGTTGCCTCAAGTGTATAACATCCAGCCCTCCGCCATGCCGTCTGTGTTTACCAACATGTTTGATAGAACGGCCGATGGTGCAGAGCTCACTGATACCAGAGCGGTCCTGTAATAGAAGCCATCGGTGTATACAGTACAAGTGCATAAAAGTCACCACCACTCTGCTGACTCCATAATTGCAGAGTCCAGACCTCCTTTGTTATAAGCACAAGCACTGCGCCCCTGCTGGGAGCTTCATGGCCGAGCAGCTGCATGCAGACGTACATCACCAAGCACAATGCCGAGTGTCAGATGGAGTGGTGTAAAGCCGCCACCACTGGACTCCAGAGAAAATGTGTTCTGTGCAGTAATGGATCACAATTCTCTATCTGTGTCTGATAGAGGAGTCTGGGTTTGGTGAATGCCTGGAGAACGTTATCCCCTGACTGCATTGTGTCAGCTGTACAGGAGGAAGAGGGATAATACTATGGGCTTGTTTTTCAGGGGTCGACCTCAGCTCCTTAATTCCAGTTGAGGGAAAGCTTAATACTTCAGCACAATACATTCTGAACAATTGTAACTTTTAACTTTGTTGGAACAGTTTAGGGAAGGCCATTTTCTGTTCCCCATGACTGTGCCCAGTCCACAAGGTCCATGCAAACATGGCCGGCCACACTTCCATCCAACACCTTTGGGATGAACTAGAATGAAGATTGTGAGCCCGGCCTCTCCTCCAACATTAGTGTCTGACCCCTGTCGTGCAGCGGTGTTCACACAGTGCAGTTTAACAGGCAGTGACCCAAGAATGTCCAACTTAGTTTTTGTATTGACCAAAAACTCACATAGGTAAAGGCAGTTCTTTCCTCCGGATCACAGCTGGGTCCTCCAATACCATCTGTACAAAACAACCCCATTGCCGTGGGGGACTGGACCGCCATGTCACGCCTGGGTGAGTCAGTTACATTGCCTTAACAGGCCTGTGCCTTCACACAGGTTTGTATTGCAGCGCTTCCTACTCTGCTGCTAGCAATCCCAACACTGACACACCCAAACATTTGCCACAGGTTTAAATGAAGAACTGTGGCCATGAGTCACTTGTAAGACCTGGGCTGGAGGGAGTGATCCGCCCCACTAGCATCCTGTAGATCACTCCAAAAATAAAAGTCCATGCCAGGTTTTCTTAAATCCGACTTGGTCAAATAGCTTGACCAAATCCAAACTTACTTTTATTTTGCACTGCAACCACAGCTGTTTCTGTGATTACAGTGCACTCTAGCGGGTTCAATAATCCTCTACGTGCATCCTGGGGGGATACATACCGTCCCTCGCATATGATCCCCTCACTGCCTCACACCTCACAAATGTTCCTTTGGATGAAGGGGCAAAAATTTCCACAGACACCTCTAAAATCTTGTAGAAATCCTTCCCAGAAGAGCAGAAGCTGTAATATCTGCAGAGGGGCAGACTCCATATTAATGCCTATGGGTAAAGAATGAGAGGTCATAAAAGCTCCTGTAGATACAAGGTGTAGGTGTCCCAATACTTTTGTCCATGTTTGATAGATAGATTTTCTCCCGAGTTCCTTCTTTGCTCCTCAGTGTAATAAATCCAGTTTGTCTCGTCTAAACTGTTCAGATTTTCTACATATGTTGGGCAGGCAGCGACATCTACAATGATACCCGAGTTTCTGTCTAATTTCCACGGGGTGGTAATCCAGTAACATCTACATAGAGGAGCTGACGAGAACAGCTTGTCCTCTCATACTGAGAAGCGCTCATCTCTTCTAAGAAGTCAGCTCTGGAAATAACTTGCATGAACAGGTCAAGTGTAATAATATTGGGTCACTGGAGAAAGACTACAAGATTAATAGTTATTCAAGTCTAATGAAAGCGGACAAATGTTTCTGGAATTACCACAATAATTCTATAATTCACTGATTCGCAAAACAGGAGAGACGGCTACGGAGCAATTAACTCTTGTTTTAGGGCATGGAGATTCTGCAAGCAAATGATGGAATATTATCCAGACATGAAGTGGTAAGTGATGCAAGAACATGATTAATCAAGCCTGGATCGCTGAGAATCACTGGCAGACAATAGAAGCGGGAGCTATCCATCATGCAGGACTCGTATCATAATACAAGAGGAAAATTTACACATAACGTGCAATGAAGATCAGTGGATTCTAGGCGAGAAAACAAATGCAATTTTCCATTCATTTTCCAAATGCACAAATATGGCTAAACAAAAATTACCATTTTTGTGCACTTTATCATTGCTAAAAAAACAATAAAAAACTAATCAGGAATCAAATTTGTTCTGAAATTCCACAAAATTTCAAATTCTGGCAAATCCAAAATTTTGCTACATTTGATTCAACCATTTTCCAATTTTTTGTTGTTTTCTTTTGAAGGCCTTAATGAGATTAAATAATAAAATACATTATACTCTCCGGCCCTGTACTCAGCGCTGCAGCTCCTCCATGACGGTCTTTAGTTTTTCTGGTGCTAACGCGGTGATTGGCCTCACGCGGTCACAAGGCGGGCAATGCTTGTCATTGACATTAATAACGTATATTGTTCCCCCCACATGACCATGTTAGTACATTCACTGGCCCCAATGGCGAAATGGAGTGAGGGAAGAACCTGGGGAACTGTGGCGGTGAGTACTGGCAGCTAAGTGAATTCATTTTATTATTTTACTCTCTTCCGTTTATTATGTTGTGGGATCTGGAGAGGCGGCTGAGCATAATAAACATCTTTCTACAGCAATTGTGACATCGTTAATTTGCACCAATTTAATTTTCAGATTGAATCTACTGACAGCAGAAAACAATTTTAGGGAGATTCGCTCGTTTCCAGTAACTGGCGCCCCCTCAGTACAATATAGTGCCCCTTAGTGGAATATGAAATGCCCACTAGTAGAATATTGCGGCCCTCAGTAGAATATAGTGCCCCCTAGTAGACTATAATCTACTACAAGCGGCACTACCATTACTTTAGTGCCTCTAGTAATAGTAATGCTAGTGCTGCTTGTAGTATAATATTGTGCCTCTAGTTATAGTAGTGCCGCTTGGAGTAGAATATAGTGCCTTTAATTACTACAAAAGGCACTACTATTACTAGAGGCACAATATTATACTACAAGAGGCACTACTATTACTAGAGGCACTTTATTCTACTACTAGAGGCACTACTATTACTAGAGGCACTATATTCTGCTACAAGAGGCACTATTATTACTAGAGGCACTATATTCTACTCCAAGCGGCACTACTATTACTAGAGGCACTATATTCTACTCCAAGCGGCACTACTATTACTAGAGGCACTATATTCTGCTACAAGAGGCACTACTATTACTAGAGGCACTATATTCTACTCCAAGCGGCACTACTATTACTAGAGGCACTATATTCTGCTCCAAGTGGCACTACTATTACTAGAGGCACTATATTCTGCTACAAGAGGCATTACTATTACTAGAGGCACTATATTCTACTACAAGAGGCACTACTATTATTACTAGAGGCACTATAATCTACTACAAGCGGCACTAGTATTACTAGAAGCACTATATTCTGCTACAAGAGGCATTACTATTACTAGAGGCACTTTATTCTACTACTAGAGGCACTACTATTACTAGAGGCACTATATTCTACTCCAAGCGGCACTACTATTACTAGAGGCACTATATTCTACTCCAAGCGGCACTACTATTACTAGAGGCACTATATTCTGCTACAAGAGGCACTACTATTACTAGAGGCACTATATTCTACTCCAAGCGGCACTATATTCTACTCCAAGCGGCACTACTATTACTAGAGGCACTATATTCTGCTACAAGAGGCACTACTATTACTAGAGGCACTATATTCTACTCCAAGCGGCACTACTATTACTAGAGGCACTATATTCTACTCCAAGCGGCACTACTATTACTAGAGGCACTATATTCTGCTACAAGAGGCACTACTATTACTAGAGGCACTATATTCTACTCCAAGCGGCACTACTATTACTAGAGGCACTATATTCTACTCCAAGCGGCACTACTATTACTAGAGGCACTATATTCTGCTACAAGAGGCACTACTATTACTAGAGGCACTATATTCTACTCTAAGCGGCACTACTATTACTAGAGGCACTATATTCTGCTCCAAGTGGCACTACTATTACTAGAGGCACTATATTCTGCTACAAGAGGCATTACTATTACTAGAGGCACTATATTCTACTACAAGAGGCACTACTATTATTACTAGAGGCACTATAATCTACTACAAGCGGCACTAGTATTACTAGAAGCACTATATTCTGCTACAAGAGGCATTACTATTACTAGAGGCACTATATTCTGCTACAAGAGGCATTACTATTACTAGAGGCACTATATTCTACTCCAAGCGGCACTACTATTACTAGAGGCACTATATTCTACTCCAAGCGGCACTACTATAACTAGAGGCACTATATTCTGCTCCAAGAGGCACTACTATTACTAGAGGCACTATATTCTACTCCAAGCGGCACTACTATTACTTGAGGCACAATATTATACCACAAGAGGCACTACTATTACTAGAGGCACTACATTCTGCTACAAGAGGCACTACTATTACTAGTGGCACTATATTCTACTCCAAGCGGCACTACTATTACTAGAGGCACTATATTCTGCTCCAAGTGGCACTACTATTACTAGAGGCACTATATTCTGCTACAAGAGGCATTACTATTACTAGAGGCACTATATTCTGCTACAAGAGGCATTACTGTTACTAGAGGCACTATATTCTGCTACAAGAGGCATTACTATTACTAGAGGCACTATATTCTACTCCCTATTATTACTAGAGGCACTACTATTATTAGAGGCACTACTATTACTATAGTGCCTCTAGTAATAGTAATGCCTCTTGTAGCAGAATATAGTGCTTCTAGTAATACTAGTGCCGCTTGTAGTAGATTATAGTGCCTCTAGTAATAATAGTAGTGCCTCTTGTAGTAGAATATAGTGCCTCTAGTAATAGTAGTGCCTCTTGTAGTAAAATAAAGTGCCTCTAGTAATAGTAGTGCCTCTTGTGGTATAATATTGTGCCTCTAGTAATAGTAGTGCCTCTTGTAGTAGAATATAGTGCCTCTAGTAATAGTAGTGCCTCTTGTAGTACAATAAAGTGCCTCTAGTAATAGTAGTGACTCTTGTGGCATAATATTGTGCCTCTAGTAATAGTAGTGCCGCTTGTAGTAGATTATAGTGCCTGTTGTAATAATAGTAGTGCCCCTTGTAGCAGAATGTAGTGCCTCTAGTAATAGTAGTGCCTCTAGTAGTAGAATAAAGTGCCTCTAGTAATAGTAGTGCCTCTTGTAGCAGAATGTAGTGCCTCTAGTAATAGTAGTGCCTCTTGTGGTATAATATTGTGCCTCAAGTAATAGTAGTGCCCCTTGGAGTAGAATATAGTGCCTCTAGTAATAATAGTAGTGCCTCTTGTAGCAGAATGTAGAGCCTCTAGTAATAGTAGTGCCTCTTATGGTATAATATTGTGCCTCTAGTAATAGTAGTGCCTCTTATGGTATAATATTGTGCCTCTTGTAATAGTAGTGCCTCTTGTAGCAGAATATAGTGCCTCTAGTAATAGTAGTGACTTTTGTAGTAGAATATAGTGCCTTTAGTAATAGTAGTGCCTCTTGTGGTATGATAGTGTGCCTCTAGTAATAGTGGGGCCACTTGTAGTAGAATATAACGCCTCTAGTAATAGTAGTGCCACTTGAAGCAGAATATACAGTAATGTCACGCTAGGTGAAAAAAAAAGCACTATATTCTACCAAACTAATAACATTTTACTCACCTTTGAAGTCAGCGTCTCAATACAGTGGCGTCATCGCACCGCTTGAGCCAGCACACTAACATTCCACTGTATATGTGATCCTGCATTTTATGTCCACAAGCATAAAGCTTTACAGGCATCATCATCACTATCCCCATTGGGGCTCACAATCTACACTCCCTATCAGCATGTCTTTGGAGTGTAGGAGGAAACCGGAGAACCAGGAGAAAACCCACACAAACACGGGGAGAACATACAAACTCCTTGCAGATGTTGTCCTTGGTGGGATTTGAGCCCAGGACCCCAGGCTACAGTGCTAATCACTGAGCCACCAGCTACCCAGGAATGCAGGCAAGAAGTGACATCAGGAAGAGCAACCATATTGAACTACCTTTTCAAATATTGATGGGGTTATCACACTGAGCAAAAACATCTTAACAAGATAGAGATAGATATATGATCAGTGGGGGTCTGACCACAGGGACTCCCACTGATCCCAAAACTGGGGTTTACAAAATGTTGTATGAATTAAACAGTAGAGTTCATGCATGATTACTATTATATTATTTTAGTGGGTAGCAAAGTTACTAACGATGTTGCATTTCTTGGGATACCTAGACTGAAAAGGTGCGGAGTTAAAGGGGTTGTGCACTACTAGGACAACCCCTTCTTGATCTAAATGTTTGGCCCCTATAAAATAAAAAAGCTTAAACTCACCTCTCGTGCCGGTGCCGTTACAGTGGTGTCGGCACTCGCAGTCCTGGGGCTCCCGTGCGGTTGTTGTGACACATGAGATTGGGGCCAAATCAGCGTCGGCGTCACTGTCCTTGTTTCCTGTTGAATTGAACATGATGAAGAGGAAGTCAGGAATCAGATGCAGCCCGGACTTCCTTTTCATGTTCAATTCGACAGAAGGCGGGGACAGTGACGCCAGCGCTGATTGGGTGTCGGGCTCATGTGTCACAAGAACCACGCCCCAGAACTGCGAGTGTCGACAAAGCTGGAACCGCGCCGGCACGGGAGGTGAGTATAAGCTTTTTTATTTTATTGGGGCCAAGCAGGGGGCATGAGAAGGAGTTGGACAACTTCTTTAAGGCTAACCATGTCCAAAGCTGGGAGGTTTGGGTTGTACTTTGAAAAGGTTGTGTGTGTCCTCGTGCGCGGTTGGGACAGGCTGAAAAGTCCTCCAAAATGTTGACTGGTCCATCACTAGTGGTCCATTCACTTAGCAGATACAGGGCGCTTTTTCTCTGGAATGGCAGGGGTTCTAAGCCGTCAGACCATTACTTATTAATGTTGTACGTGGGATAAGTTATGATAAACTTTCGGTTTTTGGGGAAAATTTCCATTAATATGTGTAAATCCCCATATACTCGTGGATTACACCAAGCCCTGCTGAAGTGACAAATTATTCGCTTGTTCTATTCAGATCTGACAAGAAGTAATTTTACGGCGAGATATCGTGCCGCATTACTTCCCAGTACATTTAGTTATCGGAAATTAATTCCAGAAAACAGCTGAATCTGATTTTCTCCTCATATTGAATATAAGGCCCCCGAAACTATTTCAATGAAAGAAAACAGCAAATTAAGCACCCAGGGGAGCGGCGTTCATTTTGCAAACATATTTAGTTACTGCAAAAGTGTTTAAGTCATTAATTTGTTCTATCTTTACATAATTTTGTAATCAGCGTGTTGTGGCTTCATTATTTCCAAATTGTTCATTTAATGCAATGGAAATGCGCACGGCGGTGTTATAAATCCATGTCGTATAGATCTGTAATGTGACGACCATAGATTTTTATGATCCTAGACTGTTTATCCATATGACTCCAAAATATGCAACATGCTCCAGGGCATGCAATATTTGGGAGGTATTGTAGAGGAGTTTTTTATAGGACACCACACAAAACACCTACTGTCCTATAATATGTGGTGTGTAGACACAAACCAGAGAAGAGCCGTAGACCAAGTTGGCTGTGACCAAGGAATTGGCTGGATCATAGAACGTGGAGCTGTGGATTTTCAAGGTAAAGGAATAAAGAGAGAAAAGAAAGACACAGATGATGAATGGAGCCAGGAGAGAAGCACCTGGAGATAAAAAAATGCAGGTCAATTATGGAATCAAAGTACACTCTGTATTAGCATTGAGTCAAGGGGCTACATAGTTGGGGTCTCAAAGCTAAAGACTGGACAGACAGCATGGAAATGTAACAAGTAGTGTTGAGCATTCCGATACTGAAATATCGGGTATCGACCGATATTCGCGGTATCGGAGTTCCGATACTGAGTTCCGATACTTTTACAATATCGAATACCGGAATCGGAAGTTCCCATAATGCCTGCTCTCTGCAGTGTCTCTGAAGGATGACAAGCTGGATGGCAGCGCTCAGCTTACTGTACTTGTCATTTAGTGTAAAGGATTTATTAAAAAAAACAATAGTGTTTTCGTGCAACGTCTCTTAAAAAAAGCCGGCCGACAATTCAGCATCTGTACCCGACAATTTAGAATAGAAAGAATAGAGAATCACACATAGATTAGATACATAGAAACATGTCAGTCACATATATATGAAGTACAGTGACAGTGTTGATTACTGTACTTGTCATTTAGTGTTAAAATAAAGGATTTATTTAAAAAAAAATTGGCGTGGGGTTCCCCGTAATTTTAGTCTCTAGCAGAGGTTAAGTAGACAGCTGGGGCAGATGTTTGAAGCCTGGGAAGGGGGTAATACCCACGGAGCTTCCCAGGCTACTAATATCAGCCCCCAGCTGAATACCTAGCCTTTACTAGCCATTAAAATGGGGGACCCCCCAAAAAAATGACGTGGGGTCCCCCCTATTTTAATAGCTAGCAAAGGCTAGGCAGACAGCTGGGGGCTGATATTAATAGCTCAGGAAGTGTGCCATGAATATTGGCCCCCTCCCTGGCTAGAAACACCAGCCGTCAGCTGCCCCAGAAAAAAAACACAACACCCAGAATAAAGTCCTTTAATTGAAATAAACACACAATTCTTTATTGTTCTAAATTAAACCATACTTACCATCACGCCCATTCCAGCTGAAGCCAACGATCTCCTGCAATAAAAGAAAAATAATAAAGCAACATCATCCTTACCTTTCCATGGTTCCCAGGACAGCTCCAGCTCTGCTACATTGACATGACAGGCTGGATCGCTGCAGAAAGCTGCCATCCAGCTTGCCATGCCGCAAACACTGAGAAGAGCAGGCATGCTTGCGCTCCTCAGTGTCTGGCTGTGACGGCATCCAGATGAGCCGAGTTCATGTCCAATGAACTCAGCTCACCTCATGCACATCACTGACAGCGTGGGAAAATTCTCACGCTGAAGCGCTGAATGCAGGAGAATTTTCCCACGCTGTCAGTGACGTGCATGAGGTGAGCTAACCTGGGCTTGATGTCAGCTGGCATTATAAGCTGACATCAACCCCAGCCCTATTACCCCACTGCCACGGCTACAGGGCAGTGGGAAGAGCGAGGCTAAGTGCCATCCTATGGATGCGCCATTTCTGGGGCGGCTGACGGCTGGTGTTTCTAGCCTGGGAGGGGGCCAATATTCATGGCACCCTTCCTGGGCTATTAATATCAGCCCCCAGCTGTCTGCCTAGCCTTTGCTAGCTGTTAAAATAGGGGGGACCCCACATCCCCCATTTTAATAGCTAGTAAAGGCTAGGTATTCAGCTGGGGGCTGATATTAGTAGCCTGGGAAGCTCCGTGGGTATTACCCCCTTCCCAGGCTTCAAACATCTGCCCCAGCCGTCTGCTTAACCTCCGCTAGAGACTAAAATTACGGGGAACCCCACGCCAATTATTTTTTTAATAAATCCTTTACACTAAATGACAAGTACAGTAAGCAACACTATCACTGTACTTCTTATATATGTGACTGACATGTTTCTATCTATCTAATCTATGTGTGATGCTCTATCTTTCTGTTCTAAATTGTCGGGTACCGCTGCTGAATTGCCGGCCAGCTTTTTTAAAGAGACGGTGCACTAAAACACTATTATTTTTTGAAATAAATCCTTTACACTAAATGACAAGTACAGTAAGCAACACTGTCCCTCTACTTCTTATATATGTGACTGACATGTTTCTATCTATCTAATCTATGTGTGAAGCTCTATTCTTTCTGTTCTAAATTGTCAGGTACCGGTGTATGCCGCTGCTGAATTGCCGGCTTTTCATGTTTCACTGTGAGCACTGTTCCCATCGATTTGGGCAACCACCTCCCCCAATACATTCTACATTATTGTTAGTTGTTTTCCTTCATGTAGAATTAACCTACAAGGAAAGAAAGCGTTTATTTTCATTCCGATATTTGTGTCCCATTGACTTGCATTGGTTTCCGGTATCGGAATCGGCGATATCCGATACTTTTTGAGTATCGGCCCGATCCAATCTGATCCGATATTTCCTGATATCGGAAGGTATCGCTCAACACTAGTAACAAGTAGCCGGTTAGGGTTTTTTTGAGAAACATCGGGTCATTAGCACTTGGTGTATCAACATTGCATTGTAAGTGTAAGATAGAATTTACCAACTGTTACTATATAATTTGAGTCCTATTTAGACTGGAGAGAAACTTGGTTTTAATCAGATTTTTCATTAGGATTTTGGAGCAGAATCAGCTTCAAAATCCACGTCAGAATGTACAGGGGAGGTTCACAGGGAGTTTTTGATGTGGATTTTTCTGGCTAATTTTTGGTCTCTTCTGGATAATTTTTGGGCTTCTCTACTGTATCTTGATCCATGCTTCTTGGAGAAAAAAAAAGAATTGTTCTGCCAAAGATTGGTGACAGTCCCCCATTTCATGTGTGTGACAATGTGCAGGCTCTGTGTACATATAAGGCTACTTCATACAGACATACACATTTTAGGGACCATGTTAGGCACCCCTCCTCCCATAATGGAGGTCTGCAAATTATGTCTATAGTATGGGCCCTAAAATGATTCCAGTCTGTGTTTCTGTTGAATCAGTCTCAGGGCTCTTATATGGGGCTGCCTTATGGATGTGCATTGTATACGCCCATAATATTATGTTATGCAAAAAGAAAGATTTAAAGCTCCTCAGCCACAATACAAAGCTTGAAATGAGACCCCACCTACAAAGAGCTGATACGGATGCATTTTTATATGGCAGAGAGGCTTTTGGACCCTCTCAGGTACCAGACCAAGAATGCAACTTCTGATTATGCATACCCCTATATCTACGCCCCAAGTGTTACGGGTCCATACTATATCTCTCTGTGCCTTCTATTTTACATGGATGCTTGCATTGATTCATTCAATTAGTACTATATATTCTCACAGAAGGATTTTTTATGTAGATTTTGAAGCGGATCTGCTCCAAATTCTACAACAAAAACCACCTCAAATACTCTTTGAATAAACTTCCTAATTTATATTCCCTTCAATGGGAAAACATACATATTGCAGATGGTGCTGACATTTCATTGTGTTTTTTTCCACGTAGAAAAAAAAAAAAAAAAACAACTTGTCAATTCTGGGGACATTTCCACTAGAATAAAAGCTGCAAATGTGATCACTTAAATCAACAGAAACAGAGAGAAACAACCCATGCACAAAAAAAACAAATAAAATGTATGCTAAAAAAGGTGACAAATATCAAGCTTATTTTGATGTCAAATTATTAAGCCAGGTAAAAAGACTTGGTGGATTTTGATGTGGATTATGAAGCAGATTTCGCTCCAAATAAAAGTAAAAAAACTGCTTCAAATACTCTTTGAATATACTTCCTATTCATTTTAATTGGAAAATAAGGCCTCGTTCACACGTTCAGAATTTTGCATTAGTATTTGTAATCCAAAATCAGAAGAGGAACAATGAGAGGAAAAGTATAATAGAAACACATCACCAGAAAATTGTAAAATACTGACCAAATACTGACCGTGACAGTGGCCTAAGCCTTTAGTGCTGTTTTTTTCCTCAATAAAAATAAGCAACATATCAATTCTTGAAGTATTTCTGCTTAAAAAAAATGCTCCAAATTTGACCACTGAATCAATAGAATCGAAAACAAACATCCTATGCACAAAAAAATCCCACAAAAACTATGCAGACAAAAAACACATAACCAAAAAACGGTTCACAAAATGTGTTTTTGAATTTGACCACTGAATGGAATTGAAGCAGAAAAAAATGCTCCATTCACAAAAACGGTATCTAAAACCATGGCAAAAAAAAAAAAAAGTGACAAAAAAAATTGCTTTTTTTTTATTATATAATTTTTTTCTGTTGTGGATTTTTTTTTTTAGCCTGAAATATCCATGTAAAAAAAAACTCATACCCTTGCAGTTGTATTCGCTTTGTTTCCAAAGCAAAATTCAAAGCCAACCTCATGGAGATACTATATGAGGGCACACCGGGTCCATGTGGCTGAAGGTTTAGTTCACACTTTTGCACTTTTTCTGCATTTCTTTTTTCCTCTCTGATATATAGTCAAGGCAACCTGATCCTATGGATTTGGGTACAAAATTGCAAAGATCACTTCTGCACACTTTCTGGGATATTTGCGTCTCAATTTTGCCCCCATTGACTTTACTGTTGTAAAAACTGTCAGTAAAAATCCCAGTTGCATGGACTATGGTGCAAACCTCGTATTCATCATTGTCCTTGCAGCTGGACGCTCTCCCAGGGCTTGGAGCAGGTGTACGGACCATAGAAAGAACAACTCGGTGTCAAATGAACCCATGTTTCATCATAACGAGCCTAATGGAGAGCTGCAATAATTAATGTTTATTTTACTTCTTATTACCATGTGGATTCACTCCGTAATCAGTAAATACAAGATTGCCGCTCCTTGTACTAAATCAATTGAACAAGTACAATGCGAAACAAATGAAGTGAAAACCAAACATTGTCTAGTAATTATACGGAACACGGAGGACAAAAATGACAGACAATTACCCCAAAAGTGTTGTATGCAAAGTCCAGGTAATTGTGAAAAGCCGGATCCAGACCAGGTGGATCATCCAAATCAACAGCCAGCATTTCTATTGGCGATGTAACGGTCCCGCGTGATTGCAGCTGAGAATCTAGGGATACGTTACTACGTGAATGGTTTTATTTTTTTTAATTAGTTATACTTATTAATTATCCTCTCTCCTGTAAGTAGCCAAAATTATTACTTTTAATGAAAAAAAAGTCACATACGGACCTCCAGAATTGACTTATCTCGTGCTCATGAAATCAGTATGGATTCTAAACGGCACTATATTAATTACCCCCAGAGTAGCATAAAAAATAAACAGATCCCATAACAAAAATTTAAAGAGATTGTCCAAATTTGGAGACAATTATATAATTAATTAAATGCATGTATTTGGGGCTAAAAATAATTTGTGCAATAGGGTTATATTAAAAAATGTTGCACTGTTTGCATTTTACAGCCTTCTTGTTGCACTGTCAGTTGCTGGCAGCAGAATGAGATAACTGAGACTGCCAGTGAGCACGATTTTGTATCTGTCTTTTTCTGAGCTCCTCCCATATGATAAATGTTCACAGACCACATCAAAGTTGACTATGCAGGGAAAAGAGCTTGGATAATTCAAGCAGAGAAAATTTTTAATGAAACCCAATTCTAAACGTGATTTTTAACCCCCTAAAATAGGCATTTATGTTAAAAAAATAACCCTTTTAAGTCATTATGCAAGATTGCACAATTGTTGTTGCTGTCTTCCAGAATTATCCCCACTCCTGTTCACAAGTTGTATTTCCTATTGCCAGCTCAGCTCAAGAGAACTGTATGGGACTGTTCTGCAATACCACATACAACCTGTGAGCATGTGTGGCACTGCCCACTCTATGATCTAAACCATGGAGTCACTCTAGTGGACCTGGCCCACTGCTGAAAGTAAAAGGACGGCTAAGGAATCCCAAGAAGCATGTTTTTTTCTGGGCTTGCTCTATTTTTTTAAACATTTCATGCCTTCTTATTAAGAACTTTTAAAAAAATATTTTTGATATACTACACATATAAATATGTATGTACAGTATGTATGTGTGTGTATGTGTGTATGTAGAAAAGACGGCCCTACCCTGCACAATATGCTGCACCACTGCACATACTGCCACACCTCTGCCCAATCTACCACAGCTATGCCAACCTGCCACACCCCTGCCTAATCTATCACACCTCTGCACAACCTGCTACACCTCTGCCCAATCTACAACACACCTGCACAAACTTCTGTACCTCTGCCCATTCTACCACAGCCATGCCAACCTGCCACACCTCTGCCCAATCAACCACACCCCTGCACATACTGCCACACCTCTGCCAAATCTACCACACCCCTGCACATACTGCCACACCTCTGCCCAATCAACCACAGCCATGCCAACCTGCCACACTTCTGCCCAAACAACCACACCCCTGCACATACTGCCACACTTCTGCCAAATCTATCACACCCCTGCACATACTGCCACACCTCTGCCCAATCTACCACAGCTATGCCAACCTGCCACACCCCTGCCAAATCTACCAGACCCATGCCAGCCTGCCACACCCCCGCACATGCTGCCACACCTCTGCCTCATCTGCCACACCCCTGCACAATCTGCCACAACTCTGCAACATATCAAGTTCTCTTGCAGTAAATATGCATCTTATTTATGGATTTTCCCTATATGAGAAAAATCTGCAGATAAATAATGCATGTGCGGTTTTATTGTGCTTCTGTGGCACCCCAGGGGTCTGGTTTCCACAGTAACGGCAATGTTATGTCTGAGAGCAGGTGGGAGGTCTCTTGGTCAGGAATCCTATGCATGCCACACCTCCTGCCCAGTCCTGGGAGGGGAAGAACTTCCCCTGTATAAACCTGGGGCTGAGGCAGGGTTAGAGAGTGGAGAGGGAGAGTTCAGCCAGGAGGGCTGACAGGGAGCTGTGGCTCCGGCTGGGCCCAGCTCCTGGGCCATGCCAGAAGTAGAGAAGAGAAGCAGCATAGGAAGAAACAACAGGAGCTCTGTGGGAGCAGTGTTACAAAGAGTCAGGGGCTGGCAGCTGCAGAGCTCGCCCTGACTGAGAAGATTTCTTACCGGACCCGGAGTCCGAGGCTGTGGGGACTAACTCCTACCCAGCAGCAGAATCCGTCAGGCAGGGGATTTCAGGTCCTCTGGCCAAGAAACCCGAAGGCACGGTCACACGCATGGGACCAGCACCGCCATCGTGGAGCGGAAGCTACTAGAAGGCCCCGAGTCACCGGCCATACGGGTGAGCACCACACGGTACACTCAGGGACGTGGGCTACTTATACTCGCTTCTAGCAAGGTAGCCAGAAGAGTATCGTTAGTTTGGGAGGCCTACAACTCCGCCTGGCCAGGGGAGATCCCATCTGCTCAAGGACTGACCAGGCCCCAACCGCTAGCCAGTACTCCGGGAGGGTCTATTTTTGTCACCAGTAAAGACCCTGAACTACACCGCATCGTCTCTGAGTGGTTCCTGCTACCCCCATCATCCACGTCGGCTGCCCTGAGGCCATACCCCTCCCGTTGGGGGTTATACCATCCACGCTGCACCATCCTTCCACCGGCCTCAGCGGTCTGCCCTGCAGCGGCAGCTCCATAGCTGCATTCAACGGGTGGTGTAGTCGTCCATCATCTACCGCTGATACAGCGCCACTTAGTCTGACTCCCTGGGCACGGACCGGATCACCGCCACGAGACTACAACCCTCAAGAGATCCGGCTCCGGGTAAGCTCCCGCGTGCGCAACGCAGCGCGACACAGGCCCAGGGGCGCGTCAACTTTTGGCGTAGTCGGCAGGATTTCGTGCCCGCAACCACCGGGTACTGCGTGCCTGAAAAAGACTGTTCAAACTTACCAGTGGTGAAGATTCCCGCCATCCGGCGCCATCTTCTGCCTTCTTCCCGCCATCCGCGAAGTTTTCCCGCCATCCGGCGCCATCTTCTGCCTTCTTCCTGCCATCCGTGGAGTTTTCCCGCCGTTGGACGCCATCTTGAAGACGCCGCGCGGGAAGAAGAGGGGCGTGGACTCCGAAAGCGCGCGAGAACTGAAGCCCCGCCTCACGTCCGGACGTTGCGTAAGGTCCTGGAAGGAGCCCAGCAGACGCCGACGTCACAGGAGCGCGACGGAAGGTCCTCAACCCTGACGATCCACTGCGGAGCCGCGGCCTACGGAAGAGGATCATCGCAAGGTAGGCCACGGTCCACTAGGGGGGAGAAGGATGCCGGATACGGAGGAGAGCTTCACCGCTTCAACCCCCGCCAGCGCCACCGCTGTTGCGGTCATGCCTTTCACCATGCCCTATATCCCGGGGGCAGCCTGGCTACCCCAGTACTCAGGGGAGTCACATACCCTGCATGACTTTAGAGAAAAGCTGGATAGCCTCTTCCAGGTGTACCCCCTCACAGAGGAGCAAAAAGTGAGCATCCTGGTGGCCCAATTAACCAGGGCAGCCCAAAGGGAGGTAAAGTCCTGGCCACCTGAGAGGAGGACTGTCGCAGAGATACTAACCCAGCTAACCGAGGAGGAGCTGCAGTACTACCAATACGAGGAAAGCCAAGAGGACCCGGACGGGTCTGAGGACTACCCTCAGGAGGGAGCACAAAGAGGACATAGCTACTGAAGGGAAGTAGCGTGAATAAAGAGCTGTAAATAGTTACCCGTAAGGGTACAAGGACTGCTGCTAATTAAAATATGGTCCCCATTGGGATTAGTGAATTGTTCCCCATGTGCCCCTATCTTAAACCAGGCTGAGGACTGTGAGCAGCCATTCCTTATCCCCACTGGCCGAGGACTGAGAGCGGCCATATCCTGTAAATAATTATGTGTTTCTAGTAATTTATGGGAGTCTTTGGTGGATTTGCCGGGAATCCTTTGTACATAGTTGGAGCGTAACCCAGGACGGACTAAAGACTGTTACGGACTCGGGGCAGGACAGACCCCTACCTGGTTACGTCTCCCTGTTTTGGTGAAATGGACACCTTGCTTTTCTTCAAAAACTGCACCCGGTTGCGGACACGCCGTAACCATCTTTATGTGTTTTTCTTATTGTATTATTATTGTTTATACCTTGTTATGTTTTTCTAAAAATATGTTTAGTCCCGGAGTACTAAATTTCACTAGGGGGGAATGTGGCACCCCAGGGGTCTGGTTTCCACAGTAACGGCAATGTTATGTCTGAGAGCAGGTGGGAGGTCTCTTGGTCAGGAATCCTATGCATGCCACACCTCCTGCCCAGTCCTGGGAGGGGAAGAACTTCCCCTGTATAAACCTGGGGCTGAGGCAGGGTTAGAGAGTGGAGAGGGAGAGTTCAGCCAGGAGGGCTGACAGGGAGCTGTGGCTCCGGCTGGGCCCAGCTCCTGGGCCATGCCAGAAGTAGAGAAGAGAAGCAGCATAGGAAGAAACAACAGGAGCTCTGTGGGAGCAGTGTTACAAAGAGTCAGGGGCTGGCAGCTGCAGAGCTCGCCCTGACTGAGAAGATTTCTTACCGGACCCGGAGTCCGAGGCTGTGGGGACTAACTCCTACCCAGCAGCAGAATCCGTCAGGCAGGGGATTTCAGGTCCTCTGGCCAAGAAACCCGAAGGCACGGTCACACGCATGGGACCAGCACCGCCGTCGTGGAGCGGAAGCTACTAGAAGGCCCCGAGTCACCGGCCATACGGGTGAGCACCACACGGTACACTCAGGGACGTGGGCTACTTATACTCGCTTCTAGCAAGGTAGCCAGAAGAGTATCGTTAGTTTGGGAGGCCTACAACTCCGCCTGGCCAGGGGAGATCCCATCTGCTCAAGGACTGACCAGGCCCCAACCGCTAGCCAGTACTCCGGGAGGGTCTATTTTTGTCACCAGTAAAGACCCTGAACTACACCGCATCGTCTCTGAGTGGTTCCTGCTACCCCCATCATCCACGTCGGCTGCCCTGAGGCCATACCCCTCCCGTTGGGGGTTATACCATCCACGCTGCACCATCCTTCCACCGGCCTCAGCGGTCTGCCCTGCAGCGGCAGCTCCATAGCTGCATTCAACGGGTGGCGTAGTCGTCCATCATCTACCGCTGATACAGCGCCACTTAGTCTGACTCCCTGGGCACGGACCGGATCACCGCCACGAGACTACAACCCTCAAGAGATCCGGCTCCGGGTAAGGTCCCGCGTGCGCAACGCAGCGCGACACAGGCCCAGGGGCGCGTCACTTCTGTAGCGGAAACACACTAAAAATACATGTAATCCACACATGACTTTACTAATAAAGTTTTATCAAAGCTAAGTAGCAGGAAATTTCCAAAACAAAGCAGTTTTATTTCAAACATGACATACCTAAAGGAGATAAAAACCAAACCTGAAAAAACATAACAAAAGTGCATGTTAAAAAAAACTATAAAAAATGCAATAAAAAATACAAATTGACTATCTTACCTAATATATGCAGAAATGCTGCAAAAAGTCAGAAAAATCATAAACACACCAAATACTCATCGTGGGAGAGTAGCCTAAAAGGCAAAACATTGAAATATGTATTAAAGAGGATGTATCCCTTTCCATGCATATGTAATTTTTATTTTTATGTGACAAAAATGCTGCTGTTCTCCTGAATCCGGCGTTGTTTTTCTTTTATTTCTACGCCTCTCCGTTCCTGAGATATGACCTCCTCTTCTCTATATGTAAATCTAGTCTTGATAGCTAAGTGGGCGTGGTCCTTAACTATTTTAGGGGGGCGTCTTCATGTAGTCCACACTCACTTTGCTAACAAGACTAGATTTACATACAGGAAAGAAGAGGTCATATCTCAGGAATGGAGAGGAGCAGGAACAAACGAAAAACATTGCCGAATTCAGGAGAACAGCGGCATTTACACCAGTAAAATTATATATTTATGGTAAATGATAAGTCTTCTTTAAATATGGCCTCATATATTCGAAGTTCTCACAACCAAAACAATGACCTGGACTGACATTTTTTTTTTTTGATTCTTCTGATCTAATTTTCTAGTAATTCTTCAAATCCAAAATTCATGGAGGAAAAAATAATTTCTTGCTTTCTATATTTAGAATCTGGATATTTTAAGCCTCATATTGAATAAAAAGCATTTTTTTTCTATAATTGCCATAGAAACTGATAAATTAGCAGTAAATTTGGTGTTACTATGACAACTCACGGACTTCCGATAATATAAACACATCTTTATGTTTGGTAAACTATGTAATGGGTTATTCTCCGAGAGAATGATCAGATACAGGGACCACACTAGACATAGATTAATGGTGATATTGATTTCCTGGACAGCCGACACCTATTCAAGCCAATCCCAGGAGACCCTCTAATAAGCCGCAGCCACCATAGTGTGGGCACATGTGAGCTAATTATAGGAGATGTAGTCAATCTGCTCCATTCATTCATATTACAGGAAATTAATCCATATGGGGATAAGATTACAATAACTGTCTCTTAATAGGATGCTATCATCTCAAAATGACCTATTGTTAAAACCAAGGTTTTGAGTTAAATGAATTATTTTTTTATTTATTTAATTTGTTTTTATTTATTTTTTAACCTTTCAAATTTTGTAAAAAAGAAAACATGCAATTCTCAAACTGGCCACTGGGGCTTTTTTGTCTCTAACTTCCTGTAGTTTCAGGAAACAACACATGTACAATAGCAGCAATGGTCTCATGCTAATTTTTGCATTGAAGCATCTAATGAGCAAAGGGAGGGGATGAAAATGAGCTGTGACATAGCCTATTGTGATTAGTGGATCCTGTGGTGTCTGGTGAGGATCACCAGCGCTGCGACAGTCCTCTGAGGCAGGTGTTAGGGCAGCTTGTGATGGAACGGCTCCACACAGGTGCAGCAGGCCTCAGGGCAGTGTAGATAAATGGAGGTGCGCTGGGCGTTGTAGTGCAGGGAGGGAAATGGCGCCGGTGAAAGAAAGGAATGGAGGTTGCTCAGTGCAGTCATCCAAGGTTTACTCACAGTTCTTAGACAGTCCACAGGTGCACTGTACTGGTGCAAGCCTCCCGCGTCGCACTGCGTTCACCGGGCAGGGACTCGGTCCTTCCTCAGGCGGTTCAGGTGTACCTGGCAGAACCCCACTTTCTTATGTGCCTCTCTAGACCGACTTCACGCTGGGTCTTACTCCCTCCTGCCATGCGCTTCCCACTGTGAATCCTGTTCGGGTGCCGCGAGGTCCCCCCCTGTCCGTCGGAGTTGCACAGACCTGCTTGACCTTACTTGGATTGAAGTGGGGGTTTGGCTTCTGGCTATAGAAGTCAGAAGCCTCCGGTTTTTCCAGCCGAGGCTTGAAGCTGCACAGCTGGGCCAGGGGCCGATCCCCTTCTTGCGGCCTAGATCCTCCTGACACTTGGCAGGTTTGGGGTGTACGGGTGCTGCCTGCACTCGCCGTACCCCCCTAGGATCCCTTCTGCAGAACGGAGCTTACTCCCTGCTCCTCTCCTGGGCCTAAGTCCTGGGCCCATGTAGTGGAGCAGAGCTCCTACAGAGACTCTGCTTCCAGACTGTTCCTACTCAACCAACGACTACTTGTTTTAAGATGTCTACCTTTTTATATATCTACTGTATGAGTGCTCCCATAAACTACTTCCTCCACCCACACCCACTACTGGTTCCCCCTACCTTTGGGTTCCCCCCACCCCAGCCAGGGATAGGGCTCAGCAGAAAACTACATTGCGTCTTGCCCCTCCTGCTGGCCTGGGAAAGTGTTGGATGTAGGTGTTGGGGTCCTGTGCAGCACTCCCTCCTTACCTGAGAGAAGGGAGACACCACACCTCTGGGTGAGATGCAGTACCTCTGTGGCGACCGAACCCTCAGGGGCACCACATTGTCTGTATAGAGCTGTGGAATTAATGGTGCTGTATAAGTGAGTAAAATAAATAACTTGTGCATTCAAAACTGTCACATACATCTCCGGCACACGATGTCCATCTCTCTATAATTTCTTATTGACAATAGTTTTAACTGGAGTAGATACATTCATAGACTATTTCCCTTAAAGACAACATGAGAACAATTAGCACTAAGTAATTACAAATCTTTTAGTTTTACTCTTTTGACAAGTGGTTAAAAATATTAATTGTTTAGTGACCGTCATAAATGATGCCATTAAAGCTACCAAAAGCTGGATTTCTACCCAATTTGACAAAGCAGATCTCATACACATCAGATTCTGGGAATATTAAGGAGGTTTCCTAGACAAAAACATACTGTTACTTTAAAGGGGTCGGTCATAGGATAAGTGGTGACTTTCTGATTGGTGGGAATGCACCAATCGGCTGAATGGGGCGCTTTTATCCCTAATAGAATAGATCGGAAGTGCGGATGCTCGACTTATGCTCGACTATTTTTGGCATCCCTGTACCACATGATTGGAGCGGCGGTAAGGAATCCAACCTACCGCTCCATTTTGTAACAAGGATAAAAGTGCTGTGTCAGAGATAAAAATTGCTAATCAATGCAGGTCCCAGCAGCCATACCCCCATCATTAGTAAATTATCACCTGTCCTACGGATTGGTGATAATAACTTGTTTTCACCGGACAATCGCTTTAATGACAATTGGTAATGAGTGCAATGCAGAATATGTATATCGACGCTACGCTTATAATTTATACCAAAACAGTTCCAGTCTGATTAGAGCAAAAATGTCAAATGCCGTTACTGAGAAAATAATACAAAAAAGCATAAGCCCAATAAAGGTAGTCTCGAATCGATCATATGAGCGAGAAAATAAATGTAGACCAAAAGTTTATTGAAGTTCAGATTAAAAAAAAAATAGATGGATCACAATTGAGGCTAGAATAAAAACTAAGGGGAGGTGACCGACAGAAACGGCAGGAGTTGTACACAAATAAATGAAGCAAAATTGAAATATATGATAAGTGCAGTATCAACAAATATTAAAGACATATAATACAGCTCGGGTGGTAAAATAGTATTACTGAAAGTCCCCTGATTCCAACAAAATGCTGAAAGAGGGAATCAAATAAATTATACCATTAGTAGCAGAAAATAATGGTGACCAACTAGAGATGGGCGAATCCAAACAGTAAAGTTCGAGGTCTGTACCGAACACATAGTGTTCGTGCACAGACCCGAACACGGACTTCTCCAGGAAGTCCATGTTACTGTTCAGGTCCGGCACCCCAAACATCGGGTGTTTCCCTGCATGACAGCGCGAGAAACACCAGGATCTCTTATTGGCGGTAACAGCATGGCAAACAACGGATGTTCGGGCCCCCCATTCATCTGTATGGGGTCCGGGTTCGGGTACTGTTCTGGAACCCGAGCCAAAAACTTTTTTTTAGATATTCGGCCAAACCCGCCGGACCCGAACATCCACTATTACCAATCAGAATGAGACACTGCAGATGGACCACAACCTCAACCCCGACACATCTTTTTTGGTCATTTTTTTCAAGGAGATCAGAGCCCCTTGAAGAAGTTGACCATGAAGCATGCATCAAGGTTGAGGTGATGGTGAATGCTCAGGCTGGAATATGATTAAAACAAGAGCTTAGCTACCACCTCAACCCTGACGCACATTTCAGATTCAGAGGATTTGGATGTTTTTCACAGATAGAACATAAACCCATTATACCAATATTCATTATAGTCTATGTGGCAGTCTTTATTTTTTTGAGGACAGAGTGAATGCAAAAATAAAAATGGAGACATTTCTGACATATCTGTTTTTATGTCCAAGTCAAAGCAATCAAACTCAGCAATGCAAGTCTAGGTTACTGGTTGAATTTGATGGACTTATGTCTACCTTAAAAACTATGAAACAATGGGCCAATGAAAAACTTGGACAGCACAATATTGATGCAGAACTGGGTGCAAAGAGCATGTGTGGGCCTCCTGGTGTAAAGTTTGGAGATCCTAAGAAAAACTAAGGCTCAGTAGCTCTGTGCCATTGAGGTGATGTATTCTCACCTGTGGGTGAAGAACAGACCCCCACAACAAAAGCTTGACCATACAGAGACAGCAAGTCAGAACCCCTGTGTTTCTAATTCCTGAGCTCACAAGATTGTGTTGACATGAGTTATCAGTAACCACCAAGATTTATGCAACAGACTATAATTGTCAAGCTGTGTACCAATAGCTCCATTGTCTGCAACTGCTATGGTTTTTGTTGTGTTTGGAGTAACCTTGAAGTCAACTAGCACCTAATTCGGGCCCACCTTTATTACCACACCATTCTCATGCAGGGCATCATAACAGATCACATGTCCCTAACTCCAACTCTGTTACGTTTGTAATTGTTGGCGTGATCTTACATAAGGTTGACCCAGTGGTGATTCTGGGGAGACATTAAGAGGTCATTAGGGACTCTAACCCAGAATATGGTTAACATACTGTATGACCAAGCAGAAACGAATCTTATTAGGCATATTAGATGCTGAGTCAAAGACAACCTACCTTTTACGCACATTTCCTGATATCTTGGGCTCCGCTTCCTTCCCCTGGGTCCGCTGCCCTCTGTTGTGCCCCATGTTGAGTTTTGCACATTTCCCCGCGTGGCTCGATGACATCACCTCCCTAGGTCTCTTAAGGCCAACTTATACACACACCTGTGTCTTAAGATTAAGACTCCAAGTCCTGTGTTCAGTTGGTTTCTTGTGCTCCAACATCAGCTCCTACTCTGCTATTCTACAATTCATATTGAACATTAATTGCTGCACTATGCCTGTGGTTCCTCTGCTACCCTTGGGTGATGTTTTGGACTTGCCATGTCTCTCTTCAACTGCAATCCTATTCCTGTGGTCTCCAGTGTGCCAAGTTGCCAAGTCCTCACTCCACATGTGCCTTCCTGCCTGATGCACCAACGCCTGGGGTCCATGTGCCCCCCAGGCCCTTAGGTTTTGTGTATCCACCTCACCAGGTGAGCTTAACTCTACCATTGGTTGACAACCGATCCATACACTTTTCTTTTTTGGCAATTTATTTTGTTTGAAGCACTTCCATAACGCATTTTTTTGCATTGTAAATTATTCTTTGAGACGATAAATATTGCAAAATATAAGAATATGAACAACAGAGAAGAAATAACAAATACCCAACGACCCACATTACCGATCGCTAGAATAATCTAGATGTTCTAGAAAAAGAAGAGATCATAATCACAAGAAGCCACTTACCATGTCTACCTAACGCCACTGAGATGGGATTTTCTGTGATCGATATGAACATCACTTAGTGGGAATGTACAAATCATTTTCCAGTTCAAAATCATTATGGAAAAAAAGGCAGCGGAGGGAACAGGAAAAGGTTTAGAGTCAGATCGCTTGCTGTATAAAATAGTGATGTTGGTGTGCAGGGAGGTGCAGACCACAAACTCCATACTCCATGGCTTGTGATAATGACGAATGGCCATGTCACCCTATAAGACAGTTACGGAAGCAGATGGTGGAATATGTTTATCTAAATTCCGTATAATTGACGTCGCACAATGCCGGGTTCGTAAAGTTCCCATGCACATAATCCATTCTATTGGGCATTTGAGGAGATAACAGATAGCACATGATGCATTTCACTTGAGTAATAAAATCCATATTTTTATTTGCATTTTAAGAGGCTGAGGTATTTGCATTACACCGATGCCGGAGCAGCCGTGGTGAGTGACATCGCGGGAAATTTGCAAATAAAAAATACAATTATGATCGTTTTATGCTCCGGGCTTACCGCCTAAGAGGAAAACAGGCAACTAATTAGAGCTTAGCTTTTAATGAAAGCGGCACTTTGCTTTTGGCATCAAGGGTAGTTTTTTTACTTCTAGGATTAATATTGCCGCATTTTGTGCCCATATTATGGGCAAGAATCATAGTCCAGCCAGGAATCTAATGAACCAAGCGAACAAAATCATGGCATGGGGACTTATTATCCTATTATGGACTAGTGTTTGTGGACGGGTGAAAAATGCACTTAAATTATGATTTTCTTAAACTTTTTGGCAATATTTGCCATCTAGAAACATATGCACAAGGTCTAAAGAAGAATTTTACACTGCTGGACAATTTTTTTTTAGAAAAGACCCACCTCACCAACAACTGCCTTGCTGTATTAAGGGACACTGCCAAAATATTGGAAGCACAAGCGCCAAGGAATATGTCTCCCCATACACCCCCCACCACTTATGATAAATTATTATACATATATGGATATCATATAACACTATTGATAAATATTAACCACATACTAAACAAGCCATAGCAAAATACACTGTAATAAGACCAATATTTCCAAAAATACCACTGTACACCTACACTACAGAGTGACTAAAATGCACCCCCAAACTGTTACTAAATAAGAAAAAACACTATAATAATGAATGCGCCCTTCAAGCTTAAAGCAATAATGCTTCCAGAGTGCCCACTTCAAGTATTAAAGTCCCCAGAGTTCCCCTTCAAGTAATCATTTGGCTTTTCAGTGCACCTTTAAGGTAAAAGAGTCCCTGAGCGCACCTTACAAGTAATAATTCACTTTAATGGAGATATCACTGTAACTGGGCTGCACTTGCGAGAATGAAGAATCCTTGATGGTATAAATTTAAGGTTTTTATTACACTAACACGTTTTGGCGCCTTTTTTAAGGTGAAAAAAACAAACAAATGTCACAAATATTACAAGTAATAATGGCCTTTGCGTGCCCCTTAAAGCAAACGCCCCCTGAGTTCCTCAATCAAATAATAATGCCCATGACTGCCCCTTTAAGTAATAATGGCCCCTAGGAAAGTAATAATGCTGCCTAAGTGCTCTCTTCACATAAAAATGTCCTATGATTGTCCTCTTGCAGTATTAATGTCTGATTCAAGTAATAATGCCCTTTGATAGCCCCCTTCAGTTAATGGCACCATTATGCCGCAGCCTCAGAGTCCTCCTATGCCCTATGGGCAAGTGTTGACGCAATGCCCTGACACTCGCATGATCCGGGGCACAGGGCAAGGAATCTGCATCCTGACCCCGGGATCTTTGGCGCTAATGACGCCACTGGCTGTAATCATTTTGTGATATTTAAATGTCAAAAAGTGTAGATGCAGTTAACAAATACCAAGTTATAACGGCCGGAACATTCAACCTGAATTATCAAAAAAATATTTAATTGTTTGCTTGATCTCATAGGGACTAGCAACCAGATTGAGTGAAGAGAGGGGGAGAGGTGCCAGTATGCAAAAAGTGGGGTGAGGTATGGTAAACAAATGTTTGGGAGACAGATTTGCCCGATAAATCCTACTATAGATGACTATTGTACATTTTGCATAGTTACTGCCTTTCCCAGAAAGTGAAGCATGGAGAACACATGGTCAACGTGACAAGAGTAGGATGGCTCAGTTACTGGATATACAGAGTCATAAGAAGAGTCACGAGAAGTCAAGTTTGCATTATTTTTGATCCAAGACAAACGTTAAGAAAAGAAAGACTTATGGGTAAAAAAAAAGTCATAGTGAAGATATCATGAAAATAAATACATTTATGCAACATTTTTAAGGCACAGCACATAAGACCAGACCATTGGCTTTGCACACAACTGATTACTTTTATCTGCCATTTGACACATCTAACTGGATAAGACATTGCATGCGGATCATCTTACTTCCTAAGGACGTTCTTTCTTATCTATCCACATTCTTCAGCCCCAGAACTTTTCATGTAGATATTGCATTCCAGACTGAGCTCATTTCACACTCAGCCTTCATTTCTAGATTGGGTCTCTCTGTGTGTGACAATAGGACTAGCATTATGCAGCATAACAAGAAATGCAAAACTTTCAGATATAACCCTGTGATCATTTCAAGTCAAGATCTAGCCCATAAGTGGTAATAATAGAAAGCACGACATTACTTAATGCCATTGCCTCTGGCAAGAAAGGGGTTAATGTTGTCTGGCTTTCGACTGACTCCCA
This sequence comes from Phyllobates terribilis, assembly GCF_046119375.1. NCBI lineage: Eukaryota > Metazoa > Chordata > Amphibia > Anura > Dendrobatidae > Phyllobates > Phyllobates terribilis. Next base: position 147,529,961 of record NW_027362769.1, on the reverse strand, counting down.
ATAGTGCAAAGTAAGGTGGATGGAGTCATAGAGGAGATGCTCCCAGTTTGTTGAATGGTTTACCTGTTCATATTGGGTGGTTAACCTGCTCAACCGAGTCCATGGTCAATGGCCATTGGATGATGTACAAGCTGTAGTAGGACATTGATGTAGGAGAAAGGTTATTTCATTGTTTATTTTGGATTTGTGCAGTGGCCAACACTTGCCCATACAAAGAATGTATTCAGCGTGATGTATTTCTCTCTATTATGTTTTTTTTCTGTGGATCGAGTAAAACCACCCATTGGATAGTCTGATAGTCCTTCATTTAAAAGATGTTATGCCTCATTCAGATGGTTGTAAGTTCAACCCTGATGGCCTTTTGACCCTTTTATGCTACTACTTGAGGTCATAAGACTTAAAGGTATATTACAGCTGTCTAAATGAAGCCTTATTTTAAAGTAAAAATGGGATAATCCCAAGAAAGGTACATTCTTTAAACTTATTATTTAGGTTTTCTGAGCAAACTTCTGTCTTGGTGTTTTTTGGTAATTTAGTGATTAAGAGCAAATTGCAAAACTGTTCTGTCACCTCATCTATGACCTTGAGGCATACTTCCGAACATTGTGAGCTTCATCCTCATTCCACCTAGTAGTTCCCACAAAACAACCTAGAGGTATATTACCCATGAGTATACAAATCTGTCCTAAAAAAAACATTATCCAAGGGATTCAAAGAATTAAAAAAATCCCAAACTCTGCTGTCTACAAATGGGTCTTTTCGGTTGACTGATCCTAATTGTGTCAAGGATTGGAAACTATGACACACGCAAAGGTATGAGCAAGAGCTTTCTTAAAAGGGTTCTCAGGGAATGTAATAAAATGGCCCCTGTCACATAATTCAAATACAGTTCATCCTATTTAAGTGTCAGAACTTGCTGTAGTCTGAAGAAACACAGCTCCTATAACCTTTGTCTCAACTGACAGAGGAGTATCATAAGCACATATTCCAGTAAGCTGCTGGAAAAGGGATGTGACAGAAGAAGAAAGAAATCTTCTCCTGGCAGGCAGCACATGGTAGAATGAAGCTGGAGAAAAAAATCCTTTGTTTTGTCCGCAGTTAGCCGGGAAAAAGATTTATTTCATCTCCTGTCACAGCCTTTTTCCGGCATCTCACCTGTATGTGTGTTTATCATATGTGGTGCCCCTGAGGGTTCAGTCGCCACAGGGGTACTTCACCTCAGAATGAGGTGTGGTATCTTCTTTCCCAGGTAAGGATGGAGTACCTCACAGGACCTCAACCACACACTCAACACTACACCACTCCAGTTCTGAAGGGGGCCTAAAGCACCATAGTGCTGCCCCGGGCCTAAATGGAGGAGTTGGGGGGAACCAAAGTTAGGGGGAACCATGTAGTGAGTGAGGGTGGAGGAAGCACTTTACTTAGGCACTTAATAGAATCATATATAACTGGAGGCCATTTTAAGAACCAGGTCTTTGGTCGTGGGTCTTTGGGACGGCAAGTCAGTACAAAGCTGCTGTCGGCTGAAGGGTCCACGGTTCCCGGTCTCAGGCCTCGAGACGGGGGGTTGGGGCAGAGTTATAACCGGCTCTGTCCCCGGTCAGAGTCCAACCAAGAAGGCCCAGGAGGGGAGCAGAGAAGATAGGCTCCACAGGCGAAAGGATCTCAGGGGGTGCAGACGGAGCGGAGTCGCCAGCTGCATACCTTATTCTGGCCCTGCCAGAGAGACCCTGCCGCAAGAGGGGGTACCAGTCCCCGATTATCTGACTTTGCACTTCACGTCTCTGTCGGAAAAGTCCGGAGGCTTATGTGGATCCCAAGGGGATACGGACGGAGCGGAGTCGCCACCTGTATGCCCTAATCTGCGTTTATCCAGAGGGACACGGCCTTACGCCACGTTCTCACCACAAGTCACCAAAAAGGGCACCCAGTCGGTCCGGGAGCTACATGCTACCCATAAGGGACATCGCAGTACAAGTACGGGACTCAGTGGGGGACTCAAGGCGGGAGAAGGTCAACAAGAGAGGAACACACTAGAGCGGGGGGTCCTGTCAAGCGCTCCTGAACTACCTGGAGTGTGCTGAACCCCACCCTGGCGGCCGCAGCTCACCGTGTGACAGCAGAGAGAAGCTCTGAGCTGAGAAAGCACCACCGTAAGTAAAGACTTGGATGACTTCAATTACTGCCTCTGTCTGTTCTTTCCTCCGTGGCTCTGCACCCGCCAATGCTCTATTGCACACCTTCTCTACGCTGCCCTGAGGCCCTGCTCCACCTGTGGGGAGCCGAACCATCTATAGCTGCCTGAACACTGGCCTCAGAGGACTGTCGCAGCGCTGGTGATCCTCACCAGACACAACGGGTGGCGTCACAAACTTTCACCTTTACCATACACCTTTTCCCTTTCCACTGCTTTTAAGAGTGACCCCAGGGTACGGGCCAGGGAGCCGGCTACTGCAACATCCCCCAAAACCAACAACAAGGCCCGGGCTCCGAGTAGTAATCCCCATCCCCTGGGCGCGTCATCTCTTCCTGGCGTCACGAACAGGATTTCGTGCCCGTGGCAACGGCAGAAGTCTATACCCATTGCCATCGGGTACTGTACGCCTTTCCTAAAGACTGCATTTCCACATTCAATGTGGCGCCCGCCAAAGAAGAATGGGCGCCATTATGTGCAGGGAAAACAACAACAACTTAAGCCCTCCCATTGTGGGCCAGGTTCCCCAATGGCGCCAAAAGCTCAGACCACCCATTGCCTTAGAGACTGTCCGCATAGTTGTGTCCATCAAGATGGATGGGACGTCCCAAGGAGTGCCCGTCTGCGAGCAGCCACTGAAGCGCCCCCGAAAGAGGAGGAGAAAGAGAGGGAGACAAGGTGTGGTTTGGGCAAGACTAGACAGACCACCCCTGGCAGCCGCGATAGAAGGAGAAGAGGATGTACTCACCGTCGCTGGCCCACCAGCAGCCACCTCTCTTACTCTGGATGGATGCAGCATTTACCTGACGGCGGAGGAGGCCGAGTACCTCCGAGGCGAGACGCAGGACCTGACCCAGCGAGTAGAGGAGGCCCAGCCGAAAGCGGTCGCGGAGTGGAGAGAGGACCTACTGGGGAAGCTTGCGGCCCAACTCAAAGATACGTCACGCCCCACTAGCGATGCCCCAGCCCAGGCGGAAAGGGAGGAAGACCAAGGAGCAGCGTCCAGCCCAGGAGCGGGTAAGAGTGAAACCCCTGCCCCGGGCGCTGAGTGTGCCGACCTGCTCCTGGACCTCCTACCATCACCTCCATCACCGGGCACCACCGTTTGGGAGCAGTTACTACCCCTGGAACCTGAGGCCCAAGCCGCCGCAGCCAACGGAAGCCTGCTACCCCTCACGCTCCCGGAACCGCCAGCACCTGCCCTCGCCTGGGTGTATATGCACCCGAACCCGGACTGGTCCGCAAGGGTCGAGGACCAGCAGCGGCCCCCGTTAACACCATTACCAGCGCCCCCGGTTGCTTGCCCAAAAGCGGAGGAGTTTAGATGGGACAACCGGGGGGGGGATCTAATGGGGTTTCCCTGGGAGACCCAAGCTGAGGCTCGACGGCGGGAGGAGCATTGCAAAAGTGAGCTCCTCCAGCTAGTGAAGGAACGGCGTGCTCGGAGGGTCCGCTGTGAACAGCTGGAGGTGCGGTCAAAAGCCGCTAAGGCCCAAGCCAGGCAGGTGGAGGCCTCCCGTCCTAGCCCCCGGGAGGAAGGACTTATCGTCCGGTTCCTCCAGGAAACGCGATGGGGCTTTATCCGCAGCCCCCAGTTTAAGCACGACGTGTTTGTTAATCGGCGGGACGTTGAGCCCCACTTGGAGCAAGGACACCCCGACCGTAATCTGTACCCGGGAGACTTGGTCTCCTACACCCGCCACCACTGGGTACGAGGGTGGTACGCCCTAGAGGTGCACCCGGTGTTCAAGGAGGATGCCCCCTGAGCATTGCCACTGGAGACCCGTCCGAATCTGTGGGTAAACACGAGCCGTACCCCCGGTGGGGATACCATCACTAATGCGGCCCCGGAGGTTGAATTTCCTTGTTTCTCAGTTTTTGTTCATGTTTTATTAAGAAATTGTGTCTGCGGATGGTGAGCAGTCAGCAAACTTTATAGTACATAGTTTGCACCTTTTAAGGTGCCCCCTGTTGGTTTTATATGCGCAACATCTGACCTCAGAACAAAAACCTGTCTGGTGTGGCACAAAGCGGAGGTCCAGCTCAGGATCACCATGCCTTGCAGCCACCCCAGGGCCTACATGGAGGGTTTGCTTTGGACAGGTCCCTCATGCTGCTGAACTTGCACTTAAATAATATTTTCTACTGTTTTTCTATATATATATAATGTCTTTATATTTATAACGTATAACCTGTAACGTTAAAGAAGAGTGCCTCCCATAAAGAGAAGATTGTTATTGTTTTGAAAAATATTTTTGAATGTCTGAAAATACCATGTCTTTGCTCTATTGCAGCCCGTGGACGTGCTGTGTTTCACCAGGGGGGAATGTGGCGCCCCTGAGGGTTCAGTCGCCACAGGGGTACTGCACCTCAGAATGAGGTGTGGTATCTCCTCTCCCAGGTAAGGATGGAGTTCCTCACAGGACCCCAACCACACACTCAACACTACACCACTCCAGTTCTGAAGGGGGCCTAAAGCACCATAGTGCTGCCCCGGGCCTAAATGGAGGAGTTGGGGGGAACCAAAGTTAGGGGGAACCATGTAGTGAGTGAGGGTGGAGGAAGCACTTTACTTAGGCACTTAATAGAATAATATATAACTGGAGGCCATTTTAAGAACCCGTCTTTGGTAGTGGGTCTTTGGGATGGCAAGTCAGTACAAAGCTGCTGTCGGCTGAAGGGTCCACGGTTCCCGGTCTCAGGCCTCGAGACGGGGGATCGGGGCAGGGTTATAACCGGCTCTGTCCCCAGTCAGAGTCCAAACAAGAAGGCCCAGGAGGGGAGCAGAGGAGATAGGCTCCACAGGCGAAAGGATCTCAGGGGGTGCGGACGGAGCGGAGTCGCCACCTGCATACCTTATTCTGGCCCTGCCAGAGAGACCTTGCCGCAAGAGGGGGCACCGGTCCCCGATTATCTGACTTTGCACTTCACGTCTCTGTCGGAAAAGTCCGGAGGCTTATGTGGATCCCAGGGGGATACGGACGGAGTGGAGTCGCCACCTGTATGCCCTAATCTGCGTTCATCCAGAGGGACCCGGCCTTACGCCACGTTCTCACCACAAGTCACCAAAAAGGGCACCCAGTCGGTCCGGGAGCTACACGCTACCCATAAAGGAACATCGCAGTACCCGTACGGGACTCAGTGGGGGACTCAAGGCGGGAGAAGTTCAACAAGAGAAGAACACACTAGAGTGGGAGGTCCTGTCAAGCGCTCCTGAACTACCTGGAGTGTGCTGAACCCCACCCTGGCGGCCGCAGCTCGCCGTGTGACAGCAGAGAGAAGCTCTGAGCTGAGAAAGCACCACCGTGAGTAAAGACTTGGATGACTTCAATTACTGCCTCTGTTCTTTCCTCCGCGGCTCTGCACCTGCCAATGCTCTATTGCACACCTTCTCTACGCTGCTCTGAGGCCCCGCTCCACCTGTGGGGAGCCGAACCATCTATAGCTGCCTGAACACCGGCCTCAGAGGACTGTCGCAACGCTGGTGATCCTCACCAGACACAACGGGTGGCGTCACAAACTTTCCCCTTTCCCATACACCTTTTCCCTTTCCACTGCTTTTAAGAGTGACCCCAGGGTACGGGCCCGGGAGCCGGCCACCGCGACATCCCCCAAAACCAGCAACATGGCCCGGGCTCCGAGTAGTCGTCCCCATCCCCTGGGCGCGTCACATACAGCTCCTCTATCAGTTGCAGTCCGTACTGATATGTTACTAGGATGAGTTGCCATTTGAATTATGTAATGGGAACCATTTTATTACATTCTTGGAGAACTCATTTAAGAATACTCCAGTATAATTATTGTCACCTGGTAAATGAAGGAGGGGCGACAATTCTGCCATAGTTTTTACATACGGGTCCAGGAGTTTCAATTTAAACCTTTGCTTAAATGGTTTCTACCTGTAGGAGACACTAGAGAGAAAATTCTATTTTTTTCTGGAGGGCTCCAACTTATGTAACTAACTTATCAGTTGACTAAAGGGGTTGCGACACTTTCATTCTGAGCTGGGGTATTAGGCACACCAACTACCAAAAATTTGAAACACGTAATAAAAGCATAATCATGGAAGAGCCTGGAATAACACCCCTATCTTTTCCAGACAGCATTGCTCCATAAGTTATTTTAAGGAATATAAAATATGGGCCCTGTTCTTAGAGTAGACCATCAATATCAGAATATGGGGTTCCGACAATCGTTAACTGAAATAGCTTTGGTGTTCTCAGTCTGGGACTGGAGTTATAGTTGTACAGCCACTATCTAAATTATGCAAGCTTGGACTGGCCCACAGGAGAACAGGAGAATCCTCCGGTGGGCCACCACCCTCTTATATGAGCAGTACTTGGAACAATATACTGGAATCACTATGTACAAAGTCAGCTTCTTATTCATTTAACAATCTACCCAGTAGTGTTGAGCCACCCCCGTAGTGTTCGGGTTCGGTTCGGTTCGTCGAACACCTTAGAACACCGTCGAACACCGTTAAAACCAATGGCAGGCAAACAAAAACACATAGGAACACATAGAAAACACCTTCAAAGGTGTCCAAAAGCTGACAAACTGCTCAGAAGACGCTTTCTTTAAAAAAGCCGGCCGGCAATTCAGCAGCGGCATACACCGGTACCCGACAATTTAGACATGAAGGAATAGAGCATCACACATAGATTAGATAGATAGAAACATGTCAGTCACATATATATGAAGTACTGTGACAGTGTTGCTTACTGTACTTGTCATTTACTGCAAAGCATTTATTAAAAAAAATAATAGTGTTTTCATGCACTGTCTCTTTAAAAAAGCCGGCCAGCAATTCAGCATCTGTACCCGACAATTTATAACAGACAGAATAGAGCTTCACACATAGATTAGATAGATAGAAACATGTCAGTCACATATATATGAAGTACTGTGACAGTGTTGCTTACTGTACTTGTCATTTACTGCAAAGGATTTATTAAAAAATATAATAGTGTTTTCGTGCACCGTCTCTTTAAAAAAGCCGGCCGGCAATTCAGCAGCGGTACCCGACAATTTATAACAGACAGAATAGAGCTTCACACATAGATTAGATAGATAGAAACATGTCAGTCACATATATATGAAGTACTGTGACAGTGTTGCTTACTGTACTTGTCATTTACTGCAAAGGATTTATTAAAAAAAATAATAGTGTTTTCATGCACCGTCTCTTTAAAAAAGCCGGCCGGCAATTCAGCATCTGTACCCGACAATTTATAACAGAAAGAATAGAGAATCACACATAGATTAGATAGATAGAAACATGTCAGTCACATATATAATAAGTACAGTGATAGTGTTGGTTACTGTACTTGTCATTTAGTATTAAAATAAAGGATTTATTATTAAAAAAAATTGGCGTGGGGTTCCCCGTAATTTTAGTCTCTAGCGGAGGTTAAGCAGACAGCTGGGGCAGATGTTTGAAGCCTGGGAAGGGGGTAATACCCACGGAGCTTCCCAGGCTACTAATATCAGCCCCCAGCTGAATACCTAGCCTTTACTAGCTATTAAAATGGAGGACCCCCCCAAAAAAAATGACGTCGGGTCCCCCCTAATTTAATAGCTAGCAAAGGCTAGGCAGACAGCTGGGGGCTGATATTAATAGCCCAGGAAGGGAGCCATGAATATTGGCCCCCTCCCAGGCTAGAAACACCAGCCGTCAGCCGCCCCAGAAATGGTGCTTCCATAGGATGCGCCAATTCTGGCACTTAGCCTCGCTCTTCCACGCTGCCCTGGTGCGGTGGCAGGGGGTAATAGGGTTGGGGTTGATGTCAGCTTATAATGCCAGCTGACATCAAGCCCAGGTTAGTAATGGAGAGGCGTCTATAAGACACCCCCATTACTAACCCCATAGTCAAAGTTAAAAAAAAAACACAAACACCCAGAATAAAGTCCTTTAATTGAAATAAAGACACAATTCTTTATTGTCTAAATTAAACCATACTTACAGTCACGCCCATTCCAGCTGAAGCCAACGATCTCCTGCAATAAAAGTAAAATAATAAAGCAACCTCATCCTTACCTTTCCATGGTTCCCACGACAGCTTCAGCTCTGCTACATCGAGATGACAGGCTGGACCGCAGCAGAACGCTGCCATCCAGCCTGTCATCCCGCAGACACTGAGAAGCGCAGGCATGCTTGCGCTCCTCAGTGTCTCTCTGTGACGGCATCCAGATGAGCCGAGTTCATGTCCAATGAACTCGGCTCACCTCATGCACGTCACTGACAGCGTGGGAAAATTCTCCTGCACTCAGCGCTTCAGCGTGAGAATTTTCCCACGCTGTCAGTGACGTGCATGAGGTGAGCCGAGTTCATTGGACATGACCTCGGCTCATCTGGATGCCGTCACAGCCAGACACTGAGTAGCGCAAGCATGCCTGCGCTTCTCAGTGTCTGCGGGATGACAGGCTGGATGGCAGCGTTCTGCTGCGGTCCAGCCTGTCATCTCGATGTAGCAGAGCTGAAGCTGTCGTGGGAGCCATGGAAAGGTAAGGATGATGTTGCTTTATTATTTTACTTTTATTGCAGGAGATCATTGGCTTCAGCTGGAATGGGCGTGACGGTAAGTATGGTTTAATTTAGAACAATAAAGAATTGTGTGTTTATTTCAATTAAAGGACTTTTTTCTGGGTGTTTGTGTTTTTTTTAAATACTTTACTAGAAATTCATGGTAGTCATGTCTAATATTGGCGTGACCCCATGAATTTCGGGCTTAGGGCCAGCTGATAATGCCAAGCTGGCCTTAACCCCTTTATTACCCAGTGAGCCACCGCACCAGGGCCCTGGATGAGTTGGGTACAGCGCCAGAAGATGGCGCTTCTTTGAACGCGCCATTTTCCGGGGCGGCTGCGGACTGCAATTTGCAGCGGGTGGGGCCCAGAAAGCTTGGGCCTCCCTGCGCTGCAGATTCCAGCCCCCAGCTGCCTAGTTGTACCTGGCTGGACACAAAAATAGGGTGAAGCTCCACGTATTTTTTTTTTAAATTCATGAAATTCATGGAATAATTAAGAAAAAAAGGGCTTCCCTATATTGTTGTGTCCGGCTAGGTACAAATAGGCAGCTGGTGGTTGGGAGCAGCCCGTTCCTGCCTGCTGTACCTGACTGGACACAAATAGAGGGCGAAGCCCCACATCAATTTTTTTTTCATTATTTCATGAATTTCCTGAAATAATTTAAAAAAAATTGACGTGGGGCTTCGCCCTATATTTGTGTCCAGCCATGTACAGCAGGCAGGGACGGGCTGCCCCCAACCACCAGCTGCCTATTTGTACCTGGTTGGACACAACAATATAGGGAAGCCCTTTTTTTCTTAATTATTCCATGAATTTCATGAAATAATTTAAAAAAAAAATGCGTGGGGCTTCGCCCTATTTTTGTGCCCAGCCAGGTACAACTAGGCAGCTGGGAGCTGGAATCCGCAGCGCAGGGAGGCCCAAGCTTTCTGGGCCCCACCCGCTGCAAATTGCAGTCCGCAGCCGCCCCAGAAAATGGCGCGTTCATAGAAGCGCCATCTTCTGGCGCTGTACCCAACTCATCCAGGGCCCTGGTGCGGTGGCTCACTGGGTAATAAAGGGGTTAAGGCCAGCTTGGCATTATCAGCTGGCCCTAAGCCCGAAATTCATGGGGTCACGCCAATATTAGACATGACCACCATGAATTTCTAGTAAAGTATTTAAAAAAACACAACACCCAGAATAAAGTCCTTTAATTGAAATAAACACACAATTCTTTATTGTTCTAAATTAAACCATACTTACCGTCACGCCCATTCCAGCTGAAGCCAATGATCTCCTGCAATAAAAGAAAAATAATAAAGCAACATCATCCTTACCTTTCCATGGTTCCCAGGACAGCTCCAGCTCTGCTACATCGAGATGACAGGCTGGACCGCAGCAGAAAGCTGCCATCCAGCCTGTCATCCCGCAGACACTGAGAAGCGCAGGCATGCTTGCGCTCCTCAGTGTCTCGCTGTGACGGCATAAAGATGAGACAAGCTCATGTCCAATGAACTCGGCGCACCTCATGCACGTCACTGACAGCGTGGGAGAATTCTCCTGCACTCAGCACTTCAGCGTGAAAATTCTCCCACGCTGTCAGTGACGTACATGAGGTCAGCTGAGTTCATTGGACATGAATGAGCTCACCTCATGCACGTCACTGACAGCGTGGGAGAATTCTCACGCTGAAGTGCTGAGTGCAGGAGAATTCTCCCACGCTGTCAGTGACGTGCATGAGGTGCGCCGAGTTCATTGGACATGAACTCGTCTCATCTTTATGCCGTCACAGCCAGACACTGCAGAGCGCAAGCATGCCTGCGCTTCTCAGTGTCTGCGGGATGACAGGCTGGATGGCAGCGTTCTGCTGCGGTCCAGCCTGTCATCTCGATGTAGCAGAGCGGAAGCTGTCGTGGGAACCATGGAAAGGTAAGGATGAGGTTGCTTTATTATTTTTCTTTTATTGCAGGAGATCGTTGGCTTCAGCTGGAATGGGCGTGACGGTAAGTATGGTTTAATTTAGAACAATAAAGAATTGTGTCTTTATTTCAATTAAAGGACTTTATTCTGGGTGTTTGTGTTTTCTTTTAACTTTGACTATGGGGTTAGTAATGGGGGTGTCTTATAGACGCCTCTCCATTACTAACCTGGGCTTGATGTCAGCTGGCATTATAAGCTGACATCAACCCCAACCCTATTACCCCCTGCCACCGCACCAGGGCAGCGTGGAAGAGCGAGGCTAAGTGCCAGAATTGGCGCATCCTATGGATGCGCCATTTCTGGGGCGGCTGACGGCTGGTGTTTCTAGCCTGGGAGGGGGCCAATATTCATGGCTCCCTTCCTGGGCTATTAATATCAGCCCCCAGCTGTCTGCCTAGCCTTTGCTAGCTATTAAATTAGGGGGGACCCCACGTCATTTTTTTGGGGGGGTCCTCCATTTTAATAGCTAGTAAAGGCTAGGTATTCAGCTGGGGGCTGATATTAGTAGCCTGGGAAGCTCCGTGGGTATTACCCCCTTCCCAGGCTTCAAACATCTGCCCCAGCTGTCTGCTTAACCTCCGCTAGAGACTAAAATTACGGGGAACCCCACGCCAATTTTTTTTAATAATAAATCCTTTATTTTAATACTAAATGACAAGTACAGTAACCAACACTATCACTGTACTTATTATATATGTGACTGACATGTTTCTATCTATCTAATCTATGTGTGATTCTCTATTCTTTCTGTTATAAATTGTCGGGTACAGATGCTGAATTGCCGGCCGGCTTTTTTAAAGAGACGGTGCATGAAAACACTATTATTTTTTTTAATAAATCCTTTGCAGTAAATGACAAGTACAGTAAGCAACACTGTCACAGTACTTCATATATATGTGACTGACATGTTTCTATCTATCTAATCTATGTGTGAAGCTCTATTCTGTCTGTTATAAATTGTCGGGTACCGCTGCTGAATTGCCGGCCGGCTTTTTTAAAGAGACGGTGCACGAAAACACTATTATATTTTTTAATAAATCCTTTACACTAAATGACAAGTACAGTAAGCAACACTGTCACTGTGCTTCGTATATATGTGGCTGACATGTTTCTATCTATCTAATCTATGTGTGATTCTCTATTCCTTCTATTCTAAATTGTCGGGTACAGATGCTGAATTGCCGGCCGGCTTTTTTAAAGAGACGGTGCATGAAAACACTATTATTTTTTTTGATAAATCCTTTACACTAAATGACAAGTACAGTAAGCAACACTGTCACTGTGCTTCTTATATGTGTGACTGACATGTTTCTATCTATCTAATCTATGTGTGAAGCTCTATTCTTTCGGTTCTAAATTGTCGGGTACCGGTGTATGCCGCTGCTGAATTGCCGGCTTTTCGTGTTTCACTGTGAGCACTGTTCCCATCGATTTGGGCAATCACTGTAATGCCACAACCACCATGGCTGTGGCATTACAGTGAGTGGCAGACAATCCCTGCATGATTGGTGCTCTAAATAGCGCCAGACATGCAGGACACGCTTTTGGTGCACGAACAGTTATCGAACATAACCTCGAACAGCCGAATTTTTTGCAAATCGTTCGGGTTCGTCGAACAACTCGAACACCGCCCAAAACAGCTCGAATTTGAGATTGACGAACAGTTCTAGTCGAACACCGCTCATCTCTACTACCCAGTTCATTGTTATATACATTTGTGATTGAGGATAATCTCACATTTGCATGTAGCTGAAAAGTGTGGCCCTGGAGTTGGTTACTGGTGGGCCCTTGGCACCCCAGTCCGACACTGAAAGTATGAATCAAGAATCAAGTTTGATTGTGGAAGATGGGACTCCTTCAAAGATCCCATATTGGGTGAGAATCAGTAACTTTTATAATGCAGTACCACCTTAAAATGAAAAGCTTTTCATTCTCAAGGATTCAGCACAGTATATACAAACAAAACTTGTTTTTACAAAAAGTCTCACTTTTGTGAAAGTGAGAATTAAATGAGAATTGAGAAAGTTCTGCAGTTGTGGGTACGAGATCATTTTGACAGTTTTATTAAGCTTTGAAATTTTCATTAGAATTTTGTAGACAGTTTTGCAAAGGCTTTTCATTTGTGTTGCTAAAATCCACAAGGACTTGCAAAGAAATTAATATTCTCAATTTGTTATATGTTAAAAGAACATCTTGCCACAATTAGTGCCAAGGCCTGCATTTATGTGGGAGCATATTTCAAACTCTTCTGTGACTTTTATGAGAGGCTATATTTAATTACAGCTGGAATAGTTTATTCTGAGAATTATAATGTATTACCCTGTAAAATTGGCTGCTGATATTGCACTTATCTTAAAGGGAACCTTTCAGCACAGTTTTACATATGGAAGTAGTTGTATTGCTGCTTGGGTACTTGTCCACCCCCCCAAAACGATACCTGTATTATAGAAATGCAATTCACATCTCATGACTCGGTGGCCACTAGTATACATGCTGTAGCACAGCAATAATTTCTATTTTACCCTAAGTCCCTTCCCTAACCCACCTAGTCCTTTGTATATGCCTACATGGAAGTATTGCCCCTAATGAAGCCCATTAGTGTTCTCTCACCATATGGTACCCCTTTCAAGGACCGCACAGTGGCCTCCACACACAGTTTGATACCCCCTCAGGCCTCCCTCCCTCCCACACACACACAGTGGCACCTACAGTTCCCTAGAGAGAATAACTGCCACAATTCTCCCCCCACACACACACAGTATGATACCCGACAGCATATTTCCAAACAATATGATATCCCTCCATTACCCCTCACACACTGTATGAGGGTCTTACAGTGCCCCCCCCACACCTCCCCTACAAAGAGTTATGCTCACCACAGTCCACCAAAACGGTATGATACCCTCACAGTAGCCCCCACAGTCTCCTATATAGAATGATGTTCACCATATTTCCTCTCACACACAATTTGATGCCTCCACGGTCCCACAACACAGTATGATTCCCCTACAGTCCATCCCACACATAGTATGATGCCAACTACAATAACCACAATAGAGTAGGATGTCCCCGCACTGGCTCACATATCCCCCCTACAAAGAATGATTCCAACCAGTTCCTCCTGCACACAGTATGACGACTCTCAAACTCCCCACACACAGTATGATGCTCCACAGTACATTTTCCCATACAAAGTAGGAGGTCCCCATAGCTGGCCGCACACTGTAATGCCATCCAGGCAGTAGTACTAACAAACACAGGTCGTATCAGGCCTCCTTTGCATCCTCCATGCAGATTAATAGGTAGAAAGTGGAGGATATTGAGTAATTTATGGCACATCACTTGTTTCAGTCACAGCATGATGATGTTACTTCTGACAATGACACCACCACGAGTCAGTGTTCTACACAGTCTTTCTCCTCCACTGATGTAATTGTTAATATTTTATATTGCGGACATTCAATTCTGTGATTTACACTTCTTATTTGTTCTGCCCCTTTTTCCTCTAAGCAATAGCACTCTGAGGGCTTAGGGTGCTATTTCATAACAACAGCTTCTTCCAGTTGACTTATTGGATGAGATGAACAGTCAGCTTTTGTACTCGGACTAGAAGGGGTGGAGGAGATGGAGGACATATTCAAACACCTAGCTGTGTTGGAGGCTTTGTCAACTGTGGTGGAAGGAGGACCTGCAGTGGCAAACCGAGGTGGCAGTGTCAATCTAAGTGAGGGCAAACCTAGAGGTGTGAATAAAGGAAGGGGAATGAAAGTAGCACTGAATATTGTCCACACTGAGACAACTGTCAGCCAAGTTAGGTATTATGATGATGATTGTGTGGTGGGCAGAGACTGGAAAACAGATCAGGGTGCCGAGGAGATAAAGTCTTCAGAGGAAGAGGTTGGTGGCTTTGGCAGTAAAGAGCGGAAATGACTTAAGGCCAAAAGATCTTTAGGAATGACTGCAGAAGAAGCAGATTTATTGATCTGCTTCCTATGGGGTCACCTCAGGAACAGGTGATGCTGCAATTGCTCAACAGTGCCAGAGAGGTCTGGTCATGGTTGGGGCAAGTACTACATGCAGAAATCTTGGGTGTGGTAAATATTTTCCATGTAGCCGGCTCAGAAAACTTTTGCAGTTGGAAGGCTCTGCAGGAGGAAAATAAGCCATGGCCATCACAGATCAAATAGACTGGGAACTACAGCTCATCATGAGCACATGAAACGGTATCATCTGTTAATTTGGGAAAAGCAAGACTCAACCTGTCCTCCTACCCCTTTTCTTAGTTTTTCTGATAGCCATGCTGCATTGTCAAGTAGTACCTTGTGGGTGTTATCATTATCTACTGCTTATTATACTCTGACTACTCCTTCTTTGTTTTCTGGCCACACAATGAAGTATGGATATCTGACAACCATATACTTCACAACTCCCACTTGGTCAACTTCCCGATGGTGCAGTCACTGCCGCACCACTTAGTGGATTCCACTGTCTTTTGAGAAATCATAGCATATTTTGAGCTTTGAAGGAAGATACCCAATCGCTATTATTTCTCATAGAAGGGATACCCAGTCTGTGCTCCTACATGCAGGAGAACGTGGGCTACCCTTTAAACTTGGCATTGAGCTTGAAAGTGCACTGCGCTGACAACATATGGAGCAGCAATTATGGACAAAGCCAGTGCAAACCTCCATGGTTGAGTGCTAAGTCTGGTTCCAATGCCAGGAGGCTCTTATCTACCTCTTTGTACACCTTCTCTGCATCAGCCGCAGTGGATATGACTCCAGGTCTAACAAAAACAGGTCAGAATCTGCATTCATTCCCCACCCTCAGTCTCGTTGTTTTTGTTAGCTTAAGCTTGACCAAGCTGTTTTACAGCTTATGCACATGGGTGACAAAAAACATATAGCTGTCCAGTTGCCCCTCTGCCTCATGCTGGAAATCTCACGCAGAGTGTCTACTCGTCAACTGCAACTGAACATTGTTGTAGACAGCAATTCCCAAAACATTGTGGCTACACTACTTTTGGACAAAGTAAGTTGTGATCTGTGTGTGGAGGACATCTTAAATTTGATTGTGACAAATGTCTTAAAAGGTAAACTGTCACCTTGAAAAATGCTGTTTGCCTGCAGTTTTAGGGTTAATCTGCAGGTAAATAGCTTTCCAAAGCTGCCTGGTTGCAAAACTGAAAGTGCAGCTACTGGGAGAAAATAAACTTACTTCTTCCCAGGAGCTGCCATCGTCCAGTCATTGGGGCGTGCATGGAGTGATTACAGTCATCGCTCAATATTCTATACTGCATTCCCCAGTACTGTAATTGACAGCTCACTCTGTACAAATGCGCATAAACAACTCCCGACAGAGTATCAAAAAATAATTTTCTTGTAAGCAGTTATCAACTGAACCTCTCATTTTTGGATATTTGTATCTCATGAACACACATATACTTACATACATACATACATACATACACTGCTCAAAAAAATAAAGGGAACACTCAAATAACACATCCTAGATCTGAATTAATGAAATATTCTCATTGAATACTTTGTTCTGTACAAAGTTGAATGTGCTGACAACAAAATCACACAAAAATCATCAATGGAAATCAAATTTATTAACCAATGGAGGCCTGGATTTGGAGTCACCCCCAAAATTAAAGTGGAAAAACACACTACAGACTGATCCAACTTTGATCTAATGTCCTTAAAACAAGTCAAAATGAGGCTCAGTATTGTGTGTGGCCTCCACGTGCCTGTATGACCTCCCTACAATGCCTGGGCATGCTCCTGATGAGGTTGAGGATGGTCTCCTGTGGGATCTCCTCCCAGACCTGGACTAAAGCATCCGCCAACTCCTTGACAGTCTTTGGTGCAACTTGACGTTGGTAGAAGGAGCGAGACATGATGTCCCAGATGTGCTCAATTGGATTCAGGTCTGGGGAACGGGCGGGCCAGTCCACAGCTTCAATGCGTTCATCTTGCAGGAACTGCTGACACACTCCAGCCACATGAGGTCTGGCATTGTCCTGCATTAGGAGGAACCCAGGGCCAACCGCACCAGCATATGGTCTCACAAGGGGTCTGAGGATCTCATCTCGGTACCTAATGGCCGTCAGGCTACCTCTGGCGAGCACATTGAGGGCTGTGCGGCCCTCCAAAGAAATGCCACCCCACACCATTACTGACCCACTGCCAAACCGGTCATGCTGAAGGATGTTGCAGGCAGCAGATCGCTCTCCACAGCGTCTCCAGACTCTGTCACGTCTGTCACATGTGCTCAGTGTGAACCTGCTTTCATCTGTGAATTGCACAGGGCGCCAGTGGCAACTTTGCCAATCCTGGTGTTCTGTGGCAAATGCCAAGCATCCTGCACAGTGTTGGGCTGTGACCACAACCCCATCTGTGGATGTCGGGCCCTCATACCACCCTCATGGAGTCGGTTTCTAACCGTTTGTGCAGACACATGCACATTTGTGGCCTGCTGGAGGTCATTTTGCAGGGCTCTGGCAGTGCTCCTCCTGTTGCTCCTTGCACAAAGGCGGAGGTAGGGGTCCTGCTGCTGGGTTGTTGCCCTCCTACGGCTCCCTCCACGTCTCCTGGTGTACTGGCCTGTCTCCTGGCAGCGCCTCCAGCCTCTGGACACTACGCTGACAGACACAGCAATCCTTCTTGCCGCAGCTCGCATTGATATGCCATCCTGGATGAGCTGCACTACCTGGGCAACTTCTGTGGGTTGTAGAGTACGTCTCATGCTACCACGAGTGTGAAAGCACAACCAACATTCAAAAGTGACCAAAACATCAGCCAGAAAGCATTGGTACTGAGATGTGGTCTGTGGTCCCCATCTGCAGAACCACTCCTTTATTGAGGGTGTCTTGATAATTGCTAATAATTTCCATCTATTGTCTATTCCATTGGCACAACAGCATGTGAAATTGATTGTCAATCAGTGTTGCTTCCTAAGTGGACAGTTTGATTTCACAAAAGTTTGATTTACTTGGAGTTATATTCTGTTGTTTAAGTGTTCCCTTTATTTTTTTTAGCAGTGTACATACATATATGTATCTATTGGAAACTATTATATAGTTGGAAGTGCTGGTATGGTGAATATATTTGACTTTCTTTTAGTTTTATAGAAGTCGTTCTGTAAGATATTCAAGTTAGCAGGAAATACATACTGCCTGTTACATCATTTGTGTGTTTTTTAAAGTCACTTTTCTTTTTTATCTTGTGGTATTCGTTGCTGTTTTTTTCCGCCAAATTCTTCAAAGTGACACACATGTAAGGGAGAATGTTGCATAAAATAAAAAAATGCTCTTTATTTCTGTTTTTTACACTGTTTTGTGCCTTTTCAAGGAAAAAAAAGTTGCATGATCCATTAAAATGATCTTCAAAAAAGGTGGAATTTAGAAGAATTTAGTCCAAAAAAGAAAAAAGAGCCTTAAAAAAAAAAGAAAAAAAATCTAAGCATTAAAAATAGTCACAAATGCAATAATGCATTGAATGAATCTAAGGAGGAGCTGAGTGACTTGTAATACTAAACACAACCTACAGGGATGAGAGGCGCTGTTTCCTTTTTCTCCACTTGTGTGATTCATTCTCATTACTTGCAAAGTTAAATGTATGCACATAAAACATTCCTCTCTTCCCAATTATAACCATTTTCTTCTTTGTCTATAGATCAAGTGAACATCTTGGCAAAAGTAGCAGTCTCCTTTTTGGGCTGGTATATGGCACGGTGCCAGACGTATTCACTTTAAATGCAATGTTTCTTCAAGTCTTATAAAATCATTATGTACAGTAGATACAAAAAGTAACCAAAGTCTGGCACAACTCCAGAACTGGATTCGACTACTGAAGCTGCCAACACATCTCACCTCTACTAACTTTAAAAAGGGATGAAAAGTAAAATGTGGGTGTTAAAATATGTATTTTCGTTTCCCCTGCAATAGTAAAACATGATAGTCACTTTTTTACTAGATAAATACCCCCGTAAAAATAATAAATTCTTACCCTTGTTCTACAGTTTTCATTTCATTGGTTGGGTAAGTACATTTGTTATCCTTTACTGATTCTGAGAAAAAGCTTGTATTATAATGTAAATATGCTTTCATAATTCTGCAGACTTCAAAGCTATAATCGCCCAGATCATATCCTAATTATAGAGGCGGTAAATGCATCAAAATGCCCTGTGATCGCCAATGACCAGA
The DNA here is from genome assembly GCF_046119375.1 of Phyllobates terribilis. Taxonomy (NCBI): domain Eukaryota; kingdom Metazoa; phylum Chordata; class Amphibia; order Anura; family Dendrobatidae; genus Phyllobates; species Phyllobates terribilis. Next base: position 147,511,068 of record NW_027362769.1, on the reverse strand, counting down.
AAGGATTGTGTGCGTTAAATCCATACTTGACAACTTTCCTAAGATAATATCTGGGAGAAGAGGAAATACAGTGGGTACGGAAAGTATTCAGACCCCTATAAATTTTTCACTCTTTGTTTCATTGCAGCCATTTGGTAAATTCTAAAAAGTTAATTTTTTTTTCTCATTAAAGTACACTCTGCACCCCATCTTGACTGAAAAAAAAACAGAAATGTAGAAATTTTTAAAAATTTATTAAAAAAGAAAAACTGAAATATCACATGGTCATAAGTATTCAGACCCTTTGCTCAGTATTGAGTAGAAGCTCCCTTTTGAGCTAATACAGCTATGAGTCTTCTTGGGAATGATGCAACAAGTTTTTCACTCCTGGATTTGGGGATCCTCTGCCATTCTTCCTTACAGATCCTCTCCAGTTCCGTCAGGTTGGATGGTGAACGTTGGTGGACAGCTATTTTCAGGTCTCTCCAGAGATGCTCAATTGGGTTTAGGTCAGGGCTGTGTCTGGACCAGTCAAGAATGGTCACAGAGTTGTTCTGAAGCCACTCCTTTGTTATTTTAGCTGTGTGCTTAAGGGCATTGTTTTGTTGGAAGTTGAACCTTCGACCAAGTCTGAGGTCCAGAGCACTTTGGAAGAGGTTCTCATCCAGGATATCTCTGTACTTGGCCACATTCATGTTTCATTCAATTGCAACCAGTCATCCTGTCCCTGCAGCTGAAAAACACCCCCATAGCATTATGCTGCCACCATCATGTTTCACTGTTGGGATTGTATTGGGCAGGTGATGAGCAGTGCCTGGTTTTCTCCACACATAACGCTTAGAATTATCACCAAAAAGTTCTATCTTCGTCTCATCAGACCAGAGAATCTTATTTCTCATAGTCTGGGAGTCCTTCATGTGTTTTGAGCAAACACTATGTGGGCTTTCCTATGTCTTGCACTGAGGAGAGGCTTCCGTCGGGCCACTCTGCCATAAAGGACCGACTGGTGGAGGGCTGCAGTGATAGTTGACTTTGTGGAACTTTCTCCTATCTCCCTACTGCATCTCTGGAGCTCTGGAGTGTCCGAGCAAAGGGTCTGAATACTTATGACCATGTGATATTTCAGTTTTTCTTTTTTAATACATTTGCAAAAATTTCTATATTTCTGTTTTTTTTCAGTCAAGATGGGGTGCAGAGTGTACTTTAATGAGAAAAAAAAATGAACTTTTTAGAATTTACCAAATAGCTGCAATGAAACAAAGAGTGAAAAATGTAAAGGGGTCTGAATACTTTCCGTACCCACTGTATATGGGAAATTTGGGATTATAACCACATCTCTTTCACAGTCCTCTACATCATTTTCTCCACCCTTCCACGCCCAGTCTTTTCTGAGCAAGAAGAAATCTTTCGGAGTAGCTGGTTTTCGTAAGATTTCAGCTGGGCCCATGAGATTTTCCTAGTCTTCCAAGTGGTTGGCAGCCAGGTCCCCCCCTGTTTTCTTGGATCCACCTGGACATTCTGGGAAGAGTTATCTAATATGGTTCAATTGCCACAGAGCGATGATCTCAGCACGGTGGCAAAACATAGGAAAGCATGTTACTGCTAGTGGTTTAATTAAGATAAGTTAATTTCATCAGGAAGTGTTTGATGGGACATTTCGGTTCACAACCAAACCTCATTTACAATCCATGCCCGACATGTCAGATTACTCCCAGAGCCCCTGGACCAGAAGAAACTCTTCTAAATGACTGATTTTTAGACAATTTCGGCAGGGTCCAGGAGATCTCATGACTTTTTCAGTAGTCCAAGAGGTCTCTCCTTTTTTAGGGATCCTCCTGGTTGTTCGGTGAGAGTTACAAGTGTTGTTCAATTGCCACAAAGCTGGTCCATTAAACATTGGAAAGCACGTTACAATTAGTGGCTCCATTCCGATGACTATGTCCCACATGTGTGAAAGGAGCGACGCTGCTCTGTGAAGGATTAATACTGCTCTCTTTATTTGGTCAATTAGAATACATTATTGTCTCATGCATTAGGCTTCTTGATATTTTGTGCTGTTTGTATCCACCTTTGCGTGGTCTCAGCATTTGGAAATCTGAGCCTCGTGCAATTACCAAGTCTAGCAATTATTTTCCCTTTTTGTAATAGTGTTGTTCATTAAAATGTTCTCCTGTTGGGACGCAGAAAACAATCAGATGGCAGAACCGTAATAAATTATTTACACTGAATAAATCAGACTTAAGGGTCTACAAGATATGAGGACGCCTGCAGCTAATATTTCATTACTTGTGATTCTGAAAACACCACCTAAGAAAAGGCTGCACATTGTAGGAGACGTAAGAGCTTCTACTCCAAGTCATAGAACGGTAAGATGAATGTAGGGCTCATGTACGAAGCTGTGACAGGGCTTCCATAGGGTTTCATCTCTACCTCTGTATGCCTCCATTTTTATACACTTTTTTTTTTGTCAGATTCATATATTGGACCCAAGGCAATCTGTTTGGTTAGACCTTAAGTACAAAATAGTATTCCAGCTCCAATTTGTATGAAGCCATAAAAAAGCTTCTATTCTGCATCTGATCTTTGTTATGCCTTCCTATATGATTCCATATAAGTCTAATAGCAATAAAAAAAATAAAAAACTATTTTGCCATGCTCCTTCTGAAGCTTTATGTTCAGAGCATTTCTCCTCGAGAAGCATTGCGGCTTCACAGAGGATGTATGGCCTCAGGTCTGCTATGAGAGCCTCATGAAAAAGGTCGGAAAAAAAGTGCCCTTGTTTCCCAAAGAAACCACTCAATGGGATGTAAGAATAGAGTTTGATGGTACATTCATCTCAATGGACCAAAAGTTATACTATATTTGCACTGTAGTGGCTAGCATTGGCAGGGATTTTCCTATCTGAGGTCCAAGCCCTAGTACCACTAGAAACTTTTTTAATGCTAGTGGTACTAGGGCTTGCACCTCTTTTGATCACACTGATGGCCTCTCCTGTAAAGATAGTCCATCAATGTTATATCCCAGAAAATACACTAACTGGAGAAACTTATTGGGATACACATCTTAATCATTCAATTTATTGCCCCCAGTGTATAACATTTGGAACCCAGTGTATTTTTTTAATGCTAGTGGTACTAGGGCTTGCACCTCTTTTGATCACACACTGATGGCCTCTCCTGTAAAGATAGTCCATCAATGTTATATCCCAGAAAATACACTAACTGGAGAAACTTATTGGGACACACATCTCAATCATTCAATTTATTGCCCCCAGTGAATAACATTCGGCCCCGGTGTATGACATCCAACCCCTCGCCCCAGGGTGTACAACATCTGACCCCTCGCCCTCGGGTGTACAACATTCGGCCCTCATCCCTGGTGTACAACATCTGGCCTCTCGCCCTGGGGTGTACAACATCCGGCCCCATTGCCCCCGGTGTATAACATCTGGCCCCATTCCCCTTTGTGTACAACATCCAGCCCAATTGCCCCCAGTGTATAACATCTGGCCCCATTGCCCCCAGTGTACAACATCCAGCTCCATTGCCCCTGGTATACGCCATCCAGCCTCTCGCCTCCAGTGTATAACATCCGGTACCCCGCCATGTCATCTGTCTTCACTAACATGTGACAGAGTGGCTGGTGCGTTACAGATTTCAGCGCAGTCTTATAATAGGAGCCAGTGGTTTAACAAGTCCATTCAGACATTCCTTTCTTCTAAATATTCACCTGTGAATGATATTGAGAAATGGAAGGAACCACAGCAACTCAACCACGAAGTGGAGACCCCGTAACGTTCCAAGTGCCGAGGAGCAGAGGGCAGAAAAGTCACCAACGCTCTGGCCTTAATATTAGCTGGGAGTCGTGTTTCCATGGCCAAACACTTGCATGCAAGCCTTACATCACAAAGCACAAGCGTCAGATGGAGTGATGTCAAGCCGCCACCACTGGACTCTGTGGCAGTAAAAATGTGTTGTATGAAGTAATAAAGACCGGTGCAGTCTTTTTTGCACAAGTCTTCATCTTTATAGCTCTGGACTGGTCGTTGGAACTGACAAGGCCTCTCTACATTATCATACTATGGGGAAATGCACGGCAAGAAGCGTGAGGTCTATTTACTTGGATGGGAAACTACGTGGATAAGGTAAGGTGAATATATATATTTTATTATTTCTTTTTTTTTTTAAAAAAAAAACCCTGTAAAATGACGGCTATTTGTCTCCATTTTGTTGGATTCATGCAAAGTGAAATTCAGATTGTGACAAATCCAAATTTGGGGGTAAATATAATTCCCTTTTAAATTAACTTGCTTGTTTCTAGTGTTTAAGAATATGACCTCAAACCAATCTAACCTTTGTGATGAACTAAACTGGAGATTGTGGACCCGGCCTCTCCTCATCATCAGGGTCTGACCACACAAATGCTCTTCTAGATGAATGGGCAAAAATTCCCACAGACACCTGCAAAATCTTGTAGAAAGTCCTCCCAGAAGAGTGGAGAAGGGGCGACTCCATATTAATGTCTACGGATGTAGAAGAGAAGGTCGGAAAGTCTCCTCTGGGTGGATCGTGCAGTGGACACAATACTTTTGTCCATACAGTGTATCGTAAAGGACAACATTCTCTGAAGTAGAACATCACAGCAGTTTTTATTTTGCGTCTGCTTACATTTTTCTTTGCAAATGCTAAAATCCATTTTATATGTTCAATTTGCAAAAATTCTATATTTTCCCCAACAAATAAAAAAAAATTATATCCAAGCAGAGTTGTAGAGATACAGTAACGGGAATGCAACAGGCTGCGTCCTCCTTGTCACCTTCATGTTATTTTTGACTATAGATGCTATCCTTGGCTTCCTACATTTGATCCTTACTCGAGGTGCTCTGTTGAGGTTTTCTACAAAAATTCAGTAAAATATCCGAAAATAAAAGGTAGGCTGCGAGTTTTTTAGCAATGAGGCTACAGAACGAATTGAGAATGAAGCTGCGGCCATTTAGGAATTGTATCTATCCCAGATGAAATACCATAAAACATACAGAAAGAACATTAAATTCTTTCTTGTGGGGTGCTAAATATACGGCAGGCGATACTCGCAGGCATTTCTATCCTCAGTTGCTAGGTAACTGTTCTCCTAAAAAAAAATATATAAATCACTTTCCTCCTTTACTTGTAATCCATATTTCACTTATATATGTAGTGGGCGCAAATGTGTAACTATAATAATAGGACCTTCTACAGGGGCTCGTCACAAGAAGTACCCCAGTATGGGGTCTTGCTTTTACTCTATATGTGAGCAGAGGACATTGGACAGCCAAGAACACGCATGGGCAAAAATAAGCAAGTGTAATTTTAAGGGTAATTTTTCGGGTGTTTATGACACAGTTCCCAACTAGGAGGTTCTGGAAACAGGAGAGACCTCTCGAACTTCCAGAGAAGATAAAAAGCCTCTTGGGAACCACAAAAGCCTCCCAGAAAGCATGACTGTTCGGATGAACGTTCAGGAGGTGGAAACTGGGTTAAGAAAGAGGCATGGCCTGAAAAAAAGCACATACAGGGAATTGGAATGGGGGCTGGGGCATGGAAGAGGGTGAAGCCACCAAAAAAAGCATATGCAGAGGTCTGTAGATCTTGAACCAATTTAGGACTAGAATGCACAGATTGGCCACCGGTCTCCTGACCAGAGAGTTATGGCCTCAGAAATACATGAAGCTGTCATTCTACGGTCGGGAGTGCTGTGGCAGTGCGTGCATTAGCAGACCGTTTTCGGACCAATTTGTACGGATGTCGACATAAGTCATTATGTTGCAGCAACGAGTTATGGAAAGGGGGCATAAAAAATGCACTCAGTCCCACACTTTCAATACTCTCACCACAAGATGCCTTCTAAAGGTTTGCAAATATGAAAAAAAGTTAATGTGATGGAAAACTCGACCATAGAAAAACCAGATTACAGTATCATGCTAGCCAACATCACTTGGTTAACAACAAACATTTACATCAAACACTCTGGACCATTCCAAAATACAGGAGCAAAAGGACACTATTGGATGGGGGTTTATTTAAACCTCACCACTTTTTGTCCCAGGCCTGAAGTGATGGGATTGTTTTGCAAACGTTCAAGACAGTCTTGACAAATATGTGACTGAAGGCAACTACGTGAATGAGATCTGTGGTCTAGGGTGTGGAATAATGTAAGCATCCCTGATGGTCTAGTGTAAGGAATAATGTAACCATCCCTGGTGGTCTAGTGCAGTGGTCCCCAACCTTTTTTGCACCAGGGACCGGCTTGAAGCAAGATCATTTTTCCATGGCCCAGCAAGGAGGGGGTGGGGTGGGCGGGGCTTTGGTCATATGGGGGCGGGGTAATGGAGGGATTTGGAGTTTAGTGCATACTTATCATATAGTGTAGACCAGGTCCCCGCCAGGAGCTATGCCAGGAGCCCCACATAATGTGCTGTGCCAGGAGCCGCATCACTGAGGCCCCATCACGCCCTGCAGCAGGACAGGGCAGCTGTCCTGACAGCTGCTGTTCAGCTGCATTTACTTCATCCCAGGGGCGGACACAGACTGTAGTGGGCCCCTGTGCAAGAAATTTTTGGGGGCCCCCCCCGCCCTTCATAAGGCAACAAAGTTATGTAAACATAACCCCCCCATGTGCATCTCTCACCCCCCCATGTGCAGCTCACCCCCGTGCATCTCTCATCCCCCTCCGTGCATCTCTCATCCCCTTCCGTGCATCTCTCATCCACCCCCCGTGCATCTCTCATCCCCTCCGTGCATCTCTCATCCCCCCCGTGCATCTCTCACCCCCCCGTGCATCTCTCATCCACCCCCCGTGCATCTCTCATCCCCCCCGTGCATCTCTCACCCCCCCGTGCATCTCTCACCCCCCCGTGCATCTCTCATCTCTCCCCTCCCTCCCATGTGCATCTCTCATCTCTCCCCTCCCCCCATGTGCATCTCTCATCTCTCCCCTCCCCCCATGTGCATCTCTCATCTCTCCCCTCCCCCCATGTGGATCTCTCATCTCTCCCCTCCCCCATGTGCATCTCTCATCTCTCCCCTCCCCCCATGTGGATCTCTCATCTCTCCCCTCCCCCATGTGCATCTCTCATCTCTCCCCTCCCCCCCATGTGGATCTCTCATCTCTCCCCTCCCCCATGTGCATCTCTCATCTCTCCCCTCCCCCCCATGTGGATCTCTCATCTCTCCCCTCCCCCCATGTGCATCTCTCATCTCTCCCCTCCCTCCCATGTGCATCTCTCATCTCTCCCCTCCCCCATGTGGATCTCTCATCTCTCCCCTCCCCCCCATGTGGATCTCTCATCTCTCCCCTCCCCCATGTGCATCTCTCATCTCTCCCCTCCCCCCCATGTGGATCTCTCATCTCTCCCCTCCCCCATGTGCATCTCTCATCTCTCCCTCCCCCCATGTGCATCTCCCATTCCCCCCACTCCTAGTTAATTGTATTTAAAAAAAAATAAAACTTGTTATACTTACTCCCATGCGATCCCTGCAGAATCCTGGCGCTCGTCCAAATCGCTGACACCAGGTTCTCCTGACTTCCGGCCATGTGACGGCGCCGTCACATGACCGGAAGTCAGGGGAATCATGAAGGTGCTGCCGCAGCAGCGCAGCGCTAAGATGTCCCGGACCCGGCGCTTAGCATGCGGCCGGGGGCCCCATGAGGAGAGAGACGCACAAGAGGGGGGCTCCGAGGGGGCTCCTACCGGCTTGGCCCCATACTGGAGTCAGGGCAGTCATGCCCTGATGGCGGCCCTGCTGGAGGCTGGAGGGGCCCCCTCTCCCCGCGGACCGGCTGAAAAACCCCAATGGCCCGGTCCTGGTCCGCGGACCGGCGGTTGGGGACCTCTGGTCTAGTGGATGGAATAATGTAAGCATCCCCGGTCTAGTGCATGGAATAATGCAAGTTTTCCTGGTGGTCTACGGTATGGAATAATGCAAGTATTCCTGGTGGTCTAGGGTATGGAATAATATAAGCATCCCCGGTGGAGTAGTGTATGGAATAATGTAAGCATCCATGGTGGTCTAGTGCATGGAATAATGCAAGTATTCCTGGTGGTCTAGGGCATGCAATAATGCAAGTATTCCTGGTGGTCTAGTGTATGGAATAATGCAAGTATTCCTGGTGGTCTAGGGTATGGAATAATGCAAGTATTCCTGGTGGTCTAGGGTATGGAATAATGCAAGTATTCCTGGTGGTCTAGGGTATGGAATAATGCAAGTATTCCTGGTGGTCTAGGGTATGGAATAATGTAAGCATTCCTGGTGGTCTAGGGTATGGAATAATATAAGCATCCCCGGTGGTGTAGTGTATGAAATAATGTAAGCAGTGCTGGTGGTTCGGTTCTGAAGAGAAGTCAAATTCAGCATTTCTAAATGCTAATTGCCGATATTTCCAGCTATTTTGCCATTATGAAGACATTTATAAAACAAACTTTCTGCATAAATAAAGCATCGTCACCTCTGCAGATGAAAATAACTTTCATTATTTAATATAGACACATTATTAGTCACTTTTCCAGGTTTTCTTAAGTGACAAATGAGATCTGAATGATGAACCAAGCAAGACAATTTAACGTTACTGCCAGGGACAGGCTGACAAATGATTCTCAGCAGCCGACTTATCAAACCATCGGCCGCCCGAGCCTTCCCGCTGCACTGTGTATACAGGAACGGAAAAGACAATCCCCTGGGATCGCCTCACTTCGTGTTATTAACACCGGGATATTAAACTACCGCCAGCAGTATTTACGTTGAAGTTTATAGACAAATCTATAAAGCCTCGGTTGATATATGGGTTTTTAAGATAATTCTTAGTGGTCAAAAGGACTTAGGGATTGGTCAAGGGAAGTCAATAGTTATGTATAATTCAAAGTGTAGTTAAAGGGAGGTCGGCTGAGAGTAAAACAAGCGTTTCATATCATTGATTGAGCTGCGTGCAATTACAAATAGTCTACAATACAATCATTGAAGGGAAACAAAAACACAATCCATTGGCAGAAAAATAATCGAGTTTGTAGACTTTGTTCTCTTTGCAAAACGGGCGACAAATTACTCGGGTATGACAGATGACTGCTTATTCACCCCTTCCTTTAAATAAGCATGCATAAAACAGATGGCAGCTCTTTTATCACTATATATTATGTATATATATATATATATATAGATATATATATCAGCTGCGGTAGATCGGCTCACTCAGCTATGCATTGAGGTATAAACGGAACACTGTCCCTTTAAATTTTCAGTTGGTTTGTTGAGCAGAATAAACCAATATAAAGTTCATGGAAAATAAACACAGCCCATCCGGCCTAATGGCAAAAAACAATATAAGTAAAAAGTCCAGCAAAGTCCTTGCACTGGCTGCGGTATCGTCACTCAGGGTTAGCAAAAACAAACACATGCTCCTCTCTCTGGAACTGGCCTCCAGATACTGACCACCTCCTGAGTTAAAAGGCTGGCTTTTTATAGCCCCTAAACCACGGCCTGGAGTGGAGATAGGGTGGATAGCTTCCCTCCCAGCACTTAGCTATCCACCAGTAAAGCATGCCCTTGTAACTCTGGCTATTAACCCTCTCTGCACCTATTGTGAAGGAGAAACCTCTATGTTTTACATCACTGAAGCAAAAAGTCTCAGAGACACGTATCTCGCCTCCAGTATTCTGCCAGTGACTTTGTCACACATGTTATAATAAATCAAAAACTTAAACCTGAAGTGCTGTTCCACAAAGAGGTTTTGGAGGGTTCCTTAACAACCAGTACCCAAAAAGAAGATCTCTAGTTGCACCTCACTGACTCAATGAGAAATTGTGACACTTACGAACAAGCCATGAGACAGGGTAGCCAGGAGGTCCAAGGTCAGAAACTAAGAGGGCACATAGTATAGAGGGGCAAGACAAAGGCATGGTCAGGTTACAGTCCGGGGTCAAATGCCAGAAGGGAACGTCAAGACAAGGGAGTAAAACAAATGGATAGTAAGAGGCCAAGTCCGGGGTCAGATACCTGAAGTCAGAGAGCGTCAAGAGCAGAAGGGATAATCCACACGAATAGTCACAACAAATCCTAGGTCTGGCAACAAGATCAGGTCAGAACTGAGACACAATGCTAAGAACACACACCTAACTAAGCTAAGCTACATCTGACGCTGGACTGCTCATAGCCAGCTAAATAGCCAGCAATTTGCTAAGGACAGGAGGCACCTGGGGAAAAGCCCACAGGCTATACCAGATTGAGCAGCATGGCTGTCACTCACATTACTGGCAGTCCAGCACACCACAGATCCCATAGGGCGGCTGAGCTGTCACTCACAGCGTCCCTAGGGCACAGTAAAAAATTAAACCATTACAGAACTACTATAAATTTGGGTGCTTAGATAGAACTGGCTATTCAATACTGCGCCTAGTGGGAACAACATAAAACTTCACTCTAAGGCCGCAGCCCCACTATCAGTATTTGGTCAGTATTCGGTCAGTATTTTTTCTCAGGATTGGGAGCCAAAACCAGGAGTGGGTGATAAATGCAGAATTGGTGACTTGTTTCTATTATACCTTTTCTCTGATTGTTCCTCACCTGGTTTTGGCTCCCACTCCTGAGAAAAAATATTGACCGAATACTGATAGTGGGGCCGTGGCCTGAGTATCTAACTAACATTGCTGCTGGTAAAATATGAATATTTAAGTCCCCATCTCCATATTCTACTGAAAATGTCAAAATGTTGATCGGGAACGCACCCCAAACCATACAAGACTGCCTACTTTGGGCAGAGTTTAAACAAACTCCATCTCTTTTTAGTCCTGGACACCAAAGAGTTTGTATAAATTGTTTTTTAAAAAAATTTGGTCATTCCAAACAAATTTGGCACTGTTGGTTACTGTGCTCTAATAGAGATGAGTGGATCAGGAAAAATTTGACTTTGCCTATTGGTGCGGATTTTCTCAGGAAATTTAATTTACGGAGAAGTTATTATCAGCTATTTTAATGCAAAAAGATAAAAATACTTAAACTCTCTCTATACTATGTGTGTGTTTATTCATCCTTTTAAAGTCGAGATAGTATTGTAAATTACAGCTATATTCCAACAAGTAATGAAATAACAAAACAAATTTTGTGTTCGAATACAATTGGTAGCAACTCTGCATGAACAGACCCTGTACAGTAGCACCGGCAATACCTATGAGCCACATTCCCCGGATCCATGGGGATCCCAATGGCTGGACCTCCAGCAAACAACAAGTTATTCCCTATAGTGATCCCACTGATAATGTAAGATGGATTATTTCTTAGAAGTGCTGTTTGGCCTTGAAACAGGGATGACGCTGTCACAGGTGTGTCAGGTGTGACAGACAGTTGTTCTGGATCCGGCTGTAGAAGGTCACTGTGCTTGGCATTGCAGACGTCTTCTTGATCCTCTCATCTCTGTAGTATAGTTATATCCTTCTTTCTTTAGGACCCAGCATAGACCTCCACCTTCTGCTGCTCTGTAGTATAGTTATATCCTTCTTTCTTTAGGACCCAGCATAGACCTCCACCTTCTGCTGCTGATTGACACACCCTTGCTTGGTAGTTAAAAGCTCTCAGTTTCTCCAGAGAGTCTCCGGTGATAGTTTGATGTACCTCTGTGCAGACTTGGAGTACTGGCAGTAGGCTAGTCTAGTCTTTGGTGCCCTTGGAGGACAGTTGGAGTTATCTCTCTGGTGTCTGCTCAAGCTAAGTGTATCCCCTTTGTTTGTTTACCTTATTGTCTTTAGTTTGTTGTGGGGCCTGACTAGTGTTCACCCTGTACCTTCCCTGTCTAGGACCAAGCTCTAGGGACATTCAGGGCTTAGGTTCCTGCTTGGCGATATGTGCAGAACGTATATAGAGACGATAGGGTAGGCAGGGTGATATTAGATCTGGCTAGGGGTCTCCACTCTCCCTTTCCTTAGTTGTTGGGCTCTTCCCTCTCCCCGTCATTGTACACTTCCTGTCGTTGTACACTTATTCCTTCCCTCACCTTGGGTGACAGATGCCTCATGTGACTGGCCACCAAATAGAAAGAAACCGGCACTCCTATTTATCTTGAAAGTGGAATTTTGTTTATTGTGGAATCCAAAGATAAAACCTGACGTTTCAGTCTACAATAGACCTTCATCCAGCAGAGGATTGTGGTGAAGCGCTGTGCAGAAGGTGCGATATCAGTCGGTGTTAGGTCAGACGTGCATTTATAAGTGCAATCTCGCAAATGAAGGTCTAGTGTAGATCGAAAAATTGCTTTTTATGTTTGGATTGCACAGTATAACATTCCACTTTCAGGATTAATAAGAATGTTGTTTTTTTATTTGGTCATTACGGGTGGTACCCTGCCCATACATTCACTGAGATGGAGTGCATTGTTTCTTGTACAGCTTCCCCGGCTTTAACCCCTTCCCTACATGTAGGCAAGGGGGTTAGGCTATGTTCATACATTGCGTTTTTTTAACTTTTTTTTTTCTGCAGCAAAACCTGATCTCTTGCCAGGAAGGTTTGTTCAAGATTTTGCTTGCTTTTTGCTGCATTTTTTTTCAGTGTCCTTTTGTCTCTTTATGTGCATCTACATAAAGTTCAGTGAAAAAAAAAATCTCATTCTATTTCATCAGGTTTTGGCACCAAAAACACTGAAAAAAACTAACACCTGCGTTTTTGGTGCTTTTTTTCAGCTTTTTTTTCCACCCATTACTTTCAATGGGTGAAAAACTAAAAAAAAAGCTGAAAGAAATCACATGCTCTATTCTGCAAAAAAACATGCAAAGCACAAAATGCTGATCAAACAAAAACCAAGCTGTGTGCATGACATTTCTGGAATCTCAGACTTTGCATGTACTGTAAAACGCAGCAGAAAATTTGCATAAAAAAAAACGCATGAAAAAAAACACAATGTGTGAACATAGCCTTAAAGGTATTTTACGGGCTTTTTTTAACAAAATAATTAAAGAAGCCTTACTTAGAACACGACTCCTCCCTGCACAAGCACTTCCACTCTACTGGCTCTGCTGGATCGAAAGCAACGACATCCCGAGCACCGGTGGAACCAGTCAGCAGCCTCAGCGTTCAGTTGACCGGTGGTCACGACGTCATCATTTGTGGTCCAGATGAGACAGTTGAAGCGACCTTGTGGTTAGTAAAGCTTCTTTTCTGCTTTTATCAGGACGGCTTCCCACTGGTAATTAAAAAAAAAAGAGACAAGAAAATCCTTTTTAATGGCAGTAAAGAAGCGATCATGTTCCTTAGGTTTGCGTGATTAATGATACCGCACACCATATGTGTTCTCAGCAATGACCAGCTATAGACATTGTTGTATACAGAACTCGTGGAGATGATTGACAGCTTCTCTTCCCGAAGTTGTACAAAGTAATTGATTATTTCTCAGCCAGAGTTCAAATCTGTAAAGCTCTGGGTTATCTGAACACTAAGAACCTAAAACCTCAACTATTACCTAAAGGCTCCTGGTTTCAAGACTTTCTGGACACAATAAATCAGAGCCAATTATATATTTTAGGCAAATATTATTATTACTCGAAGGTAACAGGCTTCAAACAATCTGTATGTAGGTAAATCCAACAGCCTAAGGGCCCCCCCCACAGAGACTAATGTTGGCTGAACCTGCCGATATCGACGGGTTTGGCTGACGGTCTAATATATTTTGAGGTGCTGGCCAACTGATTGTCGGGGGAGATGTCAATCATGCATGTCCAATTTCGGACTGCCTGTTACATTGGTGACAGACAGTCGCCCTACGGTGGCTTGTAGGAGATCTCTACGTTTGACATTGCAGACTGCTTCCTAGATAGGAGGCTGTCTTTAGGACCCAGCGACTACCTCCCTCTGGCCTGGGTGTATATATACCTGGTCTCTCCAGGTGGGCGTCGCCAGTTATACTCATTCCTTCTTGGATCTTGGCTGTAGCAGCACCACGTCTTCTCTGCAGTCTTGAGGCCGTGTGCACTGTTGGAGTTCATCTAAAGATATTCCGTTATTCCCTTGTTTTATCTTTCCCTATTGTCTTAAGTTGCTAGCGGAGATTGAGTGCTCATCTCCTTCCACCCCTAGTTGTAGCCTTTCGCCTGGGACAGCAGGGCGAGACACGTCATCGGCGACAACAGCGGAGGCTGTATAGCGACATTTAGGGGAGTCAGGGTGACGCTAGTCCAGATAAGGAGGTCACCACATCCCCCTTACCCTAGTGTCTGGGCTCCCTTCCCCTTTCCCCTCTGTGTTGTACTCACACCTGGCGTTACTTTCTGCGTTGCACTCTCACCTGGCGTGACACCCGGAGATAAGCCGTCGGCCGACATGTCAGCTGGTGACTTTCTCATAGAGTCGGCTGGAATGGCTGTCAGTCGAACGATCGGTAGAAGCTTTGTTCCGCCGATAGCTATCTAATGTGTATGGCCGGTCTTACACCCTTCCACCTTCCCCCTTTTTCTATCTAACCCATCCAATGTGTATTAGCAAACATTGTGAAATCAACGGACTGTAGTACGACTGCAGGGTCAGACTACAAAAGGTTTGTCGTAGTCTGTAACTATGGAGACACCTGTCTCTTCATGGGAATTGTGAAAAAGATATTAGGAGTTTATTAATCCAGATTTATAGTATAAAAGTTGCCTTTTTTTCAATTTTAGATGCTTTGAATCAATATAAAATATAGGTTACAGACATATATATTTATGTTTTAAAGGGTTATTCCCAAATTGCCGAGTTACCTAGTTGGGCTCAGCCCTTTAAACCTCATATCTGCCTTCAGTTTCATAGTGTAGTAACTCTGCCTGGACCTGTAGACCCGAATACTCTGAGGAAGGCTGGTTACTAATTAAATCTTCCCGATTATACGGAGTTTGTCAGCACAAAACAACTGTTCAAAACAAGCACAGGAAATAAGTGCACCCTTGGAGTGGCCGAAAAGTTAACTCCACCTTTCCACCTACCTGTTTTTATATTTATTTTCTCCTTTTTTTAAACCTGATTGAAAGCTCTGGCTTTACAGGAGCCATAGCCTGGTGGAAATAGTTGGAAAACAAATAGGTGGGAAGATGCACTGAACTGTTTGACCACACCAAGGGTGCACTGAGTTCTTGGGCTTAGTTTGGATAACTGAGTCTGTTTACTCGCAGTTCTAGGAAAAATATATCATGATATTAAACTGAGCTTTGCCACCCGACTTGCTCAGCGGCACTGATACATCTGTATACAGAACAAGCATATGAGGACTTTTAATTGCATTGTCAACCTTGCTGATTTAATTGCACACACAGGTCATATAATCAATAAGAGCAGAAAAGTAATAAATCTCAGCAGCAATGAGGGTTCTCTGGGGGGCGGTGGGACCCGGAGATTTACATTATTATGGATGTTTGTATATTTCGGAGCTGAGCAGTCACCCTTAAATATAATTTTGCTTTGTTCTGGTGGCGGCCCAATATTTTATATTTAAAGGAAGTGAGTCATCAGAAAATGCCTTTAAATCAGGTTTGCACGCTTAGTGAATTTTTAAAAATCTTTGATGTTTTTTTTTATTACTGTCAATAATAAAAAAAAAATCTTAGAAATGTCATATTAGTTACAAGGCCTAATATTAGACTCTAACGTCCTGTTCTTCATATGGATATTAGCAGCTATGGGCAGCAGGGTGGCTTAGTGGTTAGCACAGTGGCTCAGTGGTTAGCACTGCAGCCTTGCAACGCTGGGGTCCTGGATTCAAATCCCACCAAGGACAACTGTGAAGACCCAGGGTCTTCCGTGGATGTAGCACTATTCAGACAACACAGAGTTATACAAATACTGGTCTGTTCTTCTTGACCAGGCACATAAATACACATACATTTAAAAGTCAACACCAAGATAATAGTGTATTTCTCTTGGATTAACAAATCTAAACATCTGGCTTATTAAGATTATAGGTTGTATCATCACAACACCATCTGCAAGGAGTTTGTATGTTCTCCCCGCGTTGGTGTGGGTTTTCTCCGGGTTCTCCGGTTTCCTCCCACACTACAAAGACATAGTGATAGGGAATGTAGATTGTGAGCTCCAATGGGGACAGTGATGATTATGTTTTTAAAGCGCTGCAGAATATTATGGTGCTATAATAGCAAAGAATAATAAATAAGCTGTAAACTGACTCCGACTCTGTGGTCCTGATTCATCAAATAGTTTGGCCCATAATTCTGGTGTGAATTGCTTTAAAAGGTTGCAAAACTTTTTCAACATTTGGCGTTTTCACACCAAAACGGAGGAATGACGCCACTGGTCGTCTAATTTCTGATGTGCTACGGCCTGCCTTTGACCACAAACCTTACTCCAGTCACTGACTAGAGTAAGATTTGTGGTGCAACGCACAGAGATTCATGCAATTTTCTCAGACGCACCTCTTATTGAATCAGGAGCATCTGACTGGAACATACCCCCTCATCAACACCGGTGTGAACAATGCCATTTTGATATATAGGGGTCTGTGTGTTTATCTAGAAGTGTTATCTTAGCACTTCGGGCAATGATCATTGCGCAAGGAGGAGGAGGTGAACGGTGACTCCAATGATGGTAAATGGTGTTCCCATTCATTTTTATCCTGTCTGTGATGATAATGAGATAGCTGAAAAGTCATCTATATATATAACAGGAAATAGAAGTCTAATTTTAGGCCGAGTGTCTGATGTGAAAAAAATTGCAAGATTTCTGATTCTTTTTATGTCATTTTTATGGTTTTATACAAATATGTACATGTAAGTATCTTCTTCCTTCCAGCTGTCCTCCTTGCCAGCTCTAATCATGGAAGCCCCCCACTTCTTTGATCAATTTATGATATCCACCTAGTTAAACTACGTTCCAAAAAAACATGACAAATATTGAAATTTTTGACAGCGGACACATGGGTGTCAGCGGGATGTATGTTGTCATGAATAGGAATCAGCAGGATATCGGCATTAGGGACAGAGGCGCGAAAGGGCAGGGAAAGCGAAGATCAAAGATCGAAGACACTGATGAAAGGCGCGCGGAGCGGAATTAGCGAAGATGAAAGTCGTATTAAACAGCAGAGATTATTGTGAGGAGAGATAGAGAAAGGCTCTTTTTAGGGAGATAATTATAGTTCTGTAGTTCTGGCGAAAAGAATCTCGGAGACATTATATTTAATTGAAAAGAAAGGGATTTGTAAAAAAATATTATTTTCCAAGAAATTCAAAGAACGGCTGATCCTCAAAGAGAGAAAGGAATTGCCTTGTTTTTGTTTTCCAAGTTTGACTAAAAGGGAAGTGAAATGTTCATGCAGGAAGATGCGACCTGGTAATGTTTAATTCATTAGATAAAATGGAAGATTAAATATTTCACTAAACGAGAAGGGACATAGAAGGCCAATCTAAGGTTGTCAAAATGAATGTGGTAAGAATCCATTTACAGGGTACGGATTTTTTTATTTTTGGAATATAGGTAAACTAAAATTTGGGGTTAGAGTTATTCAATGAATACCGCCATTCTGAGTTCCATTAATATCGCAGTGTTCAATAACGCCACCATCCAAAAATTGGGTATTGCAGCTATTTAGTGATCAATTAAAGATGCCACTCATACTAAAATTATTCCAGCCAATCAGAAAATAATTAATGTTACCAGCCACCCATTTAACAATTAAAGTTTCCACGCAGAGAACAATCAAGAACAGAACAATCCACTCTACAAACAATGCTGCCACCCACCACCTGTACAGGAATAGCCTCTTATCTACAGTAGATATAATTCTGCCACCCACATACAATTAATCACAAAACCCACCCCCAGTAGAATTAGTACCACCATCAATATAGGAGCGCTTGGCATTTCAGGTGACATTTTCTGCATTTTCATTAGTCTTCTCCTCTGCACACTCTATACTTAATGTTCAGTTTTCTCTGAGCTAGTGGGTAGAGATCGGCTGCCATAATGCCTCCCATACACAGCACACACAGAGACATAAAGGATTCCTCTTCTCCTGTATCTATGTAGCACATGTTCCAAAGCAGCAGTGATGCTGTGAATCCAGCTCCAGCAGGGATCTGTATGTCTGTGCTTCCTTCTTTCACAGCACATCTCCCCAGTCCCCCCTATATATACTTCCATAGACAGCTGTAATCTGATCCCTTTGTGAGCTGGCTGTTCAGCTTCTCTAGAGCAAGAAATATTTTAGCTGTATTTTTAAGTAAATTATTAGTTCAGGAAGCAGGAAAGGGGAGAAGTGGCTCATGAATGGATTAAGAAACAGATTTCTTTGCTAATATTTATTACAAAGTTTAATATAAAAACTATAGGGAATGGAGTAACCATAAATCACCAAAATGTATAAAATGGTAATAGAAATTTATTTTGAGAAAATATACATAACAAAAACACATGTAATCACAATAAAAATAATCAAGATCTATATAGAAAGAGGAAACATGGAAAATCTGTTGGATAGAGCATGGTAATGTATAGGACATGGGGGCAATATTCATAAAGTGCCATAAGGGAGTATCAAAAAAGGCCTATAGTCAAAGCATCCTAAGTCAATTAACCAGCAGTTTAAAAAAAAACCCTTGCAATGATAATGTCCATAGAAAAAGTGCAATGTGCAGCTTATAAGGGACTATTGCTCACCCATAATGATCCAAAGCCGCGGAAGTTCCTCTCGCTATAGCCCCTGATGCGCGTTTTGCGTACCAGCTTTATCGAAGGGGTCTAGGAGTACGCCGCCTTTTTCATTGGCTTACCTAATTGGAACAGAGAGAACAGTATAAAATAATTTTTGAGTTATGTTCTCAACCTGGATATACAGTTTGTGCTTTATGAATATTGTTTCAGTTACAAAGTTTCATATGTTCACTTGTATTATTTGAGTCATGCAAAATTTGTTGAAATGACAGATCACCTAATGCTGTCACATACAATACAAGTTAAAGCAAATACTCAGCACCACTGGCCTGGCGTTTGTGTTTTGTCTACAGCATTGATAGAGTGCATCACCACTGCAGTCAATCACTGAGTTCAGCAGCTAATGCCTTTTACCACAGCAGAGCTGCCAAGCTCAGTGATTGGCTGCAGCAGTGATGAGCTGTCAACATGACATCACCGCTGCAGCCAAAACACAAAGAGCAGAGCAGCATAGGAGAACCATTACTGGACAGTTAGAAAGGAACCTTTCAGGGACCACTTTTCTTAAAGTTTTTCTTAAACCCCCCTTTAAGTAGACCTGCATCAATGGTCTGTTCTTCAATTGCTGCTAATTCACAATAAAATGAAAATGTTTTCTGGATTACTTAAAGGGAGGTTATGCTTTAGGAAAACAGGCCCCTGATGGGTCACTCTTTCCGGTCCAGAACCGGCTCTCCCACTGCTGTGTTTTGGTTGCAGCGATGATGTCATGTCAACAAAGCATATCACTGCTGCAGGCGATCACTGAGCTTGACGGCTGTGCTGTGGTAGAAGGCATGAGCCACTAAACTCAGTGACTGACTGCAGTGGTGATTGGCTCTGTCAAAGTGATATCTAGAGATGAGCGTTGTTCTACTCGAACTGTTCGCCAATCTCAAATTCGAGCTGTTTTGGGCGGTGTTCGAGCCGTTCGGCGAACACGAACAATTTGAGAAAAATTCGGCTGTTCGAGGTTATGTTCGATAACTGTTCGTGCACCAAAATCATAACTGGATTTTTTCTCAGTAATGATGAAAATTAATGTTAATACGCAGTTTGAGTGTACAGCGGGGTTGGGGGGAGGGGCAGGGGATGGATCTCTGCAGGAACAATGAAGATCTCCATTTTTTTTTCTCTTTCCCGCATTTACAGTGGGGAGGTGCAATCTGTCAGCCTATCAGCAGCGCACACACGGAGCAAAGTGCTTTTTTTCACACAAGCAAGGGCATGTGTCATTGGCAGTGTATGTCACTTGTCCTTGCCCTATAAGACCAAGCCATTTTCCCCGTCGCCACCATTTTCTCACTGCTGCAGCTGCGTGTTAGACGGCACCGCTGTTGCTGTGTGCGCTATACCTTGTTAATTTCAAGCCAATTTTCGCACAAATCTACAGATAGCTTGGGAGTAGGGAATAGTTGTGATTGCAGTCCTTTTAAGGACTAGGTTACAGCATTTCCTACGACTTTTATCAGGCAGGTCTGTGCTCTTAAATAGATAGATTGTGGGAGTAAAGACTAATTGTAATTGCAGTCCTTTTCATGACTAGGTTACATCAGTTCCTATCAGTTTTTGCCAGGCAGGTCTGTGCCAGTGCTGTGCAAGTTTTTTTCACAGCATTTGGCTGAATCTAGCAAAGCTAATCCTTTTTGGCCTATAGAAGAGTGTGTTAGTCAGTGGAGTAGCCTATCTGTGTTGCAAGATATACCACCTGTGTATAGAATACCAATTTTTTTACTGCACCTAGTGAAGTAAAATCTTTTGGGCATAGCATCATTCTATTAGTCCATCTATACTGACCTCCATCAGGTTGCAAATTGAATATAATTTTTTTCTGCATCTAGCTCTGAAAAAATATTGGGCTTCTAGCTGTGTGTGGGACTTGTTCTATTAATCCATCTATACAGACCTCCATCAGGTTGCAAACTGAATATATTTTTTTCTGCATCTACCTCTGAAAAAATATTGGGCTTCTAGCTGTGTGTGGGACTTGTTCTATTAATCCATCTATACAGACCTCCATCAGGTTGCAAACTGAATATATTTTTTTCTGCATCTACCTCTGAAAAAATATTGGGCTTCTAGCTGTGTGTGGGACTTGTTGTATTAGTCCATCTATACAGACCTCCATCAGGTTGCAAACTGAATATATTTTTTTCTGCATCTACCTCTGAAAAAATATTGGGCTTCTAGCTGTGTGTGGGACTTGTTCTATTAATCCATCTATACAGACCTCCATCAGGTTGCAAACTGAATATATTTTTTTTCTGCATCTACCTCTGAAAAAATATTGGGCTTCTAGCTGTGTGTGGGACTTGTTGTATTAGGCCATCTATACTGACCTCCATCAGGTTGCAAACTGAATATATTTTTTTCTGCATCTACCTCTGAAAAAATATTGGGCTTCTAGCTGTGTGTGGGACTTGTTCTATTAATCCATCTATACAGACCTCCATCAGGTTGCAAACTGAATATATTTTTTTCTGCATCTACCTCTGAAAAAATATTGGGCTTCTAGCTGTGTGTGGGACTTGTTCTATTAATCCATCTATACAGACCTCCATCAGGTTGCAAACTGAATATATTTTTTTCTGCATCTACCTCTGAAAAAATATTGGGCTTCTAGCTGTGTGTGGGACTTGTTCTATTAATCCATCTATACAGACCTCCATCAGGTTGCAAACTGAATATATTTTTTTCTGCATCTACCTCTGAAAAAATGTTGGGCTTCTAGCTGTGTGTGGGACTTGTTCTATTAATCCATCTATACAGACCTCCATCAGGTTGCAAACTGAATATATTTTTTTCTGCATCTACCTCTGAAAAAATATTGGGCTTCTAGCTGTGTGTGGGACTTGTTCTATTAATCCATCTATACAGACCTCCATCAGGTTGCAAACTGAATATATTTTTTTCTGCATCTACCTCTGAAAAAATATTGGGCTTCTAGCTGTGTGTGGGACTTGTTCTATTAATCCATCTATACAGACCTCCATCAGGTTGCAAACTGAATATATTTTTTTCTGCATCTACCTCTGAAAAAATATTGGGCTTCTAGCTGTGTGTGGGACTTGTTCTATTAATCCATCTATACAGACCTCCATCAGGTTGCAAACTGAATATATTTTTTTCTGCATCTACCTCTGAAAAAATATTGGGCTTCTAGCTGTGTGTGGGACTTGTTCTATTAATCCATCTATACAGACCTCCATCAGGTTGCAAACTGAATATATTTTTTTCTGCATCTACCTCTGAAAAAATATTGGGCTTCTAGCTGTGTGTGGGACTTGTTCTATTAATCCATCTATACAGACCTCCATCAGGTTGCAAACTGAATATATTTTTTTTCTGCATCTACCTCTGAAAAAATATTGGGCTTCTAGCTGTGTGTGGGACTTGTTGTATTAGTCCATCTATACTGACCTCCATCAGGTTGCAAACTGAATATATTTTTTTCTGCATCTACCTCTGAAAAAATATTGGGCTTCTAGCTGTGTGTGGGACTTGTTCTATTAATCCATCTATACAGACCTCCATCAGGTTGCAAACTGAATATATTTTTTTCTGCATCTACCTCTGAAAAAATATTGGGCTTCTAGCTGTGTGTGGGACTTGTTCTATTAATCCATCTATACAGACCTCCATCAGGTGGCAAACTGAATATATTTTTTTCTGCATCTACCTCTGAAAAAATATTGGGCTTCTAGCTGTGTGTGGGACTTGTTCTATTAATCCATCTATACAGACCTCCATCAGGTTGCAAACTGAATATATTTTTTTCTGCATCTACCTCTGAAAAAATATTGGGCTTCTAGCTGTGTGTGGGACTTGTTCTATTAATCCATCTATACAGACCTCCATCAGGTTGCAAACTGAATATATTTTTTTCTGCATCTACCTCTGAAAAAATATTGGGCTTCTAGCTGTGTGTGGGACTTGTTCTATTAATCCATCTATACAGACCTCCATCAGGTTGCAAACTGAATATATTTTTTTCTGCATCTACCTCTGAAAAAATATTGGGCTTCTAGCTGTGTGTGGGACTTGTTGTATTAGTCCATCTATACAGACCTCCATCAGGTTGCAAACTGAATATATTTTTTTCTGCATCTACCTCTGAAAAAATATTGGGCTTCTAGCTGTGTGTGGGACTTGTTCTATTAATCCATCTATACAGACCTCCATCAGGTTGCAAACTGAATATATTTTTTTTCTGCATCTACCTCTGAAAAAATATTGGGCTTCTAGCTGTGTGTGGGACTTGTTGTATTAGTCCATCTATACTGACCTCCATCAGGTTGCAAACTGAATATATTTTTTTCTGCATCTACCTCTGAAAAAATATTGGGCTTCTAGCTGTGTGTGGGACTTGTTCTATTAATCCATCTATACAGACCTCCATCAGGTTGCAAACTGAATATATTTTTTTCTGCATCTACCTCTGAAAAAATATTGGGCTTCTAGCTGTGTGTGGGACTTGTTCTATTAATCCATCTATACAGACCTCCATCAGGTTGCAAACTGAATATATTTTTTTCTGCATCTACCTCTGAAAAAATATTGGGCTTCTAGCTGTGTGTGGGACTTGTTCTATTAATCCATCTATACAGACCTCCATCAGGTTGCAAACTGAATATATTTTTTTCTGCATCTACCTCTGAAAAAATGTTGGGCTTCTAGCTGTGTGTGGGACTTGTTCTATTAATCCATCTATACAGACCTCCATCAGGTTGCAAACTGAATATATTTTTTTCTGCATCTACCTCTGAAAAAATATTGGGCTTCTAGCTGTGTGTGGGACTTGTTCTATTAATCCATCTATACAGACCTCCATCAGGTTGCAAACTGAATATATTTTTTTCTGCATCTACCTCTGAAAAAATATTGGGCTTCTAGCTGTGTGTGGGACTTGTTCTATTAATCCATCTATACAGACCTCCATCAGGTTGCAAACTGAATATATTTTTTTCTGCATCTACCTCTGAAAAAATATTGGGCTTCTAGCTGTGTGTGGGACTTGTTCTATTAATCCATCTATACAGACCTCCATCAGGTTGCAAACTGAATATATTTTTTTCTGCATCTACCTCTGAAAAAATATTGGGCTTCTAGCTGTGTGTGGGACTTGTTCTATTAATCCATCTATACAGACCTCCATCAGGTTGCAAACTGAATATATTTTTTTCTGCATCTACCTCTGAAAAAATATTGGGCTTCTAGCTGTGTGTGGGACTTGTTCTATTAATCCATCTATACAGACCTCCATCAGGTTGCAAACTGAATATATTTTTTTCTGCATCTACCTCTGAAAAAATATTGGGCTTCTAGCTGTGTGTGGGACTTGTTCTATTAATCCATCTATACAGACCTCCATCAGGTTGCAAACTGAATATATTTTTTTTCTGCATCTACCTCTGAAAAAATATTGGGCTTCTAGCTGTGTGTGGGACTTGTTGTATTAGTCCATCTATACTGACCTCCATCAGGTTGCAAACTGAATATATTTTTTTCTGCATCTACCTCTGAAAAAATATTGGGCTTCTAGCTGTGTGTGGGACTTGTTCTATTAATCCATCTATACAGACCTCCATCAGGTTGCAAACTGAATATATTTTTTTCTGCATCTACCTCTGAAAAAATATTGGGCTTCTAGCTGTGTGTGGGACTTGTTCTATTAATCCATCTATACAGACCTCCATCAGGTTGCAAACTGAATATATTTTTTTCTGCATCTACCTCTGAAAAAATATTGGGCTTCTAGCTGTGTGTGGGACTTGTTCTATTAATCCATCTATACAGACCTCCATCAGGTTGCAAACTGAATATATTTTTTTCTGCATCTACCTCTGAAAAAATATTGGGCTTCTAGCTGTGTGTGGGACTTGTTCTATTAATCCATCTATACAGACCTCCATCAGGTTGCAAACTGAATATATTTTTTTCTGCATCTACCTCTGAAAAAATATTGGGCTTCTAGCTGTGTGTGGGACTTGTTCTATTAATCCATCTATACAGACCTCCATCAGGTTGCAAACTGAATATATTTTTTTCTGCATCTACCTCTGAAAAAATATTGGGCTTCTAGCTGTGTGTGGGACTTGTTCTATTAATCCATCTATACAGACCTCCATCAGGTTGCAAACTGAATATATTTTTTTCTGCATCTACCTCTGAAAAAATATTGGGCTTCTAGCTGTGTGTGGGACTTGTTCTATTAATCCATCTATACAGACCTCCATCAGGTTGCAAACTGAATATATTTTTTTCTGCATCTACCTCTGAAAAAATATTGGGCTTCTAGCTGTGTGTGGGACTTGTTCTATTAATCCATCTATACAGACCTCCATCAGGTTGCAAACTGAATATATTTTTTTCTGCATCTACCTCTGAAAAAATATTGGGCTTCTAGCTGTGTGTGGGACTTGTTCTATTAATCCATCTATACAGACCTCCATCAGGTTGCAAACTGAATATATTTTTTTCTGCATCTACCTCTGAAAAAATATTGGGCTTCTAGCTGTGTGTGGGACTTGTTCTATTAATCCATCTATACAGACCTCCATCAGGTTGCAAACTGAATATATTTTTTTCTGCATCTACCTCTGAAAAAATATTGGGCTTCTAGCTGTGTGTGGGACTTGTTCTATTAATCCATCTATACAGACCTCCATCAGGTTGCAAACTGAATATATTTTTTTTCTGCATCTACCTCTGAAAAAATATTGGGCTTCTAGCTGTGTGTGGGACTTGTTGTATTAGTCCATCTATACTGACCTCCATCAGGTTGCAAACTGAATATATTTTTTTCTGCATCTACCTCTGAAAAAATATTGGGCTTCTAGCTGTGTGTGGGACTTGTTCTATTAATCCATCTATACAGACTTCCATCAGGTTGCAAATTGAATATAATTTTTTTCTGCATCTAACCCAGCCAATAATTTTGGCCTAATACCACAGTTTGGCCACTCAGCTCTGCTCGGTTCCCATCCATTGTTTTTTTGTGCAAACAACTCCAGAGTTGTGAATTAGTTAACCACCAAAATGAGTGGAAAAAGGCCTGCTGCTGGTGGAAAGGGGAATAGGCGTGTTGGGAAGGGGAAAAAAGGTTGTGTCCGTGGGGTAGGTGTTAAAGCAACAGTAACATCTGCAGAAGAAAGACCATCTTCCAGCCAAACTAAAATGTCTACTTCTTTTAGCGGACAATGTGATAAGATCCCTTTCTTACGGCCACGCCAATCGCTACAAATTCCAGATGAGGCACAAAAACAGCAGGTGCTTCAACGGATATCAAGTGCTCCTTTAAGTGGGCTCTCCTCCACATCAACTTCAACATCACAAATACTCCAGTCCTCAAAGGTGTCACCCCAATCGCACTTGCTTCCTCACAGCTCCCAAATCTCCAGCTGCCCGTCTGAGTATGAGGTAGAACAGATGGTTGAGTCTGCAGAGCTGTTTACTCATACTATAGCCTGGGAATCAGAGGTCGACTCCAGCGCTTCTGTGAATCCAGACGAGGAAATGATCTGCACTGATGCCCAGAATCTTTATGAGTCGGATCCAGGACCAGACGCAGAAGGTTCTGACCATAATGTAGACCCTCATTCCCAAACTGTAACTCCTGTTGGTGGAGACAATGAGGAAGACGATGATAAGACTCAAATACCTGATTGGAGCGACAACTTTAGTTTTTTGTCAGGGCAGGAACAGGTTGGCTCTGAGGACGACGGGTGTGATAACGCACAGGGTGATGATGATGAGGTTGGAGATCCCACTTACTGTCAACCCACAGTCAGCCAAGAGATGAGGTCAGCAGAGGAAGTGGAGGAAGATGCTAGTGACAACGAGGTCAGATTGCGCCTTCCTGGACAGAGACGTAGTACTGGAAGCACGTCAACAACTGCATCCTCAAACACAACTCTGCCTCTCACCACAAGTCGTGGTGGCTCTTCAGGTCGCATGGGTGCTAAGCCTTGCATAGCCTGGGCATTTTTTCAGATCGATAAAGATGACCCAACTCGTGTTATCTGTAACATTTGTCAGCAAAAGCTAAGTAGAGGCCAAAAAATACATAGTTTGAGTACTTCATGCATGAACCGGCACATGGACATGAAGCATAAGTTGCAGTGGGAAGCTCAGTGTGCTACAATGCGGCCTAGCCGGCCGGGCCAACCACCGTCTGCCATATCTTGTGCATCTGCGGCCTCTTCATCCTCTGTGACTGGGGGGACAGCAGTCACACCTGTTTTGGGGCGCAGACCTGCCACCTCTTTACCCGCAACAGCCAGCGTGATTGGCAGGTCATCATTTTCTTTGGAGGTGGTAACACCAGCTGGTGTTGAGCGCTGTCCGACATCGATAGCACCACCTTTGGATCAAGGCAACCTAACATGTCCGCCTGCATCTTCCTCACAGACCGGCAGTTTGCCGGGGACACCCTTATCAACCCCGTCTAAGAGCAATAGCCAGCCCTCGGTCCCTCAGATGTGGACAAGTAAAAGACCATTTCCTCCTAGCCATGAGAAAGCTAAGAGGTTGAATTTCACCATCTGCAAGCTCTTGGCTACAGAAATGCTGCCTTTCCGCCTGGTGGACACAGAGGATTTTCGAGACCTTATGTCCATCGCAGTGCCCCAGTACCAGATGCCCAGTCGGCACTACTTCTCAAAGAAAGGTGTGCCTGCGCTCCACCAGCATGTCGCACACAACATCACCGCTTCTTTGAGAAACTCTGTGTGTGACAGGGTGCATTTCACCACAGACACTTGGACGAGTAGGCATGGACAGGGGCGTTACATGTCGCTGACTGGGCACTGGGTAACTATGGTGACAGCAGGACAAGGGGCTGCTGTCCAAGTCTTGCCGTCCCCACGAGTTGTGCATCAATCCTCTTTATGTCAAAGTTCCTCCACTGCTTCTGCCTCCTCAACCTCCTCTCGGTCTTCCACCTGCACCCAAAGCCTGTCTGGTCATGCCACAAGCTTTCTAACTGCGCAGAAGGGATCCTGCACACCTCTTTACTATGCTGGCAGTAGGGCTCAACGTCATCAGGCGGTTTTTACATTGAAATGTCTGGGAAATGTGAGTCACACAGCTGAGGAGTTGTGGTCAGCTCTGGAGAACCAATTTCATGAATGGTTGTCTCCACTGGACCTGAAACCAGGGAAGGCCGTGTGCGACAATGCTGCAAACCTGGGTGCGGCCCTTCGCCGGGGCAATGTCACACACGTGCCTTGTATGGCTCACGTGTTGAACCTGGTTGTCCAGCAATTTTTAGCCCACTATCCCAGACTAGATGGCCTTCTGCAGAGGGCACGGTCGCTGTGTGCTCACTTTCGCAGTTCGCATCCCGCAGCTCAGCGACTTACATCTCTACAGAAGTCGTTGGGCCTGCCACTTCACCGGCTAAAATGCGATGTGCCTACCCGGTGGAATTCAACTCTGCACATGTTGCAGCGACTGTGGCAGCACCGACAAGCCCTGGTGCAATACGTTCTGACGTATAGCCTGGGCCAACGAGATCCAGAGGTGGGGCAAATCACGCTGGAGGAGTGGTCTCAGATCAGGGACCTATGCACCCTTCTGCACAGTTTTGAAATGGCGACGAAGATGTTTAGTGCTGACGATGCCATTATCAGCATGACTATTCCGGTGATTTACATGCTGGAGCACATGTTAAACAGAATTCGGAGTCAGGTGGTGGCACAAGAGGAGGTGGAGGAAGTAGAGGAGGAGGAGTTGTATGCGGAAGGGCTAACATCTGCAAGGTCCAGACGGTCGGCAGCACCAAGGCGGCAGGCATGTGAGGGTGGGGGAGATGGTTTTACCAGGGCGCATGGTAGCAGCCAAACTAGTGAGGAAGGTGCAGGAGCCCAGGAAGAAGTGGAGGACGAACTGATGGAAGACTCATCAGATGAGGGAGACCTTGATCACATTTCTGTTGTGCGAGGTTGGGGGGAGAGGACAGAGGAAGGAAGCATGATTGTTACCTCGCCACCAACACAACAGGGACTTGGTGCTCCTGGATGCGCAACACACATGAGTGCCTTCTTGCTGCACTACCTGCAACATGACCCTCGAATTGTGAGAATTAGAAATAATCCTGACTACTGGGTTGCCACACTGTTAGATCCCCGGTACAAAAGTAAATTTGCAGAAATTATTCCTGCCATAGAAAGGGATGCATGCATGCAGGAGTATCGGCAGAGACTGTTGCAGAATCTTACATGTGCTTTTCCACAAAATACCAGTGGTGCACGTAGTGAATCTCACAGTTCCAACTTGCCAACCGTGGGACCGTCAAGTGTTCAGCACTCAAACCGTAACAGAACCACAGTATCTGCTGGTAACATCAATTTTGCGGAATCATTTCACCACTTTTTTAGCCCATCCTTTGCAAGGCCACAGGAGACAAGAAGTCTGACACATAGTCAACGCCTAGAGACGATGGTACAGGAGTATCTCCAAGTAAACATTGAAGCCACGACTGTGTCACTGGACCCTTGCTCTTTTTGGGCTTCCAATCTGGATAAATGGCCGGAGCTAGCCACTTACGCCTTGGAGATCTTGTCATGCCCCGCAGCCAGCGTTCTGTCTGAACGTGTGTTCAGCGCTGCTGGTGGTGTGCTGACAGATAAGCGCACGCGGCTCTCCACTGATAATGTAGACAGACTCACGTTCATAAAGATGAACAAATCATGGATCCGAAACGACTTTTCTACCCCTGTGTCATCCTGGGGAGAGTAAAAGCTTGATGATTGGTTAAAATCACCCTACCAACCGTTTTAAGCTTTCAAATTACTAATCATGTTTATCTGTATTTTGGCTGGAAAATAATTTGGGCTTTGTAGCAGTGTGCAGCACTGATTCTATTAGGCCATCTATAATAAGCTCTACCAGATTTAAAATTACTAATCATGTTTATCTGTACCTTGACTGGAAAATAACTTGGGCTTTGTAGCAGTGTGCAGCACTGATCCTATTAGGCCATCTATACTAAAGCTTCACCAGATTTAAAATTAATAATAATTTTTAGCTGCATCTAGCCCGGAAAATAATTTTGGGGCTCCGAGATGCGCAAGACACATAAGTGCCTTCTTGCTGCACTACCTGCAGCATGACCCTCATATTGTCAGAATTCGAAGTAATCATGACTACTGGGTTGCCACACTCTTAGATCCCCCAAACTTTTCGATCAACCTTTTCATTTTAATAAAGACCAAAAAAATGGTCATTTTTGAAATTATAAGCATTAGCAGGTTGTTAGAAACTGAAATCAAACAGTTTTCAACTCAAAACTTTATTCTAGGTGATGTTACATTTTCACATAGGACCCCTTGTTCGAAAGGAGCTTCTGAACTCTCTCGTCCATTGAATTTGTCAGGTTTTGGATGGTTTCTGCTTCAATTGTTTTGCATGAGGACAGAATACCCTCCCAGAGCTGTTGCTTAGATGTGAACTGCCTCCCGCCATCATAGACACTCCTTTTAATGATGCTCCAAAGGTTCTGAATGGGGTACAGGCCAGGGGAGCATGGGGGTCACACCATAAGTTTGTCCCCTTTTATGCCCATATCAGCCAGAGATGCAGATGTTTTATGTGCAGCATGAGATGGTGCATTATCATGCAAAAAAATGATCTTGCTGTGAAATACACGGTTCTTCTTCTTGAACCATGGCAGGAAGTGCTGTTTGAGAAAATCCACATACATTATGGAGTTCATCTTTAGCGCCTTCAGGGATCCTAAAGGGGCCGACAATCTCTCTCCCCATGATTCCAGCCCAAAACATTACTCCACCTCCTCCTTGTTGGCGCTGTAGCCGTGTTTGCGTGGGGTGTCCATCAACCAGCCATCCTCCACTCCATCCATCTGGACCATCGAGCGCTGCACGGCACTCATCCGTGAACAAAACAGTTTTGAAATCAGTCTTCATGTAATGTTTGGCCCACTGGAGCCGTTTCTGCTTGTGTGAAGTGGATAGAGGAGGTCGACAGGATGGCGTATGCACAGCTGCAAACCTCTGAAGGACCCTGCATCTTGTTGTTCGGGGGACGTTGGAGGCACCAGCAGCTTCAAAAACTTGTCTGCTGCTATGACAAGGCTTTTTTGCCGCTGCTCTTTCAACCTGACGTAATTGCCTGTAGGAAAGAGTCCTCAATTTGCCCTTATCAGCACGCACACGTGTGTACTGTGAATCAGCTACATACTTCTTGATTGCCAAGACACTTCATCCTGATCATCGCACAATGTTGATTGTAGTCATGCCTTGACCTAAACACTCCACAATTTGTTGCTTCTCAGCAGCCGACACATCCTTTTTCTTTCCCATTTTGGCAGAAAATGTAGGCTGCTTAATAATGTGAGACAACCTTCTTAAGTAGTCTTGCCTTTCATTGGACACACCTGCCAAACTAATTAGCACAGGTGTCTGCAATTGCTTACAGTGATATAAAGAGCCCTGACACACATCACCATCAATGAGTTTAACTGACAAACAAACAAATTCTTCCCTTATCACTCCTAAACACTTTTTGCATAATAATTTGGAACGCAGTGTACATGTGCTTTTCCACAAAACACCAGTAGTTCACGTAGTGAATCTTACAGTTCTAACTTGCCAACCGTGGTCTGTATGGAGTTGTTCAATAAAGGGCCCAAAATTAAGATAACATAGATGGGAGAGGTCTCTATGAATAGGAATTCCTAAGTATTTGATACCCTGTGAGGGCCAGGCAAAGGGAAAGTTGGACTGGATGGAATCCTATATGGATTTGGGGAGGGAGACATCAAGGGCCTCAGACTTCGCTGCATTGATTTTAAAATTTGACCATGTAACAAAGTGATCTATTTCAGCCATAACAGCATGGATGGATATATGTGATTGAGTAATATATACTAGGACATCATCAGCAAATAGAGAGCACTTGTACTCGGTGCCTCCCACCTCAATCCACCTAATATTGGAGTTATGGCGAATTGATGAGAGCAGGTGCTCCGTCACTAGGATGTATAAGAGAGGGGACAGAGGACATCCCTGCCTTGTCCCATTGGTGATTGTGAAAGGTGATGAAAATGTTCTGATGCACCCCCTGGGCCTTGGGACACCCGGAGCCGGACCCTTTTTGGTGGATGCTGGTGGTTGTAGTCTTCGTGGCGGCGACCCGGTTCCGTGGCTCAGGGTGGTCAAACCAGTGGCGAAACTATTTATGTGGTTTTGATGTTTAAATGTCTGACTACGCCACCGGTGGATTGCGGTCAGAGTGAACCGCCGCTGCAGGGCAGACCGCTGAGGCTGGTGTTGTGGGTGCAGCAGAGCGTAGCATAACTCCCCACGGGAGGAGTATAGCCTCAGGGCAGTGTATGCGAGGATGGGGGTGATGGTGCAGGGCAGCAGCAGTAACGACACGGAGTCAGTGATGCAGTCCAGGGCCTTTACTCACAGTTCTTATTATCCAGACCACGTCTGCAGGTAACGGCTGCCCACGTCGTACTGTGCTCACCAGGTGAGGGGCTCAGACAACTCCCAGATAACTTTGGAGCTCTTCACAGGACCCCCTTTGTGTGTCCTTTGTCTGGCCTTTCTTACCAACCCTTCTGTCCGGCTGCCTCGGGCCTCCTCTTGGTAAACTTGGCGCCAGTTTCCCTGACCCTATGTGGTGCCTTCCTAGCGGGTGTAGCGAGGGGCTGCGCCACATAAAATGTCACAACCTCCGGTTTCTAGCTGAGGGTCGTTTCCTGCCTCCACTAGTTTCGGGGACCGGTCTCCCCCTTTGGCCTGACCCCTCCACGCAGGTGGATTCGGGCGTGCGGTGGCGACTCGCCCGTCCGCACCCCTGGGATCCCTTCATTCCTCGTTCCTGGAGCCTTCTCCGCTCCTCTTCCTTCCTTCTCCCTCTTCCAGGCCTGGGCCTCTGTTACTAGGCCCGCCTCCGGAGCAGAGCTCATGCAGAGCCCCTGCTCCCTGCCACTTCTGCTCAGACTTCTCTGCACTGAACTAAGATGGTGCCCACCTTTTATACTCCCTTCTCAATGCACCCAGGAACTGCTTCCTCCCTGCTCCTGCACTACAGGGTTCCCCTTCCTCAGTGTTCCCTCCCCCCAATCCAGCCAGGGACAGGGACTGTCGTGCCCATCTCAGAGGCATATTGGTCGCCCTGCCCCACGGCAATGTGGTGTAATGCATGCAGGTGTCGGGTCCTGATCCACACTCCATCCTTACCTGAGAGTGAGATATCACACCTCTGGGTGAGGTGCAATACCTCTGTAGCAACCGAGCCCTCAGGGTGCTACAGTTCCATTTATCTTCAGCCTAGGTGACGTATTGTGATACAGGGCCGTGATTTTGGCTATAAAAGGGTCCCCTAGACCCCTACCCCAAGCTTTTTAAGAGAATCATATATGGCGTGCCAGGAGACTCTATGGAATGCTTTCTCAGCATCCAACGAGAGTATCTAATTACAAATTTTTAACTGCATCTAGCCCAGGAAATACTTTGTGCCTAGTAGCAGTGTCTGCTAGTCAGCAGATTATCCCGGCTGTTAAGCAAGCTACACCACCTGTAGTTTAGACACTTAATTTTTTCAAAGGAAATGTTTCGGGACCATAGGATACTCAGTGAAGAGCATCAGGAGGCACCCCAAGGCATAGGGGCTGGGACTGGCAGTAGGATGCCTTGCGGTGGACAGCCGAGCTCGATCCTTATAAAAGCTTTTTAACTGCAGCAGCTTTAGTGGACGCTACTGGAGCTGGAATTACGCGGCTGCTGGCATGAGACTTGCCCTCCAATAGATCCTTGTAAATGGATTTAAAGTGTATTCATTCAAATTAGAGAGACAATTTAAATTAAAAAGCTTAGAGCTGCCTCCACCACAGGGGGGCTCGCTCGACCCACCAGCGGACAGGCACCAGTATTGGGAGAGGGGGGCTGGCCATCAGGGTTCACCGCGGCTCTGGCACAAACCCGGCGACACGGAGGTGGCACGGGCAGGAGCGGACTGGCCGTGTCGGCTTCTCACTTTTTGGATTTTAGAAGGGCATGACATGCCTATATCTGTGTCTCCCCCTCCTTTTACTCCTCCACCTCTTTTATTTTCGCATGACTATATGTACTTGTCACTTTTCCATGTGTTAGTTATGTCTTCTGAGCAGTTTGTCAGCTTTTGGACACCTTTGAAGGTGTTTTCTATGTGTTTCTATGTGTTTTTGTTTGCCTGCCATTGGTTTTAACGGTGTTCGAAGGTGTTCGACGAACAGTTCGACAAACAGTTCAGCGAACACACGGGTGTTCGACGAACCGAACCGAACTCGAACACTACGGGGGTGGCTCAACACTAGTGATATCATCGCTGCAGCCATGGCACTAAGACCTGAATAGTGGCGGTGAGTCTGTGCTGTACAATATGAGAGTATGAACTGAGTTGGATATTTAATAAATATACAATCCTTCGGGAACCAGAGTGGTAAATCCCTTTGACTATTGTGACGCCTCTTCTCAGAAGCCCTTTTCTTTACCCTGGGAGATGGGGGACTCGGAGAGATGGGGTGCAGCTGTGGCCCAGACCTGCTCCGTGCTCAGGGCCGTCACAATTTAAAAAGGATGGTATGGGCTTATCCGGGTTGAGTGGCTGATTACGACTACGTCACCTGTGGCACCTGGTGAAGGCCACCAGCGCCGCTTCAGTCCGCTGAGGCATGGTGGTATGGCGGCCATCGTTGTTACTACTCCCCACAGGTGGAGCAAGGCCTCAGGGCAGAGAGACAGGACGGAGGGGGTAGTAGTCTAGAAAGTCTGTGTCGTGTGGTGTAGCACCGATTAAAGAAAGTCCAGAGGCCATAGGGGTGAACTTCCAAGGCTTTACTCACATAAGAGATGGCAGAAGGAAGGCGACTCCCTGCTCCTCGCGGAGTTCTGCGGCCACCAGAGACTTTTACTTTTGTATACATAGCAGACCCTTGGTGCATGCGCCATACTGGCTCTTAGAGTATGTGTAATTTAAGTTATGAAACTCTGCTCT
Organism: Phyllobates terribilis; assembly: GCF_046119375.1. NCBI lineage: Eukaryota > Metazoa > Chordata > Amphibia > Anura > Dendrobatidae > Phyllobates > Phyllobates terribilis. The sequence goes on along the minus strand of NW_027362769.1, from coordinate 147,476,404 downwards.
ACACTAGCAGGGAAACTTACAGGTCACTAACCCTCTAAGCATTTCGACGTGAGAATATGTACAATGTAGAATATGTAGTTAAAAAAGTAAGTATGAAAGGAGGTGGAAAAGAAAACAGGAGAATTTTGCCACTTCTGTCATGGGTGGGGATAACTTCCCCTCCCTTTACAAATACTGCTTTTGCCCCAGTTGTACATCAGGTTAGGTAAAACGGTCATATTTTGCCTAGCAATGAGCAAATCCGTTCCACGACTGTCAGAGGACACAGGCTTAAAAAGGCAGCCTCGGACAGGCTTGGCACAAGCCACTCCATCTGGCAGAATCTAGAGGAACCCCGTTCTTCTCCCTGTAGCCCCTGAACAGGGATCTGATCTTACAACAGGGTCCAGTGGATTACTTCCATGGAAGGGCTGCCGTCCGAAGGAGCGAACCAGAGGCAGGAAGGATCACCAAACAGGGTCGAATCCAATTGGTCACGTCAGGAACAGAATTTTAAGACAAGAGGATGGTCAAAATTCATACAGAGGTCAGAAAACAGGAGGAATTAACAAACCAGCAGAAGCAAGAACAAATGTAAGGTGCCCCAGCGAGGTAGTCGTGGGCGAGCTGTAGCCCCCTCTCGATCTGGCACCCTACAGACAATACGTGTCCTCCCTCTGAAGTGTGGCTGTGTATGTGGCGCTCTTCACTTACTTCAAGCCATCCGATCGCGGCTGTCTCCAGGCATTTCTCTTCTGGGACCAGGGCAGCAATAAATTCAGAGGACACGAGGTTCTTAACCAGAACTTGAACTTTACTTGGGGAAGAGGAATATATACAATATTTACAGGCAGATATAATGGATAAGGCCCGACAGGTTATCATCTCTCTCACAGGCGCTGACAACTCCTTCAGCCCTGGTTCCCTCTTTAAGTGAAGCATCTCTGTGACTCTAATCTCTGGCCCAAGAGACTCTTCCGCAATACCAACAGTGATCTGGATCCGATATCTCTGACCCCATGTCTTAGCCTGGAGTTCTATTTATCTTCCTCTGCTTCCTGCAGACTAGAAGTGCCCCGGGTCCTCACTACCTTTGATGAGTTTCTCCGGCCGGCTAACAGGACTCTTGCGCAGGGAGACTTTTGCAATGTTGATCCCACTGTCTGAGGGTATGGAGCTCCCGTCTACCCTAGCAGCCAATATATACTCAGGCTGCCTGTATGGTTCTCTGTCCTATCTCTTACTCAATGACTCCTCCTGCTTCTGGAAACTTAAGCAGGAATTTTCCTAAAGTGCCCACCCTCAGTGAGCTGTCATCACACAGAATTAACTCATCACTGTCTGTAATACTGCTAGCAGACTCAACCTGACATCTGCACCCAGGACAGTGGCATCTTGTGGCTCTTTTCAGGTACTGCAGCCCACAAGGAATTATACCAGGAACAAGCTCTATGTCACTCAAGGCTTGATCAGGGCACTAAGTTCCCCCTCTTCTCTACTGACTGGACCACTAAAGCTAACCCCTTAGCTTGGTCTACCAACAATTCAGAGAGGTCTGACATCAGGAACACTTCCTTTAACTATCTCAGTGCCAAGGGAAGGCTACGCCCTTCCCCACTATTACACAAGCGCAGAAGTCAGGTAGCAAAAACTAATTGATAGGCAGTGGAAGTTAGAGACCCAGGGGTTTAAATAGCAGGCAGCCCCTCCAGGACTCTCAGACAGTAGTAATCAAACAACCAGACTTTTAACCCCATAGCTACCTGATTTAGTTGCACCAAAAGTTCAAGAAATTAAACAGGACTGATGGTGTCACGCATCACCTGTAATAAAGACGTTGCTCTGCCTAGTGGCCAAAATAAGAACAGTCGGGACAGGGACAGGTGCAGATGTTATAATTAGGCCACGGCCCCACTATCAGTATTTGGTCAGTATTTTTTCTCAAGAGTGGGAGCCAAAACCAGGTGAGGAACAATCAGAGAAAAGGTATAATAGAAACAAGTCACCAATTCTGCATTTATCACCCACTCCTGGTTTTGGCTCCCACTCCTGAGAAAAAATACTGACCGAATACTGATAGCGGGGCCGTGACCTTAGCAGCCATTTTGTGCTGAATCTGAATAGTGAAAGGACATCACAGCTCATGGCTAAGCAATAGAGATCCGAATCGAAAGTAATAAAACGCTGAATAAACAGTGCCGATAGTGTGTGACAGCACAACAGTGCAGCAGATTCGTGTGCGAACAGCATCTTCATGACAACCAGCTACCATCAGTATGTGTTGAAGTCACTTTGTCTTTACTAAGACTATTCTTGTGGTAAACAGTTTGAAAGGGGTTCAATACAGACCTAGGAGACCTCAGAGTGTTACACACAACTTTTCAGGGCAATTAGAGGCTCTGGAGTATTTTTGACCAGATTCGCCACAAATTGAATTTTTTTGAAAAATTCGGGGAAGCTGGAGAATATGAACATCAAACGATTTGCTCATCTCTAGTATTACCAGATGTCAATTGAAGGCCTGAACTGAACATCTCATGTACTGCTCTACTATATCTCCCAGATTTCGCTGCCAACGTCTTTTGGAATCAATGCCTGAATATAATTATATGGATGTGGTAAATAGAAGCTTTCTGATTAGAAATCCCGTGTGGATATTTTTAGGTCCCAATGAAAATGCATTTTCTATTTTTGCAAATAGTTTTTCTGGATTATTATTACTTTCTACTGACAATTCTGGTTGTCATCCTAATTGACTATTAAAGAGATACTACAATATAAATAGATTGTTGCTTCATCAAAACTTGCATTTTCTAACACCACTTAGCAGCACATTTCTCGCTTCTCGTGTGTTTTTTATTTACAAGCAGATTCCCCCCTTTTTCCTCTCTTTTTCCTATTTTACTTTCTCATCCATCACCATGGAAAATTAATGTAAACCATTGCATTTCTTTTCTTTTCTTTATTTCTTAGGGTATATTCACACTTTGCTTTTTTTGCAGTGTTTTTTTTTTTCTACACCAAAAATTAAAGTGATGGCAGGAAAAATGATAATACTCATTCTTACATGTGTTTTTGCAGCATTTTTCACTCTTGCATTTTAATAAGTAAAAAGCGCTACAAAAACACTGAAAGAATTGACATGCTGAATCTCGGCAAAGCGGCAGCGCTCAAAATACGAGCGGGAAAAAAAGAAAAATTTCAGAATTATCATTGATTATGCTGGACTGCAAAATGCAAGTATATGCAAGTATATCCCATAAAATCCACAGCAAAAATGCAATGTGTGAACAGACTCTTAGGAGTTAGACCATATTACATTTTATGGGACTATTCACATGGAAAGTTTTTTTGCAGACCGATGGTCCAAATAAAAAATTAGAGACATGTCTTCTTGGTTAGTGATTCAGATTTTACCATCAGTGTGGCATCATTTTTTCTTGCACACAAATAAAAAAATTCAAGCTTCTCCGACCTGTTAAAGAGTAACTGTCATGATATTTTTTTTTCCAGAAATCAATAGTACATGCTCAAATAAGATACTTTGTGATATAGCTTATTAAAGAAATCTGCTCAAAATTCTCAGTTCAGTGAATAAGGCCTTTCCCATTACTGTGATAGGAGTTGGCAGTTGGTGCTCATAAAGTTTTATGGAGAACTGTTGCTTTATAAGAACCTTCTGTAGAATGTCTGTGTCGGCCTCTAGCTCTTTCCTTCTCGATAGAACTTTAAAAGCACCAACTTTCATCTCCTATCTCAGTAATAGGAAAGTCTGTTTTCACTGAATACAGATATTATAAATTCTACCCAAAAATTGAGATTGCAAAACTGCAGTAAACTCAACCCGAAACATTGACAGATGGGGCACGGTGTGGTTTTTAAGCATAAAACTTAAATACATTTCTTAGTAATATTTAAAAACAGCAAACTAGGGGGCATAGATTGCAAAAACATACCAAGAAGAAAAACACCAAGTCTGATTACAAATGCACTAGCCAGATGCAGCAGACCCCCATGATAAAGGTGGGGGCAGCACAGGTGCAAAATTTCATCAGTATTTTGCACCTGTGCTGCCCCCGCCTTTATCATGGAGATCTGCTGCATCTTGCTAGAGCATTTGTAATCAGACTTGGTGTTGCTAAGGCTGTTTTTATTCTTGGTATGTTTTTTAGTCATATTTAAGAAATATGTAGACTTATAGAAATGCAGAGCCACTATGACCTACAAGGGCACCAGAAGAAAAAAAAAAAACTTTAACCCCTTCACGACTTTTGACGTACATGTACTTGAAAAGTCGTGTCCTTGACTTTGATGCGGGCCCACACGCCGAGCCTGCATCTTTCCACGTACATGATCGCTGCCATATGTGCCTGTGAGCGGTTCTATCGCTGATCGCTCAGTCCGCATCACATGACCCTGACTGCAGCCGACTCTGACATCCGCTGATGTCACATCAACTTCCGGATTTCCTGGATTCCCCTAGGCGTGACCCAATGACATGCACCACCCCCGAATGACTGTGCTGTGGGCGGCGTTTCACGTCACAGCCCAGTCACCAGCGAGCGCTTTCCCTCTCTCCTCTGCTTTGATTAGCTGCAGCCCAGTCAATCGGGGATGTGCGTGCAACTGGGTCACGCCTAGGGAAATCCAGGAAATCCGGAAGTTGACGTGACATCAGCTGATGTCAGAGGCGGTTGCAGCCGGGGTCATGTGATGCAGACTGAGCGGTCAGCGATAGCGCCGCTCACAGGCAAATATGGCATCATAAGGAATTTACAAAAATACTTCTTTACAAGGTTTCCGATGGATGAATTATATATTGTTGTGGACCACCTCTTTAAATAAAAATAAAAACTATGCATGTTTGGTATCTGCGTACTCGTACTAACCTGGAGAATCATATTGCCAGGTAGTTTTTACCATATACTGAACATGGTAAATGAAAAAACAAAAAAACAATTGTACTTTTTTTGCAATTTCAACGCATTTGGAATTTTTTTTACCGCTTTTCAGTGCATCACATGATAAAATGAATGGTGTCATTCAAAATTTTAACTCGTCCTGCAAAACACAAGCCCTGATATGGCTATAGAGATGGAAAAATAAAAAAGTCACAGCTCTTGGAAAAAGGGTGGGCGAAAACTAATAAAAAAAATTGGAAAATCGTCTGGGGGGGTGAAGGAGTTAAAATAGGCTGTAAGACTGGAAGAATATCTCTTGTTGCAAAGATAGTAGATGAAGATTCTTCTATTGGGCAAGATGTTTCTACACCGTTCTGGAGTAAAAGAAAAACAAAAACAGATGAAACAAACTGACACATGAAGATATTTAAAGTCCCAAATGTGGGCCAGTTAGCATATGGACCACCCATTTGGGAGTGGAGAATACAAATTAAAAAAAGAGAAAGGAGAACAGGAGAGGGTGGTGGGAAGAAACAGAAATGTAATATTACTTCTTTCCTAATAAAACATTTCTGAGTGCAAACTGAATGGAAACTATCCAAATCCTCCTGAAAAAACTTTGAGATTTTTGCTCAGTTTCCTTAAAAAAACAAACAAAAATAATCAAAAAAAACGCTGAAAAAAGATTGTGCCCACATAACCCAAGAATATGTACACCACTTCTTTTAGCCGCTGGTGTATCCGCCAACTTGTCCCAGGTGAAAATGCTTCAGAAAAATGCCATGGTCCTATTTCTGAAGCATATTGGTTGCGTCCTATTCCTGAAGCATATTTGTTGGCTTTCTTCTGTCGTTTTTGCGGCGACTCTGTAGTAGTGATGGGGGCGATGGTCTGCCCCGTGACACTTAAAAGGGTTAAGTGTATGTTCCTGAAGCTAGAGCCCTCTGTGACTGCAGTTTGGCCTGGGTAGGGTTAACGGTAACAGCCGGCCCAGAAGAGGGAGGGGAATTAATGCTAGGGTCAAGTGCAGGAAGTGAGTTGAGTCAGTAGTTGTACAGTACAGTGAAAACAGCAGGCTCCAGTTAGGGGCTGCTAGGGACAATGTGGGCCTAGAATCCCGGACAGTGGATCACCAGAGAATCCCTCCGCATGAGTCGCCTTAGCCGGCCTGGGAACCTCGAGATAGTCGTCGGGGCCTGGGGGCACATTCTGTCTATGAGGCTGCAGAAGAAGTCAGGACTCAAACTCTCAGAGGCAGAGTGAAATGGGATCCAGATATATTGTCAGTGCTGAGAAAGAATCCCTAGGGCTAGAAAAGAAAACAGAAGGGATGCTTCTCCTAGATCGGGAACCAGGGCTGAAGTTGTGTCCGGTACCTGTGGGAAAGATGACAACCCGTTGCGCCATATCCTTTTTACCTGCCTGTAAGTACTGTATATACTGCCAGTTACCAAGTGAAGTTCTATGAACCCTGTGTCCTCTGAATTGATTGCTGCCCTGGTTCCAGAAGAAGGATTCCTGGAGACAGAAGAGGCCTGCAGGCCAGAAGTAAGTGGGAGACACCACATACACAGCAGCCCACCAGGATGGGGACACACTTTGTCTGTAGAATGCCAAAGCGATCAGGGGCTACAGCTCGCCCACGACTACCTCGCTTGGGCACATTACAACCCTGCCACCAGAAATTTTTTTTTTTTGCAATGTGAACTTTACATAGCAAGCAGTTTCCAAGCAGAAAGAATGGAAATGATACTTCTCTTAACCAATTCCCGATTTTCGAAGCCTGAAGTGTTTAAAAAAAAGTGACAAAAGACTGAACACTTGCACAACAAGTCATTTTTACGTTGCTGCGCATATGTTCAATCTTTGTGGTACTTTTTGTAGCGATTTTTCAGGCAGATTCCAAGTGGAAAAAGATGTCATGTACACTTACCTGAAGGGGAATTTATACAGAAAGCCTGCTGGGTAAGATGAGCTAAATTTATTAAGACTGTATATTCCATCTTTTGGGTCATCCATGGGCCCGAAGATGAAATGTACAACATTGTATTTCAGCGTTACCTTGTATACTGTACATATCATTATCCTGTCGTAAATTATAGCATATTTGTCATTCTGTCGGTTTAACCGCATCCGCTGTAAAATTGTGGCAAAAGCACAAATATTACATATGGTATTGAAGAAGCTCCTAATGAATAAACCTCGGCAGCACTCCATCTATATATCATTTTTACAGGACTCCCCAGTCACACGCACTGTAGAGACCATTGACTGTAGACTGTGTACATGGCACAGATGTAATGAATTGCAGACCCTGCTCCAGCAATCATTGCTATTAAATGTCATCACCGCTATTTTTATTGACCTCCGCAGAACAGCCGCGGCCTATTGTGTACAAGTGTCCGAAAGGTCATTTGTTTTTATGTATAAGCTAACGTGAATATATGGGCAAGCCCCACCTCGATCAATGCTGGCGCCCTGAGTGCCATAAATAATATGTCAGCAGCAGAGCAGTACTTAACACCGGGAGAGCATCGATGTCTAATGAGTCACACATGGGCCTCCGTACTAATGGCGAATATCTGCACATTAGTGATTATTAGCTTGCTGTGATTTGGCATTACCAGATTTTTCTTCTTTTTTTAATATGAAAAAACAAGGAGTGATCCAGCATCCAGAAGTCTTCTTTAAAATCAATAATCCTTTATTGGAAAAGTATTTTAAAAATACATATTAAGGACCATAAGGTCTGAAATGCGTCTGTACATCACCTCCTCCCGTGGGGGCTGTGACTTTTCTGCATATGATTTTTAAAATACTTTTCCAATAAAGGATTATTGATTTTAAAGAAGACTTCTGGATGCTGGATCACTCCTTGTTTTTTCCTGCTTATCTCCCGGGGCAGTGCCGGCTGTTCCGTGCACCTGATGTCTGAGTAAGTTAAGCTGACATTTTTCCTCTGTTTTTTTTAATCTGGTTATACAAATTGGCAAAAGAAAAAATCTAAAAATATTTTTGCAACTGTCCCATCCTTTGTGCAAAGTTACTCCCTTCCAATACCATCCTTAGAAACTAATGCTAGAGTTGAGCAAAAGATTTGAGCTGCCTTAGTTTGATGGTCTATTGTGGCGGCTCAGTTGATTTTGCGAGGTCTAGTAAATGCAAAAGGGACCCACGATGCCGGGCTCCTACATGAAGGCTGCCCCAGGAGGCTGGACTGGATGATGGACCAGAACATCGCAAATATTTTTGCTCACCTTTAGTGGCCACCCTATAAGTCAAGCACAAAGTACAAAGTTCACCAGCTCCCGTAGATTGGTTGTGAGGATCCTCAGCTTGGAAAGTAAAAGCCCTTGCTTGGTTTCAGATGCAGAGAAACCAAACGAAGGTGTCCAGCCGTTTGGATATAAAACTTCAACAATTTTTTAGTAAAGCTTAAAAGGTTCCAGGTATATTAAAAATATTGCATCAAGGCAAAAACCAACGCGCTTCAGCCATAGAGCTTAATGATTAAGGACAGCTCTGTGACCAAAACGCGTTGTTTTTGCCTTGATACAATATTTTTAATGTACCGGAACTCTTTTAAGCTATTGACGCGCCCCCTGGGCCGTGTGTGCACGCGTGTGGGTTACCCGGAGCCGGGTCTCTGGGGGGTTGTAGTGTCCGTGGCGGCGACCCGGTCCCGTGGCTCAGGGTGGTCAAACCAGTGGTAGTCTTTTATATGTTTTGGGTTGATGTCCGACTACGCCACCCGTGGATTGCGGTCAGGGTGTACCGCCGCTGCGAGGCAGACCGCTGAGGCTGGTGTTGTGTGCGCAGCAGAGGATGGGACAACTCCCCACGGGAGGAGTATAGCCTCAGGGCAGGGAGTGTGGATGATGGGAGTGATGGTGCACGGGTGTAGTAGAAACGACTCAGAGTCTTTGCAGTACAGTTTAGGGTCTTTACTGATGATGATAAGGCAGACCCTCCCGGGAGTACTGGCTAGCATAAGAGGCCTGGTCAGTCTGTAACAAACAGCAGTTCCCCTGGCCAGGTGGAGTTGTAGGCCTCCCCATATGTCTGCACTCTTCCTGGCTACCTTGCTGTAAGCGAGTGGAAGTAGCCCACGTCCCTGAGTATACCGTGTGGTGCTCACCCGTATGGCTGGTGACTTGGGGCCTTCTGGTAGCCTCCACTCCTCGATGGCGGTGCTGGTCCCTCGCTCGTGACTGAGCCTCCGGGCTTCTATGGCCAGAGGACCTGGAATCCCCTGCCGGCTGGTTTCTGATACTGGACTTAGAGATCCTCACAGCCTCGGACTCCGTTGTCCGGTAGTAGTGTCTTCAGCCAGGACGAGCAATATCTGCTTCCAGTCCCTGGCACTCAGCTCCTGCTCCTACAGAGCTCCTGGCTGTTGGTTTCCCTGTGTCTGGAACTTCACTCCAGGCTCTAACTGAACTAACCACGCCCCAGATCCAGTTTATATAGGGCAGATTCCTCCCCTATCTGGTCTGGGACAGGAGGTGTTGCATGTTCAAGGGCTCCTGACCAGGAAACTCCCACTTGCTCTCAGATGTGATATTTCTATCACTGTGGCAACCAGACCCCTGGGGTGCCACATTCCCCCCCTAGTGAAATTTAGTACTCCGGGACTAAACATATTTTTGAAACATAATATAACAGGGTATAAACAATAATACAACAACATATGCACAAGAAGTTTAGTCTTTAGAGGTCACGGCGCGTCCGTGACCGGGTGTCCATGTCACCCAACGAGGTGAAGTCTTGAACGATGCTGGGACCTGTCCAAAGCAAACCCCAAACGTTGGCCCTGGGCATGGCTGCAAGGCGAAGCGAACTACTTTGGACCACACAGGGCCACGCCAGACAGGTTTTTCTTCCGTGGCCGTCTTCGCAAGAGGCACCAAGTGCAACTATTTACAATGGAGTTCCGGTTATTCAGCGTCCATAACCTGGCAGTCCAAATAAACCTGCAGGGTAACTAGAGGAACATAATTAATAAACAGGCAACTAAAACATAAACCATTTTCAGCATTTGCAATTTACAGGTTAATCCACATTACATTCTAGATTCTCCAGCGCGCGGGCATCTGTCCTCTAGTGCTTCTCGTGGACCTACGTAACCCACTATCTGGCTCTGTACTACAGGGTGTAAGAGGTGTTGCGGGTAGGCCTGGCAGCTTCCTGCGCACTCTTTGGCTTACTAGGGGCACGACAGGCTCACTACTTGCAGAGGGTTGGTTCTCCTGGGCTGCTGGTATGGATCCTTCTGCCTCCTGGGCCGGCTGCTCTCCCGACACTCCCTGTTCTTCTGTAGGCCCTTGAGGGGCTGGCTGGAGAAAGGTGATGACGGGTACCACGACTGCTTTGTTGATTTGAGTCCAGGACCGGGGAAAGTCTCCGAGTACGGTAATGATCATTTCTTCCCTTTCCTCTGTGGGTTGAGGGTTCTTTTGATCTTCGTCAGTGCTTTGCAATTGCTCGGGACACTTTTTCAGGTGGTCTCTGGAGACAATGGCTGTGGTTTCTCCTCCATCCTTACTGATTATACAGACTTTTGGATTCTCATGGCGTGAAGGCAGTACGGTGTACGGGTCTTTCTCCCACTGGTCATCCAACTTATGGAGCCGCCTCTTTCTCTTCAAGACCTGCTCTCCAGGTACCAGGGGAACAGTGGGAGCATGCTGGTTATAAGCCTTCTCTTGCCTTTCTCTTGCTTGAGACAGACTTCGCTCGACGCTCTCTTGTACTTTCCGGTACTGCTGTTGCCGTTCTGTATCCCATTCTGCCTCTGGTGAGGTGTCCTCAGGTTTCAGGACTCCCATATCCAGGTCAATAGGCAGCTTACCAGGTCTTGCTCTCATTAGGTAAGCCGGGGTACAGTTGGTGGAACTTACCGGGATGTGGTTATACAGGTGCACCAGATCAGGCAGTTTCTCAGGTCACAGATTATGTTCTTCCAGGGGCAATGTTTTTAGCAAGTCTATCACCACCTGGTTCATTTTTTCACATAGTCTGTTGGTCAGGTTGCAGAACTCCTGGAAGACCTCCGCTTCGAAGGCTGGTCCTTGGTCCGTCAACACTTGCTCCGGATACCCGTGTGGACGGCAGAAGTGCAGCTGGAAGGCTCTGGCTGCTGTTTGAGCCGTCACGTCTTTGACAGGGACCACCACCAGGAACCGGGAGTAGTGATCTACGATGGTGAGGGCGTAGATGTACCCGGATCTGCTCGGAGCCAGTTTCACATGGTCCAGAGCTACCAGCTCCAGTGGCTGCCTGGTGATGATGGGCTGCAGAGGAGTCTTCTGACTGGCACGGTCCTTCCTTTTTAGGTTGCACGGGCCACAGTCTCTGCACCATCTCTCGATGGCTCCTCTCATGCCTACCCAGAAGAACCGTTCACGCAACAGGAACTCCAGCTTCTTCCATCTGAAGTGCCCTGCTCCGTCGTGGTATGCCTCCAGGACCATAGCCGCGTCTCGTCTCGGGACCACTACCTGCCAGGTCAGCTCATGTGTTCGGGAGTTGACCACTCTCCGGCACAGCTTCTCTTTGCAAAGAAACAGCTTACTTTTCTCTTTCCACAGTTGCTTGGTCTCCTCCGGAGCGTCTGGGTCAAGGCGGGCATCAGCCTATGTCAGCATTTCCTTCACCAGACGGACTGCGGGGTCACTGTCTTGCGTCTCCGCCCAGCCGTAGTGGGGTAAGGGATTGAAAGTAGCAGAGCGCCTGTCCCTTACGCGGTAGGAATACTGGGTAATTCCACGAAGGTGGAACGCAGGGAGTTCGATCTCTTCTAGTTCTTCTGGATCTTCTCCTCCGTCCAGTAAGTTTGGCATTCTGGACAGGGCATCTGCGTTGGCATTTGAGCGTCCCCCCCAGTATTTGATGGTGAATTCATAGTTGGACAGGCGGGCCATCCATCTCTGCTCCAGGGCACCAAGTTTTGCAGTGTTCAGGTGTGTCAACGGGTTGTTACCTGTGTACACGTTGAACTTGGAAGAGGCAAGGTAATGCTTGAAACGTTCGATCACCGCCCACACCACTGCCAGGAACTCCAACTTGAAGGAGCTATAATTCTCAGGGTTCCTTTCTGTGGGCCGTAGTTTCCGGCTGGCGTAAGCGATTACCCGTTCTCTCCCCTGCTGGATCTGGGACAGGACGGCTCCTAGCCCGATGTTGCTTGCGTCCGTGTGGAGGATAAATGGCTGGCCGTAGTCAGGGTACGCCAGGATTTCATCCTCCGTGAGGGCCATCTTCAGCTGGCGGAAGGACTCCTCTTCCAGCTTTTCCCACCTGAAGGGTGGCTTCTGGTTTTTGGCCTTCTTTGACTGGCCTATCAGGAGGTCCTGCATAGGAGCTGCCATTCTGGTGAAACCGGGAATGAATCTTCGGTAGTAGCCTACCAACGCGAGGAACTGCCGCACTTCCTTTAGCTGGAGGGGCTTGGCCAGTCCTTAATCACGGTGATCTTATCGGGGTCGGGAGCCACTCCGTCAGCACTCACCACGTGTCCCAGGTACTGTACTTTTGGTTTCAGTAGATGACACTTGGAGCGTTTCACTTTTAGGCCGTAGCTTGCCAGGGCGTCAAACACTTCTGCCAGGTGTTTCAGATGGTCCTCGTAGGTCTTGGAATAAACGATGACATCGTCCAGGTATAACAGGACCGTCTCGAAATTCCGGTGTCCCAGACAGCATTCCATCAACCGCTGGAAGGTTCCCGGTGCGTTGCAGAGCCCGAACGGCTTACAGTTGAATTCGCTGAGACCCATCGGGGTGGTAATCGCAGTCTTCTCCTTGTCCGCCTCTGCTACAGGAACCTGCCAGTACCCGCTAGTAAGATCCAAAGTGGAGAAGAAGTTAGCAGATTTTAATGCAGCTAAAGATTCTTCTATCCTAGGTAATGGGTAAGCATCTTTGTGTGTGATTCGGTTGACCTTTCTGTAGTCTACACACATTCTCATGGTGTTGTCTTTCTTTTTCACTAGAACTAGTGGAGCTGCACAGGGGCTACAGCTGTCCCTGATTACCCCAGCCTCCTTCATGTCTCGCAACATCCCCTTTGCATGCTGATAGTGTGCAGGGGGTACAGGTAGGTATCTTTCCTTTATGGGTGGATGGTCTCCTGTGGGGATGTGATGTTCTACCCCCTTTACTCGCCCGAAGTCTAGCGGGTGTTTACTAAAGACTCTTTCGTACTCCTGAACCACCCGGTAGACTCCCTGTTTTTGGTGTGAGGGAGTGGAGTCAGTACCCAAATGCAGCTGCTGACACCAGTCTTCCATTTGTTTCTTAGAGCCGTTACCTTCCTCTGGTTGAGATGGAGGCAAGGGTTCTACGGCCTTTACAGAATTTTGGGTTATGGTGAACAATTTGGCTAGCGTGGCATACCGGGGCAGGTATACTTCTCTCTCCCCGATATTTATGATGCGGACAGGCACCCTCCCATGGCGTACATTGACCACCCCCCGTGCTGTCAAAATGGTGGGCCTATTGTCCGAGTAGAGGGGTTCGACCATTGCTTGGTAGTCTCTACCTCTTAGACCAATAGCTGCCCGGCACCATATCATCATCTCACTTTTCGGGGGCATGGCAATAGGGAACGGGTCACACATTCTCACACTACCAATCTCACCACCAGATAGTTCCACCTGTTGCCGTTTCATCAGCGCCCAGATCTCCTTTTCTAGGACACGCTGCTGGCTGAAACTGGCGTTCATGGCAACCTGCTGTAAAATGAGAATTATCTCTGCAAGACAATTTTCAATCACGTTAGTACCCAAGGTTTTTTTAGGGTGACTCTCATGACGGTCAATGTCCACAATAATCAGTCCTTGTGCCGCCAGTTCAACTTTACCAATTTTAATGGTCACCTCTTTGAATCCCACCTGTGGCACGGGCTGACCATTGCTGGCGATGATACTCAGGTCGTCATCTGGGTAGCGGGTTATGTCTGAGTCATTCCAGTACCGCTTAAAGAGCACATAAGGGATGGTAGTCACCTGTGACCCGGTGTCTAGTAGGGCACTCATAGGAATGCCATCCAGTACCACAGGCAAGACGGGACCTCCCCCTACGTATTTATCACGCCAGTTCGATGGGCCTGATGATCTTATGCCTGGGGGTTGGCCCTCTGCCCCAGGTTGTGCCCGTTTAAATGACAGTACCTTGCCATATGTCCGGGTTGATTGCAGCGGCTGCAGATGGGTTGTTCGTCCTCGTTGTATCGGTCGCTGGGTCTTCCTCTGGATGATGGGATCCTCCTCTGTCGGCGCCACGGGACTTCCTCCGGTCCGGATGCCAGCTGGATCTTTCCTGGAGGAGAGACCTGTAAAGACTGCACAGTTCTGGTTAGCGCGGCAACGCTTTTGGTTAGCTCTTGGACCTGATGGTGCAGGTCTGTAGCCGGGTTGTTGTCCAAAGCCTGCGCATCAGCTTCTACAGGCCCTGCAGACAAGGGCGCTGCCTCCTTGGGATAAGTGATAGCGGGGCGCCTGTGGGTTACAGTGCCACCCGGTGCCGGTTCTCGGAGCACCCGGATGGCTCTGTCCTTGAACTGTGCAAAATCTAAATCAGGGTCCTGTAGGGACATTGCCCGCAACTGGGTTCGGTGGGCATTGGACAGTAGACCCTCTATGAATTGTTCAGTCAACAGCTTATCTTCATTCCGCACGCTGTCAGGGTCTGTCTGCTTAATGGCTCTCAGGGCCTCCTGCAAGTTCAAAGCATAGTCCCTTATACTTTCCTGTGCCCGTTGCTTGCACCCGTAAAATCTTAGTTTAATCTCTGCTGAGCTGCGGGTATCGAAAGTGTCCTTTAGACGGGCCAGTATTTCTCTAACAGTCCCCTTCTCCCGTGGTGGCCAGGACTTTACCTCCCTTTGGGCTGCTCCGATTAACTGGCCCACCAAGATGCTCACTTTTTGTTCTTCTGTCAGGGGATATACTTGGAAGAGGCTGTTTAGTCTTTCTTTAAAGTCACTTAGGGTGTGTGACTCCCCGGAGTACTGGGGTAGCCATGCCGCTCCGGGGATATATGGCATCGTGAGCGGCATCACTGTGGCAGCAGCCGCGCTGGCGGTGGGAACTCCCTCCATTGCTGGTATCTTCCGCCCCCCTAGTTAACCGTGGACTACCTCTCGTTGCACTTCCTTCGTAGGCCGCGGCTCCGCAAGCGATCGTCGGGGTTGAGGACCTTGCGTCGCGTGCTGATGACGTCGGCATCCGCTGGGCTCCATCCAGGACCTTGCGCAGCGTCAAGACGTAGGGCGGGGCTTCAGCTCTCGCGCGTTTTTTGTGTCCACGCCCCTCTTCTACCCGCGCGGCGTCCCGAAGATGGCGCCCAATTACGGGAAAACGACTGCGGATGGCGGGAAACTTCACCACGGCAGGTATGACAGTCTTTTGAAGGCACGCAGTACCCGGTGGTTGCGGGCACGAGATCCTGCTCACTACGCCAAAGTTGACGTGCCCTCTGGGCCGTGTGTGCACGCGTGTGGATTACCCGGAGCCGGGTCTCTGGGGGGTTGTAGTCTCCGTGGCGGCGACCCGGTCCCGTGGCTCAGGGTGGTCAAACCAGTGGCAGTCTTTTATATGTTTTGGGTTGATGTCCGACTACGCCACCCGTGGATTGCGGTCAGGGTGTACCAGCGCTGCGAGGCAGACCGCTGAGGCTGGTGTTGTGTGCGCAGCAGAGGATGGGACAACTCCCCACGGGCGGAGTATAGCCTCAGGGCAGGGAGTGTGGATGATGGGAGTGATGGTGCACGGGTGTAGCAGGAACGACTCAGAGTCTTTGCAGTACAGTTCAGGGTCTTTACTGATGATGATAAGGCAGACCCTCCTGGGAGTACTGGCTAGCATAAGAGGCCTGGTCAGTTTGTGAACAAACAGGAGTTCCCCTGGCCAGGCGGAGTTGTAGGCCTCCCCGTCTGTCTGCACTCTTCCTGGCTACCTTGCTGTAAGCTAGTGGAAGTAGCCCACGTCCCTGAGTATACCGTGTGGTGCTCACCCGTATGGCTGGTGACTTGGGGCCTTCTGGTAGCCTCCGCTCCTCGATGGCGGTGCTGGTCCCTCGCTCGTGACTGAGCCTCCGGGCTTCTATGGCCAGATGACCTGGAATCCCCTGCCGGCTGGTTTCTGCTGCTGGACTTAGAGATCCTCACAGCCTCGGTCTCCGTTGTCTGGTAGTAGTGTCTTCAGCCAGGACGAGCAATATCTGCTTCCAGTCCCTGGCACTCAGCTCCTGATCCTACAGAGCTCCTAGCTGTTGCTTTCCCTGTGTCTGGAACTTCATTCTCTCTCACTCCCTGCTTCACTTTCTCTCCTTTCTCTTCACTACTCTAACCCCGCCCCAGATCCAGTTTATATAGGGCAGATTCCTCCCCTATCTGGTCTGGGACAGGAGGTGTTGCATGTTCAAGGGCTCCTGACCAGGAAACTCCCACTTGCTCTCAGACGTGATATTTCTATCACTGTGGCAACCAGACCCCTGGGGTGCCACACTATCCTAATACATTTTATATCCAAACGACTGAATAATTTTTTCCATTTTTCAAAATTCAAAACTATTATGGATCATGTCACAGCATCCACAATATCAAACTTCGGCACAGTAAGAACTTGCCATTACAGCACCAAGACTTTCATTGTTTCTCCCAGTAATATTTCTACAATATATTATATATTTGATTGGATGCCATATGATAAATGAGATGGCCTCCTGCTGAAGCCAGACCTAACAGCAACATAATGTTAGTCTGCCCTTTGTTCTTTTTGACTTCCCCCATGAATCATTTTTTTTCATTCAAGAATGTGTGGTCATCTGGGATTAAGAAATAAGGTTAAAGTGGGAGCTGCTGTCAGGTAGAAACATCCTTGTTATTGTCTCTGGGTAATTTTTCATGTTTCTGATGATTAATGAATGAAAAAACCCTGTTTATTTTATTAGAATGGTAATTATCCTAGCATTTAGCATGGTGGCTCAGTGATTGGCACTGCAGCCTTGTACCATCGGGGTCCTGGGTTCAAATCCCACCAAGGACAACACCTGCAAGGAGTTTGTATCTTCTCCCCGTGTTTGTGTGGGTTTCCTCCGGGTTCTCTAGGGCAGTGGT
Organism: Phyllobates terribilis; assembly: GCF_046119375.1. Taxonomy (NCBI): domain Eukaryota; kingdom Metazoa; phylum Chordata; class Amphibia; order Anura; family Dendrobatidae; genus Phyllobates; species Phyllobates terribilis. Next base: position 147,459,404 of record NW_027362769.1, on the reverse strand, counting down.
CGGCAAACTTTTTTGCACCAGGGACCGGCTTTAAGCAAGACCAGTTTTCAATGGCCGGTGGGGGTGGGGGCGGGGCTTTGGTCATATGTGGGTGGGGTTATGGAGGGGTGGAGCTTAGTGCATACTTATCATATAATTATGACATTTATAATGAGAATGTGATTCAACTTACCATAGGTTCAGAATGAGTGGGAGCACCAGGCTTGTTTCCCTGGATCAGTGGGAGCACTGGGCTTGTTTTCCTGCAACAAGACGGTCCCATCTAGGTCCCATCTGATGATGATGACCACTACTGCTGCTACTGGACACAGCCACTGCTGCTATGAATTTTCACTGTTATTTGCTTTTTTCACTTTAACCAGAAAATCTGCTGCTGGGCCGCACGACACCAGAGCACAGCTACAGGAGTCATAAGGGTGGGACACCTGACGTCATATCTAGCTGCCCATTAGCATCCAGAGCCCCTCCCCCTCCAACTCGCAGCTAGCAGGAGGGGAAGGAGCGCTGGACACACATGACCTGCTTGTCCCTGCTCCTGCCTGAGCACATTCTGTGAGTAGGGCCGCATGGCTAATTATCTATTCACTGCCAGTCCCTCCTCCTCTTTTCTTATAGGCTACTGATCACATGCTGGCTTTCTCCCTGCTGATCCTCTACAACTGTCAGCGGCGCCGCGGACCGGCTGAAAAACCCCAACGGCCCGGTCCTGGTCCGCGGACCGGCGGTTGGGGACCTCTGCTCTAGGGAATTTAGATTGTGAGCCCCAATGGGGACAGTGATGATGTCTGTAAAGTGCAGTTGAATTAATGGTGCTTTATAAGTGAAGAAAATAAATAAATACTTGGACAGTAATACAAAAAGAAAATGCAATTTGACTTTTATTAAAAAGAAAATCCATACTTTCATATTTTGGAAATCTAAAGAACATATAAAAAATAAGTCCAAATTAATAGCCTAAAGAAAGTGAAGCTTTTAGTATATGAGACCCAGTGGGTTGATATGGTGGATGGTCTGCCTTACTATTGCTTAATGTGAATTTCTGTCTATGTACATATGTTTATTGCTGTCTCCCCATAGTAGTCTGTATGTGAATCAATGTGCTGTATTTGGGTAAATGCTGCAATAATTGTTGCCAATAGATTAGTTGTTGCATAAATTGGAGGAGCATCTGAATAAGGAACTACCACCAGGAAATGAATCAGTATGTGGCCAAACCACATGGCAGGCAGAAGTCCTCTGTATTAAGAGGAGACAAGAACAAGACTGGTGGCAAGGAACAGTTTCCAGGAAAGAATGCTGTGATGTTGCTCATAGAGTGCATGAGTATATACGGTTGGCACCATCATGGAACCACCATGGACATGCAAGCTTTAGTAGGATTATGTACGAGTTTGATGCTGGCATGGGTGGAGAGCATTGTGGAGCTTAAACCGATGTAAGAACTATAATCATGAGAGGTTTTATCTCCAAGGGCAGGAGATGTAGTTGGATTATGTGTGGCGCCTGGAGAACCTGGGATTATTAGCCAGTGTCTATTGTTGGTTGGTGAATTGGTGAGCTACGTGCTGTGCTCTTAGAAGACCTACTGGCATGAGATGCTATTGACTCGCCCCCTGGGCCGTGGGGCACTCGGATCCGGGCAATAGGGAAACGGTGGGGGTAGTAGTGGCAACCCGGTTCCGTGGCTCAGGGTGGTCAGGCCAATGGTAGTCTGCTACGTTCTGCTGTTGATTATGTCCGACTACGCCACCCGTGGATTTGCGGTCATTAGTAACCGCCGCTGCATGCAGACCGCTGGGGCTGATGAGGTGTGCAGCTAGGGTAGTATGACTCCCCACGGGAAGAGTGCGGCCCCAGGGCAGTATAATGGAAGGTGGGAGTGATGGTGGTGAGAGTCCCAGTACCGGTAGTGCTGGAGGCGCGAAGGAGCACACAGACAATAGGTTGCAGTCCAGGGTCTTTACTGAAACAGGTAAACTGACCCATAAACAGTCCCAGCTAGGAGGGGACCTGGATGTCTGAGATCAACGGGGAAATTGGCCTTGGTCAGGGTGAGGGTGTAGGCCTACCGTGCTTTCTGCGCTCCTTCTGGCTATCTCCTCATTATAGGGTAACAGCCCACGTTTCCGAGCTTTCCGTGTATTCTCGCCTGTATGGCCTGCGACGTGGGTTCCTTTCTGCTCCCACCCTTGTACGGCTTTACTGGTCCCTTCGGTTGTGGCAGGGCCTCCAGGCTTCTTAGGCCAAGGAATATACAGTCCCCTGCGAACTGGTTATCTGCTGGAGGATGTAAAATCCTCCCAGCCTCAGACACCAAAGTCTGGTAAAGTAAGTCTTTTATCTGCCAAGACAGGCTCTCTTCGCCTCTTGTCTCTGGCTTGTGGCTCTCCTCCTGCCACACTTCCTCTTAGGTGCAATACAAAACTGTCTGTCCCTGCTCTGCTCTGGGACAAGTCTCAGTCCTGAGACAGGCCTTCAAGTTCTCCCTAACCCTGCCCCCAGTACCAGCTTTTATAGGGGCAGCCTGCTCCCCCTACTGGCCTGAGACAGGAGGCATTGCATGCTAATGTTCCCCTGACCAGAGAACCTCCCCCTTGCTCTCAGACACAGCTTTAATATATTTTGTGGCATCCAGGCCAGGGTGTCACACTATTGCTTAGCGCAAGGCAAGGAAGACATGGAGATTTGTTGTTGCATGGGCGGAAGTTGTGTTGTCATAGCCTACATTTAGAAAAGGACTGCTTGTAGGTTGTCATCAAATTGGTGTTGGCCGTACATGCAATTCCAGATAAAGGAGAAACTGAGAAATGTGTCACCTACAAAAATGTTATCCAACCCTAGCTGAGGACCAAAAGAAAATAAGAATCTCATCAAAGTCCCTGGAAATAGTCAGGTGACTTGAATATTACAAACCCTGTACTACAATTATAACGAAGTAGAGTATTGGCTCATCCATCATCTATGACATCCAGAAGCAGAAGGTCCAATTATGTTCAGCTATAACATGAGGTGAAACCATCCAGGGCCTGATGAAGCAGCAAATGCTGAAGCAGCAAAAATTAATCCAGTTGGATAAGATGGTGTGCGAGTGGGTTACACCAATGGTTCCCCAAGGAAATATTTTCTCTAAGCCCATGATTAATGAGAATCGAAGAGCTTTTATGAGACATGCAAATGTGCATGCTTTCTGACAGACTGCTGGGAAACTTTATGAAAACTTCCTAAAATTAAAAAGTGAAATATAGGTCTTCTGTGTACAGTTACAGAAGGAACAGTTTGTGAAAGACGAGAAACCAAAACCTTTCAAAAACATCTATGGAAGATCATTGAATGTAGAAGTGTACATTGATTTCTTAAAAAGGTATCCCAGGATTAGAACAACTTGGCTACTTTCACAAATACAGCACCAGACATCTCCATGGGATGTGTCCAGTTTTGCAGTTCAGCTACAGTAAAGCAATAAAGTAAATGGGGGTGTATTTGCATGGCATTATATTTGCAAAAAACAGCCGTAGGATTCTATTATCAGATAAAGCCTTTAAAAATAGAGAGCGTCAGAGCCATGGTTTAGGAAATGGTGGAGGTTGACATAATGATGGGTTGCAAGGAAGGGTCGGAAGAGGTGGGACGATACTTGTTGCGGATATATAAAATAAGGTTTTGGGGAGTGCCCTATCATTCCTGCTAAGGATACACCAAGTTAAGTCCAAGCTGCCCTTGCTACTTTTGGGCACTTGCTTTGGAACAATTGAACAATGTGAATGGTTTATCGGGTCATGGTGACCATGGTGGTTTGTGGTTCCTTGTAGTTGTGTTAAAATGGTCTGGGGAATACATCATGGGTATGGGTCCCTAATTTGTCTGTTGATTGTATGGGCACCTGGCAGGAGTGTCCCTGGGACTTAGTTAATAGCAAGTAAACTGTTATTGTTTATGGTGCTCCTTAGTCAATGAGGTCACAGCTGGTGGTAATTATGGGTCTATTGGTTATTTGATGATATTCAAATGTTTCTTTGTAGCTTCAGGGACTCTCCTACTCTGTTTTAGTAACATTTATGTAACACCTGCAGTGAGATCAATGTGTACAGAAACTACTGCTGCTGCGGAAGGGACTGATTGACTGAGCAGGTTAGAGAAGAAAGGTGGAGCTAGCAAGAGAGGGAGAAAGGTGTGCAATCCTCCATGTCAGACATTTAAGAGTCTGATCCTGGAGAACAGGGGACAGAGACACAGATTGAGTGCTAATAATCCGTCCTCTCGGTGTGTGAGGGCAGATGATAATCCTGCAGCCGAATAGGGTTATAGTAAAAGTAGCTGAAAATGCGGATCATAATATGGACAGTAACAGGGAACTCCAAATACATAAAGAATCAACAAAAAGATATATGGAGTATGCAACCCCAAAAGCTAATCTTAAGTAATAGTAAACAAACCTATTTTATAAAATATATAGTTTATTGAAAAAAGTAGTAAAAAAAAATAGGAATCAAGTTACAGGAACTGTATTAATTCAATAATTAGCTTGCATACTCCATATTTCTTTTGCCCGGTTCTATTATTGGGTTATGTGTTATTAGTTAGGATTGTGTTTGCTGTCACTTAAGGGGGCAGTGCCATCCTTAACTGAGGGCCAGAAGCATAGGTAGAATTGGTGAATTTATGTATGATTTGTGCTGTTATACCCCTCAAGGATTGTCCTGTGCTATCACAACACCTAGGCTGGCTGCAAAGCACATCCTTTACCATTAAGATTGTCACATATATGCTTTGTTTGTGTGATATCATTTGTTCACTGTTCCTTGTTATGCCCCTCTCCTTTTATTTATTTATTTTACTCACTTATATAGCGCCATTAATCCCTCAGCGCTTTACAGACATTATGGGCACTGTCCCCATTGGGGCTCACAATCTACATTCCCTATCAGTATGTCTTTGGAGTGTGGGAGGAAACTGGAGAACTTGGAGGAAACCCACACAAACACGGGGAGAACATATAACTCCTTGCAGATGTTGTCCTTGGTAGGATTTGAACCCAGGACCCCAACACTGCAAGGCTGCAGTGCTAACCACTGAGCTACGCTGCTGCCCTGTTACACCTTTTAACCCCTATATAATAAACTTGTTGGGTTGTTTTAATCTCATCTCTTGTGAGTGTATACGGAGCATGGACCCCGAATCGACGCCTGGCAGAAGAAGACCCTCCAGCATCCCCATAGAGCTCCCAGTAAGATTCGGGTGGAGACAATGTGCCATATTGAGGTGAGAACTACTGGACACCCTGCCCATGGAGGTGACTAATAGGAATGTTACATTTATATATTCCAAAACTGTTATTATTGTTAATAAGTGGCGTGGTGGCCAAATTTATCCAATCCAAGTGGTCAGCCTTTTTATTGGGTTGGGTGGTGAGTGGTTGAGGATGGGAATGGTGAGAAGTAAAAAGGGGATAGTTGTGGCTTTTTGTCTGAACATCAAATCTATGATATCAGAGTCATGGAAAAAGAGATATTGGTTAAACAAAATTAGAGTTCAATGATTGGAAGAAGATTGAGGTTCTCCTTTACCCTTAGTTTAGTTCTGCATGTAACCACCGCTGGTGTTGATTGCATGTATGGGAAGATTGTGTCATCTGTTGACTTGCTATGCAATCGAAAGTCAACGAGATCTGCAAATGTCTTGTTCTTAGAATAAGTCAACAATATCAGAATGGTCAGGATCCGACACCGTACCATCATCGATCAGCCAATATCGGGCCACACGGCCACTAGATGCACACAGTGTACAGAGTGGGTACAACATGGTTCCATGCTTTGTGTAATGGTTATTCTTATGTATTGCAGCACAACTACTATTTAATAAGAGTAGAGCTTCAGTATTTTGGTGTCAGATCTCCCCCAAGCTGATATCTAATGTCGTAGTCTTGGGGCCACACTTTTAACCCTTTACAATTATGTTGGATTTGCTCCCAAAATAAATACCGGAATAATTACAAAACTGAATTATGAGATATATCACATACTGGATGAAATCTTACACCTTGGTATATTAAAATGTTGTGTTTTTTTAATGAAATTATTGCACTTTTGCCAAAACCTGTCAAAATAAGTGATGTGACTGTAATCTGTAAATTTGGTCTAAGGGAATAAAATGGCTCCATTGTACAGACACTGAACAGTCAGTAGATGCTATGGCATAGGAGCAAAGCAAAACCAGAAGAATGCTAAATGCAAATGAATGGGATGAGCTACAAGGCGGGAGCTCCACAGTTATACATGACATGCAATGTCTGGCAATCCTTGCAAAATTGAGAGTGATGCAAATTTATTTAGCACAACAAATAGTTTTTGTGAAACGCACTTGAGACAAAAGCAAGGATGATTCATAAAGACCAACATTGTGCATGCCAATGTTAATGAAGAATTAGATGCCAGGATGGAAGTTTTTCCATGCTCTCTGGAGTCACAACAAACTAGTAGTGGAATAAAAATTCAGGTTTATTGTCTACGTGTTTCAGAGTCCACCGACTCCTTCCTCAGGACAACCAAACATATAATGTTAATGAAGGGCTCGCTGGAGTAGGTTGCATTAAATTTATTAAGAAGCGCATGCCATTCAATGAATTTGGAGCATTTTTGCTGTGACATGCTCCTCCATGTGCCTCACCAGAAATCCTACTCTAGTAAGTAACTGGAGTATCATTTTTGTTGTAAGAAACACCATTAGTTTTAATGAATTTCATGTAATTGGCCAAATCTGTCATGACCACGCCTGAATTTGCTGAATTTTGCTGTAGCTTCATGTTGTCACTCTTAAAAGTGTGTTATGTTCCTGGCATAAACACTTTGATGAATCGGCCCTAAGATCAAAAAAGGATGAAATCAGCTGAAAATTTTGATTTGGACAGAATTGATTCAGACCAAATAGAAAATGCCCCAATAAGATGTTTAATATGATCTGAGGTCGAGGTGAGCGAATAGATTCGTTATAAATCCAATTAATCATGAATTTTAGTAAAATTCCCAGGATCCACATTTTTTGTCATTTGAAAGGCACGAATCCAGCAAGATGAGCTCAAAAGTCGCTATTTTGCTTGATTCTTTTAGAGTAAGAAAGGGGTAAAATATATAATAAAAGTTCATACTCAGATGTCCTGGACCAAATCCCTCACGCGTCCAGCCTATGCAGCCCCCTGTCCGGTCATCCGGTTTTTGTATAGGAACTTCCGGCCTCCAGATGTTCCAGCCTCTAGTTTTGGGGTCTTCTGTCACTGCATGGGTCTCATGCAGACCACAGAGCGCATTACTGTTGTACGTCCTGCAGCACAAGACCACGTGCGGTCTAGACCACTGTAAAGATCCGAGGTTGTGGGTTGTAAGTAATCACCTAGGCAGATTAACGATGCAACAATATTTTATTGATCACAGCCATGGTAATACAGCAATTCCAGGTAAATGGCCAAAAAACAGTTCTCTCAGTCCTCAAATTCTCAATCGGGGTTCAGTAGTTCCACTGGCTTTGTATAAGGCCATACTCACTGTCTCCCAACTTTTGGTTGGCCCACAGATTTCGTATCTCCAGCCAGTATAGTCTGTAGCCACAGTCCATGATCCTCTAGACGGCAGATAAAACGATGAAAGCACAGATATCCAGTAGCAACAGTCCTTTTAAGAAAGTGTAAATCCAAATGACATAATCCATAATGGTAACATGTTCATCCATTCATCCTTCCAAGTCCACGGTCTCCATCCTCTTCGTTCAATCCTTCCACACCACTCTCACTAAAACATGACTCTCCTTTCTTTCCCTGGGATCAGTCCCCTCCCAGGTCAGAAGTGATGACACCCTCCCCCTCAATCATTCACTGTAAGCCAAAAAGCAATGAAGAATTTTCTAGAAGCCTTCATCTGAGACTGCCTGTAAGACCCCCTGTGGTGACAGCTCCACTGTGTCTCAATCCACACTCACCTAATGAGACCATTGGCTGTTGAAACAATGGACTCCTGAGATAAAGATGAGATTAGTGGAATACTGGACATTTTACAAGTGAATCTTCCATACTGACAAGTAAGCAGAACTATATAAAACATAACAAGTAAATCACTAATAATACACAATAATAATATTGACGAAAATGGTGGTCCGTTGCTGGAAAAGTATCATAGTCATTAGTAAGTGGGCAGCTCCTCACATCCACGATGAAACACCTGAAGAACGGAGGCTGGAAGAATCATAGACAAAAGTATCCGAACTAAAAACCGGGAGAGCTGTGGAGGCAGGAAAGGTGACTACCGGGCATAGGGCAGGTGAGTCTTATCTTTTATTAATTTTTAACCTATTTCTGGCCTTCAAAAGAATCCAGAAAAATAGTGAGTCAAATCATGAAAAATTCAGATATTGGAAAAAATTATTATTTTTTTTTGTGAAATTCAAAACAAATTAATTTCATTCCGACTCGATTTTCTCATCTCTACCAATATCCTCAGTAAATATGGACATTTCCGATCCAATCCTTGGCTATGCTATATAGGGGGGTGAATGATGGATTGACGTAGCTCTGCTCTACAGAACAGGTGTTATAGTGAGGTGATCATACGGATACAAGCTCACCAGCTCTCAGCCTATGTATCACCTGCACTTCCAGATCGACTATCCCCCAGGCTCTCTGATTAGCAAGGCATCACATAAATTACGGATCCAATAGTGAAGTCTGGTTCCTGTATCATCCCCATTTCCTACAACTATTTCTTTTAGAATTAGGCATGAAGGCAAACGCATGAAACAATACAACCAAAATAACCAATATTTACACCCAGTTTAGTTGCCATTGCTTCCTCCTAGAATCACAAGAGATGTAGAATGTGATCAGTTTGCCTTATCTTTTTATGGAAAAGCTTGGAGACAGGTAATGTAATATTAATGAGGATCGTCACCTTTCCTGACATGTCTGTTTTAGTAAATAATTGTATTCCTCATGAAATATCAGTTCTGGAACATCTTTTCTCATACAACTGCCTTCCACCGTTCCTCTGTTATTCCTCCTAGAAAATGATGAATTAATTAAAAACTGGGTGTTACCAGATAGGGGCGTGTGCCTGCACGCTGACCCTGTCCAATCAGTGGTGACAGTGTTAGACACACCCCTTTGTCAGAAAAGGAGAATTTTTTCTATTTTGGAAGACTTACAGAGGAATAGCACAATGCAGAGTTAAAAGAAAGGATACTTAAGAATTGTCATCTCATAGGGAATAAAAGAAGTTACTAAAGACAGGTCCTGTCCAAAGGGTTGTTCAAATTTTAGCAAGTTATCCCTACCACCCAACTTTAAAGAATAAGAAAGAGGAACACCTTCCGCCAATATTTTTGGGCAGTTAAGCCACACCCAAACAAAAATAGTGCCCCCCCAATTAATACCCTTAGTATTACTATATAGCCTTCCATGACCTCCATGCAGTATGACACCCTATAGATGCCCCACATAAATTAATGCTCCAACATTGCCCCCTTAGGCAGACAGTATGCTGCTCACATGCTCATATGATGCGCCATGTTCACTATTATACCCTAAGTGCTCCACTACACAGTATGATGCCTCTAGTTCTCCCATACACATATGATGCTCCACAGTCTTCCCTTAAAGTAAGATGCACCCATAGTGCCAACATACTCATTATGATGTCCCCAGTGAACCCCCACAGTGTGGTACCCCCACAGTCCATTCCCATGTTTGCCTCAGTTTGCTACCCCTCCACTCCATCCATTCCGAAAATGAGAGGAGAATATCTACACTCTTTGCTGTGTCTGTTCCTGTACTTGAGGTCATCATTATTTAGGGTGACTGTGGGGACATCATACTGTGTAGGGGCAATATGGAGGCATCATTGTTTGTGGGGAACTGTAGGAGCATCATACTGTGGGGGGGGGGCACTGTGGGGGCATCATAATGTATGGAGGGCACTCCAGGAGCATCACACTGTATGGATGGCATGACAGAGGCATCATACTATGTTTGGGGGGAACTTTGGGGGCATCCTACTGTGGGGGAGCACTGTTGGAGCATTATAATATGTGTGGGCATTGTAGGGGACTCATACTGTGAGGTTTGCTACTATGGAGGCCTGATTGTACTGGAAAGACTGTAGGAGTAACATACTGTGTGGGGTGGACTGTGGACATCATAATGTGTGTAAGGGTACTGTATGGTGAGACTGTGGGAAAAACATACTGTGTTGAGAGGAATGGGTGGTGCCAATTGATCCTGTTGGATGGATATTCATGGATTCTGTCTAAGGGGCCCTCAGACTGGAAAGTTAAGTCAGTCCCTGTGTAACATGATTCTATAGGTTGGGGATAATGATTGACACATTGTGGGTCCTATCAAACAGTTTCATCTTTTCATCAGAAGTAAGGTGTGATTGGCCTTTGAGCCAATACTGCTTGTTGGTTATCCTTTATGACATTACAACCTACCTTAGATAAGCTGGAGTAGCTCCGTCCATTGCCATTGCAGTCTCAATTCCCCTGAAGACGCCAGTTATGGCGAAACATGTTGGGGAGGCAGCTGGTTATGTCTTTTAAGAAAGCAATAGATGTGTTTGGTCAAAGAAATAAGCAATGAGTTGTGGTCTGCGGCCACATCAAGCAGAGCGATACTAGAACAATAAGCTGTATAGCTAAAGGTAACAAGTGTAATTACCAGTGTAGACAGCTAATCCATACGTTATATGGGACTGGACTATACATGGTGATATATATGTGAATGGTTAAACGTGACTACACTGTTAGCATTGAGAGTTTATTAATTGTTTAGTCCCTCATTATATGGGAAATATTGGCAGTGAGACAAAGTCGAACTAGTAGGAGACGTCCTCTAGTGGACGTGTTCATTATCAATGAATATAGGTGATACCTTGGGAAAGATAATATAGTTTCACTCACTGGTGACAAATCAAAAAATTAGAACACTTTACATCAAGACCATATAAAGACCACACATTCATTGTAATTTTAAAGTTGCACAATTTTTCTTTTATTGTTATTGGTAAATAAAAGTTATATATTAATAGAGAATCTTGAGTTAGGGATCATTTGCCTTAGGCTGAGTGCCACTATGCGTTTTTCAAGCATTTTTGCCTCCGAATTTCCGCAGCGAAAACGCTTAAAAAACTCTTGGTAATACGTGCCCCATGGTCCCCAATGATAATCTGCATGTGCTGTGCACATGCTGCGAAAATTTCCACTGCGGATTATCATTGCGGAAAAATACGCAGCATGTCCATTAATTTTGCGGACACGGAGCGTAATCGCCGCCATTGACTTGCATTGAACCGCATAACATCCGTACGTATACATGTGGATGTTATGCAGTTCAATGTGCGGATGGTACCCAAGTCTGGAGAAGAGGAGACTCTCCTCCAGACCCAGGTATCATAGTACCTGTAAAATAAAGAATTTAAAATAAAAAAATAAAGATTATACTCACCTTCCGATGTCCCCCATCCTCCTCAGCGATCCGTCCAGTCTCTTGTACGGCTTGCGGTGGTGTGAAGGACCTGCGATGACGTCATTGAGTCATGTGACAGGTCACGCGACCGCTGACGTCAGCGGTCGCGTGACCTGTCACATGACTCAATGACATCATGGCAGGTCCTCACACCACCGCAAGCCGTACGAGAGACCGGACGGATCGCTGAGGAGGATGGGGGACATCGGAAGCTAAGTATAATCTTTATTTTTTATTTTTTACCATTCTTATTCTTTTTTTTTTAACTATTACTTGGTCACACTATATAAATCCATGCCGGTTGCATGGATTTATATAGTGTGACCAAGTTGTCAAGCACTTTCCAAGTGATGCTAAAATCGCTTGGAAAAGCGCTAGATAACCCGCATTCGGAAATGCATGCAAAAACGCTTGACAAACGCTTCTACCTGGCGGGAAAACCGCATGTAAAAACCTTATGCGTTTTTCCTGCCAGGGAGAAGCAGAAAAAATATGCAGCATTTCTGCATCGTGGGCACATAGCCTTATGGCAATTAGTTAATAAGGGAGGACTGGGTGGGGCATCATAATGTGTAATCAGGATGGTAATCAGGGAATCAGTTAGTGAGGGGTACTGCGGGGGCAACATACTGTGTGGGGAGAAGTAATTATGAGTGTAGGGCAAATTTGGGCAAAGTCTGGCCACAAGCAGCTCTTTGGACCGATAGAGCCAAAGGGCAGGATACAATGGAGTCCAGCTCCCTTCCTGGCAACTGACTTTCACCTGTATCTGCATCCTCAGGAAGCAGATACCAGTGAAAACTATTATGGAACAGGGAGCCTGTGTCTCAGAGCGCAGCAGGCACATTGACGTCACTACATCACGGCAGCTGTGCCTCAGTATGTACCGCGGACTGGAGTGACCGGGAAACGTGATCAGATGAGTAGCTTTATTTTGTTTAATTGGCTGGACATTGTGGGAAACTTTGAGTACATAATACTATGTAAGGGACATCATACTGTCCAAGGGGGTTTTGTTGGTACATCATACTGTGCGAAAGGAGTTGTGTGGGGACATCCTACTGTGCAAAGGGGCTGTGTGGGGACATTCTACTGTGCAAAGGGGCTGTGTGGGGACATCCTACTGTGCAAAGGGGCTGTGTGGGGACATCCTACTGTGCAAAGGGGCTGTGTGGGGACATCCTACTGTGCAAAGGGGCTGTGTGGGGACATTCTACTGTGCAAAGGGGCTGTGTGGGGACATCCTACTGTGCAAAGGGGCTGTGTGGGGACATCCTACTGTGCAAAGGGGCTGTGTGGGGACATCCTACTGTGCAAAGAGGCTGTGTGGGGACATCCTACTGTGCAAAGGGGCTGTGTGGGGACATCATGCTGTGCAAAGGGGCTGTGTGGGGACATCATACTGTGCAAAGGGGCTGTGTGGGGACATCTTACTGTGCAAAGGGGATGTGTAAGGACATCATACTTTTCAAAGGGGCTGTGTGGGGACATCATACTGCGTAAAGGAGCCGTGCGGGGACATCATACTGCGCAAAGGAGCCGTGCGGGGACATCATGCTGCACAAAGGAGCCGTGCGGGGACATCATACTTTGCAAAGGAGCCGTGCGGGGACATCATACTGCGCAAAGGAGCCATGCGGGGACATCATACTGCGCAAAGAGGCCGTGCGGGGACATCATACTTCGCAAAGGAGCCGTGCAGGGACATCATACTGCGCAAAGGAGCCATGCGGGGACATCATACTGTGCAAAGGGGCCGTGAGGGGACATCATACTGTGCAAAGGGGCCGTGCGGGGACATCATACTGTGCAAAGGAGCCGTGCGGGGATATCATACTGTGAAAAGGAGCTGTGCGGGGATATCATACTGAGATAAGGGGCCGTGTGGGGACATCATACTGTGAAAAGCGGCTTTGTATGGATACACTAGAATATAAAACAATATTGGTGTCCAAAATTAAGTTTGTCCAGTTGGTTCAGCCCTCTACAACAGTCACAGATTCTCATGTGGTCCCTTGGGAAAATTAATTGCCCACCCCTGGTGTAGTGCACTAGGGGCACATCATTGTGTAGCTGTATTGTGGGGGCAGCTTACTGTTTTGGCATCATAATGTGTATGGGGTAGAAGAGAAATCATATTGTATTGGGAGTACAGTGTGGGCAATATACTGTGTTCGGTCCCCCGGGGTATCATAATGTGTGTAGAGGCAATGTAGGAGCATCATTGTCTGTGGGGGCTGTAAAAGACTTAATGTGGGGGGGCAGTGGGGGGCATCATACTGTGTGGGAGACAATGATGGCATCATTGTATTGGGGGACACTGAGGGAGCATCATAATGTGCATGGGGCATCATTTTGTGTGGGGCACATTACATCAATGTATGTAGAGGAGCATCTATGAGAACACTAAGGGGCTTCATTAGGGGCAGTATTTTTATATGATTGCACAGAAAGGACTGGGTGGTGTTTGTGGTGTAAATTATCTGTCAAAAAAATTGCTGCGATGTGCAGCAAAAGTTATCCCTCTACCCTTCAGAGTTGTGACTTATGATATTCTTACATTATCCATACATAAGTAAGAAATGTCCCGGAAGAATTTGCAACGAGATGAAATATTTGTTAGCCATTTACAGTCGTTCTCTCGCAAACACACACAGGCATATGCAACTCTCACTACTCATCCTTGTGTCTTGAGGGTGACAGCTGTGACAGCTTCCTCCAGACTGGCACTTGCACAGTTAAAAAAAAAAAAATCTCTTCATTTTCCCAGCACTCCCACTGCACTCCTACTCCATGCTCCCCGAATGGCAGCTCCAGAAGAGTAACAACACATAATATGGGGGGAGAATTATCAAACTTCCATTTGCAACAAGAACTGTCTATATACTGTGTATACATGCTTGTATCATGCTCCAGTGCATGTGATTACAGCTGGCATCATGCATGTATACATAGCCAGCAGCGCTCATCAGGCATTGCATGTAGACATCCCTATTGTGTGCTGGGCACTGCAGTCTGGAAGCTCAGTGTATATATATGGGGAGTGGAAAGGAGAGAAGAACAGGAGGAGCCACAGATCCCTGCAGCTGATCACACACACACATACACTCACATACACCAACACTAGCTCCATTCTCCCTAACACACACTCACCACAATCATGATGATCCTATCACCCCCCCCAAAGAGAAAAAGAACAGGAGCCAATTCAACCTGATCTCAGTTCCATGCATGCCATAAGCATCTTCACCAGGATCTTACAAAAGGACATGAAGCCAAAGGCAGACCCTGACCATCATTAGTGCTATCGTCCCAGGGAGCTAAGATAGTAGGTAGCTGCAAGAACCTCAGTGCTCCATCCTCAGATTATTGCAAGCAAGAACAGTTCTGCTCTGCTGATCTTCAGTTTGGGGGGAGGGGGGACATTGCCTCTGAGATATGCTAGGCTGGACCTCTGCTTGAACTCCTGTGCATTTTCTTCAGTGTTACTTTCAAGGCGAAGCTTCCTTCCTTGCACCTGGTCGGCGAGAAGAAACAATCCCATCGTTTCATCATTTTTATTTTTTGATTATTATTATTATTTTTATTTTTTTTGGTTTTTATTATTTTTCTTCCTTCTTCTGCATGCCAACTTGTAGGCAACGTCAACCCCTGCAGGAGATGCTTTGCTGCAGAACCAAAGCCAAAAGGGATCGCGGGATCTGGGGATGAGATAATGAGATCATTCGTATTGTCTTTAGGAAGGAAGAAATTGATACAGTAAATCAGTTTTGTATCTTGCTCCGTAGGAAATCTCAAAGGATGTTCATGGATGATGTGGCTTGTAACCGAGCGTAGGGACCAATACTTTCCCAGCAATAGAAATCAAAGCTATTAAGGAAAAAAAATAAAAAATAAAAAAAAAAGGAAACCGGAAAAGGAACTAAAGAAGAAAGTGACACCGATTTTTGCACATCCATTGAATCTGGCTGTTGTTACTTTTTTCGTATTATGTCTGTACTCCGAAAGAAATTTGGGGACGATTATCAGGTAGTGACCACTTCGTCGAGTGGTTCTGGATTTAATCAAGCTGCTCCCAAAAAGAAAAGACAGAGGTTTGTAGAAAAGAACGGCCGATGTAACGTCCAGCATGGCAACTTGGGGAGTGAGACCAGCAGATACCTCTCTGACCTCTTTACCACCCTGGTGGACCTTAAATGGCGTTGGAATCTGTTTATTTTTATTCTGACTTATACAGTAGCGTGGCTTTTTATGGCATCCATGTGGTGGGTCATCGCCTACATGAGAGGAGATCTCAATAGAGCACATGACGAGAACTATACGCCATGTGTGGCTAATGTCTACAACTTTCCATCGGCCTTTCTCTTCTTCATCGAGACCGAGGCCACCATTGGATACGGATTCAGGTACATTACTGACAAGTGCCCGGAAGGAATTATCCTCTTTCTTTTCCAGTCTATCTTAGGATCCATCGTCGATGCCTTTTTGATAGGATGCATGTTCATAAAGATGTCTCAACCCAAAAAGAGAGCCGAAACTTTAATGTTCAGTGAACATGCGGTCATTTCCATGAGAGATGGAAAACTCACCCTGATGTTCAGAGTGGGCAACCTCCGAAACAGCCATATGGTTTCTGCTCAAATCCGCTGTAAATTGCTCAAAGTAAGTATCCATGACTGCATATTTTGTCTAGAATTTGAAGATGAAATAATCAGACGCCATTAAATATTGACATTACTGTCTGTCCTATGTCCACCATGAGGTTACTAGGAAGTTACATGGTTGTTTCTATAGAAATGACCACCTAGGTTGATTGTCACATAGGTTGGGTCAAACATGGATAAGTGGCTTGTAATCACAGTATGTTCAAATGATTTTCACACTTACAAATAAATCTTCTATTTGGGGAAATTACAACTTAAATCTAATCTTTTACACAATATAATCCTTTATATATCCCTAGATAAATATGAATTCTGGCCTGGTTGGGTTGTTCTCTTATTTAGGGTAGTGTTTAGGGCTTGCTGTGGGGTGCACAGTACCAGTCTGCTGCTCCAAAAGGCAGGCTTTTTATAATTGTTTTTTACTGTGCATATGTTAAAGATTTCTTTTTCATTGTCAGTAAATGAGTTCTTTATTATTTCTAATGTCCACACAACATACCGTGACATTTTGATCAATTTACTTTCTGTGGAGTGTAGATGGTACATGGCAGAAGATAGGCTTGTTATCCCAGTTATCGAGAAGCCATTTCTAGCTGACCTTTACTTGTACTCCAAACTTGCAGGGTTAAAATTTCCAAGGCAAATGCTTTTACAGTCGGTTTATTATGGAGCTGTCATGGTAACGAGATATCCTGATTTATCAACACCTCAGGGGTTAATGCCGTGTGCTACTTTTAAGAAACCTCCCTGTTGCTTTTCTTCCTAATCTGAAGACTAAGCCGGCTGCTCATTTAGTCATTCATTCATCACTGTTTAGACCAACAAATATATTTCTTCCTGTAACTTTCTGCCATAATGATCCCCTGGAGTCTCCTTCTATGTTGGCTGCATTTCGCATGGCCAGACTACAACAGTATCGATTTGCGGTGCCATCTCTGTCATTTATCTTTACCACAATCTATTTTGTCAATTCTGATCGTTTCTTTTCAGTATTCGGTTCAGGAAACTGCTAATTCACTATGAACGTTGCAAGCTGTAAACGGCAGCATGAGGTCAGCTTCAGGGGGCTGCGGCCCGGGGGCCTACGGCAAGTCAAATGATCCGAACTAACAGCATCATAGATCTGTATAATGCAGTGAGTTTGGGTCATTATTTCTGTGGTCTGGCCAGGATTTGTGACCATAACATGGCCATCTAAGTAAAGCCGAGGGCTGGTTTGAGGGCGTCGTACTTCAGCTGAAATATCTGGGATCTTCACGGTTTAGTAAACAAAACTTAGGTGACCAAAGAACGTTATCCTGATCAAAGCTCAGTTCTGTAGAACCACAGGAGGTCCTAATATTGTGGCTGTAATTTGGACTTTGAAGTGGCTCCTCGTTGGGGTCATGGAAAGCCTGTCTAATGAGTCCTATACCCAAAAGGTAGTTGTTGGTCCAAAACTAGTTTTTCAGATCGTTTGGCCGGTAGTCATCTCTCCCGATTCCTCTACTCTTCCGTGTGCTCCTGTGTTCTCTACAAGAGAGCCATAGCCAGACTCCTCTGGGGACGGCTTATCTTGCTGAAAACTAAATGATCAGCAGTCCAAAATCGAACAAGCTGGATCTTGGAGTTGAGAAACCACCATATACATTAGACTGTCAACTGAGCCCTCCAATATCGGCAGGTTCAACCTACATTAGTTTAATGTGTATAGGGCCTTAAGAATGTTACTGTGGGTAATAAATGTATGTAGATATAAGGACATGTATGGCTTAGAATATCATGGATAATTCTAATTATACAACATCATAAAACCATCTTCAACATTTACAAAAACATTTCACCATGGTTCACCTTACTCTTGTCTACCAAAAAATTGTAGTTTCACCTATATACATACTTATAAATGGAAACACATTGAGAAGGAAAAAAAATAAATTAAAGGGAACCTGTTACTTGATTTATTCTACCCAAATCATGGGCAGCATGAATTAGAGCCTGGTTGCACAATTGCAGCCAGGTATATTTTTCACCAAAATGCTCCGGTGTTTCAGAGAAACCTTAATTTTCCGACCAGGGATTATAGACAGAGACAAGACTAGTCCAGCACCATCCCCGGCTTTTTTATCCCACACCGCTCCAGGTGATTGACATGGATCTCTCTATGTAGTACACACTTGGGAAAGACCTGTCGATCACGTGGAGCTACATGGGGAAAGCTAATCGGGAGCAGCACCAGATTAATCATGTCTCTCTGTATGGCTCTTTAAACTATATTTTCCCTGCGTATCAGGTAAAAATATACCCGGCTGCAATCAGACAGGCTCGGATTCATGCTGCCCACAGTTTGGTCAACATGAATCGAGAGACAGGTTTCCTTTACCAGCAGTGCAAGATCAGTCACATTGATGGACACCAATGGCGCCCAATTAACCACTTTGACTAAGAGAGGACCCATCTTGGTGTCCAACTTCTTTTTTGATGGGATCTGTAAAGGAAGCTCCTTGTAAAGCCTTCAATGAAAATATGTACCTAGCCTAAGGTAGGGATGGACAAAATTTTGTATCCTTTAGAAGACAGTTGGATTGATGTTTTTGATTGCCTGGCAGTAAGAATAAATAACAACGTGAGGTTCCGGTAGCAATTTTCTTGCTGGATTGTCTACCTGGCTCCTGGAGTATGTCTTACTCTGGGATTGGAAAAGTGGTTCACAATATACAGTATGTCACTCAATGCTGCCATGTTGTCCAAGTTAATTAACCAATAATGCTACTGGTAATGGCAATTGTCATGTAGCTCGGGCCTTAATAATCGTTGGTTTCTTGCATTTATTGATGTTTATTGATCGATTTTGGATCAATAAAAATTAAAGGGGGATCCAAGTATCAAAAAATTATGATCATTAGGAAAAGTTATTGAGTTTGACTTTTGGGAACTTGATTTTGCTTACGCAAAGTTGAAGTCCCAAACCCCTTTTTAAAACCCTTGAGATAAATGCAAGGAAAATAAAATATTAACCAAATACCAGAATATCGGAAGACTGGATCCTTTCGGATTGCTTACATGCTTTTCTAGGCACATACAGTATATAAATCACTAGGCCTTTTTATTTTAATGAAAACAACCCCAAAACCTAAAAAAGTACCGTCTAGCAATCTATAAATATTACATATTGATTGAGGATAAAATGATGCTTAGATATCCCAGCCCCCCATTTTTTGTATAATCTTTATTACATTGCAAACACATTTTACAATAGACAGACTGTAAAATGATTAAAAAATGAAAAATAAATGAATGAAAAAAAATATTAAATTATTAAATGAATTGACAAATGTTTCCAGTTCTACGAAATTGACAGAATCCAATCCTATACAATATATACTAGGTTATGTACTGTGATAGTATGTTATTATTGCCCTAAGGGTTTTGCATTACATGGCAGTATATACATCACATCCACAAAAGGCTTGGGTTGGAAGGGTCAAGATAATTTGATTGCAAGAAGGACATTCAATTGACATCTTTCAAGGGCATAAAAATCTTCACGTCTGCTCTAGAAGCCACCATGAAAACGGATTATTTAACCCTTTCTGTCACATCTGATTTCTCCCAAGGTTCAGGCTACCTTTAAATTTCCAATTAGAGTAGGTCTAGCTACATTTAGCCATTCTCCGGTGTTTATTTTTAGTATTATTTAAGGTTCACCGTGCACATTATGGTTGAAAGATGATCCATGCCTTCCAGTGTATTCTTAAATGAGAAGCAAAGTGGCAGAGAAGGTTGATATGCAGTGCATTATGGGAAAACTGGGGGGTTATTTATTTTCTTTTTTTTCTTTTTTTTTCTTTTTGGTTGGAGAACGGAATCCTGATTCGTCAGCGCTAAATGTTTTGTTACTTAAGGCTTCCGAGAGGCTTTTTTTAATTTTTTTTTTTATGTTTGCAAGATTTTGTAAAATTGTGCACATTCCCTGAGTGCTTAATATGCTCAACACACAAATAAATCATTAAGTGCTTGTACACAGTTTGCTTCTTAAGAGCAATAAGCCCTTTTCGTTATCTGCACGGGGAGGTAGCACAATTAGAAGAGCTTTAGAGAACCCTGCTGTCTGTCCATGTTTCAATATACATGGCTTGTTTAATTATAAACCGGAGGAAGAGAGGTCTCCTGACGCTCTGGGATGGTGGAGGACGGGCTAGGCTCAGCTACATAAAGGGGATTATTTGCATTTGGGTCCTCGTGGACGTTGCTGTTATAAATCTCTATGTTTCTGGTCTAATAGATTGTCAAGATTGGGTGTTTGTTTAGCAGATGCATATGTTTCTGCTTCGGATCAATATGGAATGGACGAGCCACAGAAGACAAGTAAAAGGAGATGGGCAACTAGAACTGACCAAACACCAGCTTTACTTTGGGTAGTCGTCTGTATGGTACTATTTGGTGGCACCTTCCATATGGTCCTCTGTCTTCAATGTACAGGATGTTTAAAAGGGTTATTCCCCCAAATAAGGATAGGGAAAAACTTTCTTATTGCTAAGGGTCTGACCACTGGGAACCTCAACAATCCAGAGAATGGGGCTCTGAAATCCAAGAATGTAGCTCTGCCGTTCTGAACTGAATGGAGCTGAGATGCACATGCTCAGTCCCTGTACCATTCATTGTCTATGGGACTGCTGAGTGCCAGGTTTAACTTTCTCCGGCAGTCCCATTAATAATAAATAGAGCGGAACATTGTTCTCTAGATCGCTGTGGGTCCTAGCATTTTTTGGAAATAACAGTTTAAAGCAGAGATGGGAGAATCGATTTGCAGGACTCTGGTCCATCGGCCAGGTCACTATTCTGTAACCCATGGATGGGAGACCAGCAAAGTTCCTCATCTGATGGCTTTCCTGGCTCTTCTTTTGATTAGCAGGGCTGTCATTGCTGGTCTTGCTAATCAAAAGAGGAGGCAGCAATGCTGGAAGGTAAAGGGATTCGCAGATCTCCGGTCACAGATTACTGGTTTAGCCGATAGACCAGAATTCTGCTAATCGATTATCCCATCTGCAATTAAAGCCTAATTCCACCAAAAAAGGACCCTCCTATTTACTAATGGGGTAAAATTCAGATCTTTTTCTACACTACCCACTTTTCCGTCCTTTAGTTCATATCTTATGTCCAAACTGGAAGCTATGGGTGGAGCTTTTCTGTACTGTTCTCTTCATGGGTGTAGCCTTTCTGTACTAGACTCTTCATGGGTGGCACCATCCTGCCCTGTTTTCTTCATAGGAAAATGTTCCTGTCCTGTTCCCTTCATTTGGGCAAGCTTTCCTTCCTGCACTGTTCTCTTTATGGCAGAACTATTCTGTACTGTTCTCTTCATGGGTGACATCTTCTTGCCCTGTTTTCTTCATAGGTAAAGCCAAGGTAAAGCCATCCTATCCTGTTCTCTTCATGAGTGGAGTCTTCCTGTCCTGATCTCTTTAAGGGTGGAGGCTTATTGTCCTGTTTTATTCATGAGTGAAGCCTTCTTGTCCTGTTCTCTTCATGGGTGGAGGCTTCTTGTCACGGTTTCTTCATGGGTGGTGCCTTCCTGTCCTGTTCTCTTGTAGACCCCTATTTGAAATGTTGTTCAAAACTATGACAATTCGATCTGTTATGAAACTAGACTCTGTGGTCCCTGAC
This sequence comes from Phyllobates terribilis, assembly GCF_046119375.1. Lineage (NCBI taxonomy): Eukaryota > Metazoa > Chordata > Amphibia > Anura > Dendrobatidae > Phyllobates > Phyllobates terribilis. The sequence continues at coordinate 147,437,594 of NW_027362769.1, read as the reverse complement.
ATGAGAACTCATCCACACAGCTGCATTTTAGCTTAGGAAAAAGATGAGGGAATTCAACTATGTTATATGCAGTGGCAAGATTTGTGCCATCTCAGGAGCCATCACCCTACCACTTCCCAAGGAAATCTCACTTGAAGACCTTTCTGACTAGTCAGACTTCAGTGTTGATGACCAGAATCACAGAAACTGGAGTCCTCAAATAAAAAATTACATCCACATGAATGGAGGTAATACTACACCAAATGTTATTGTAGCTGCCTGTCCTGCATGGTGTGAGACTTCAGCATCCTGATGATCCTGGTACCTTTGTACCATTATTAGGAGTTGCAGTATACACAATATATTGTTATGGTGCTTTGCATGATGTGTGCAATCTTCGCAAAAACTTTTTTTTCCTTGACTGTCATTTCTTCTTAGCATAACATGGGCACAAGTGGCAGAACAATGAAAATCTATGTGAGCGAGGCTGTACTTATTCCTCACCAAAATACTCCCATTAGACTAGGTTCATACAGGGCCAGAGAAACAACAGTAGAGTATTCAGGTCAGATTCATTTTCTGCAAAATTCTCACAGATCCATTTACAAAAATATTTTAGACCACATGGACACTGCAGAGAGTGACTCTGTCTCCTTTTATCGTAGCACCATGATGTGCTCTGCAGCGGTATGGTGACATTTTTTTTATATACCGTATTTTTCGGACTATAAGACGCACCTGACCATAAGACGCACCTAAGTTTTAAAGGAGGAAAATAGGAAGAAAAATGTAAGCAAAAACTGTGGTCATGATGCCCTGTTATGGGGGAGGAGGTTTGCTGCTGACACTGGTATTGGGGCAATGTCCCCAATTCTGTTAATATTCTCCATCCTGGTATGGCCCCTCCTTCTTGGTATAAGTGGCCCCCATCCCATCCTGGTATACCTGGCCCAAATCCCCATCCTGGTATGCATGGTACCCCTTGATCCCCCATCCTGGTATGCATGGCACCCCTTTATCCCCCATCCTGGTATGCATGGCACCCCTTTATAACCCATCTTGGTGTTCATGACACCCCTTGATTCCCCATCCTGGTATGCATGGCACCCCTTGAGCCCCCATCATGGTATGCATGGCACCCCTTGAGCCCCCATCCTGGTATGCATGGCACCCATTGAGCCCCCATCCTGGTATGTATGGCACCCCTTGATACCCCATCCTGGTATGTATGGCACCCCTTGATACCCAATCCTGGTATGTATGGCACCCCTTGAGCCCCCATCCTGGTATGCATGGCACCCCTTGAGCCCCCATCCTGGTATGCATGGCACCCTCTGAGCCTCCATCCTGGTATGCACCCTCTGAGCCCCCATGATGCTGCCTACAAAAAAAAAAATAAACACTCATACTCACCTCCTTTCTCCTCCAGTGCTGCGTCCCGCCCTGCTGCCGACACTCTCACTGTGTGAGCCGCGCATGGCAGGGCGCGCATGGCGTCCCTGCCATGCGCCCTCACACAGTGTGAGACGCTGTGCTGGAATAGTCACTGCTCCCCACGCCGGGACTGTGTGCGTGGGGAGCAGTGACCATTCAGTCTGTTCAATAGCCAGCACACTGTACCTCAGCGTGGCTCCTGCTGCCGTTCTGTGGTCAGTGTGCCTGCTATTAAAGACCATGGATATTCACTACAACCCATGGGAGAGGGTTGTAGGAAATATTCATGAGCTTTAATAGCGGGCACATAGACCGCAGGACAGCAGCAGGAGCCGTGCTGCGGTACAGTGTGCCGGCTATTAAGAAAAATTAATATTCATTCCTCTCCACGCCCATGGGCGTGGGGAGCAGGGAATATTCATTTTCTTTAGTAGTGGGCACATCATAGGCTGCAGCAGGCGGCTGCTGCCTCCTGTGCCCCGCTGATCCCCCGCTGCCGCTCCCCACACCCACCACCACGCACAGCCATGTATATAGTATTCGGACTATAAGACGCACCCCCCACTTTCCTCCAAAATCTCGGAGGAAAAAAGTGCATCTTATAGTCCGAAAAATACGGTACATTTCCAGAAGGAATTCTGGAGAGCATTACAATACAGACTTGTAAGACAGGATGCAGTAAAATTTGTATTTTCTGGGGAAAAGTAAGTATTTACTAAACAAACAAGTCATGAGAACTGACCGGATTACTCAAGGAAAATCTGATACATTGTGTTATGATTTGGGTGGGTTTTTGGGAGTAGGTGTATTAGTTAAACAGTACCCTTGAAGTTCCAACCGATGAATAACACGGTATATCAGTTAAAAAGCACAACCCATGATGCCCTACACTAAATATAACTCAGTGTATCAGTTAAGCACCACCCATGAGGTCCCACACTAATCATAATATAGTGTAACACTTACAAGGAAATGTTACCTTCATATCTGCGATTCGATGTTTTATACCAAAGTGATCCACATTATACTTAACATAAATGAACTTTTAAGATCTATTGGCCGGACATAGATCTCCCAGATCCCATAAAATAATAAATAAATATATGTATATATATTGTACTGAAAAATTTGTAATTTTATGTGAAAAAAAAAATAAATAAAAAAAGTACACTTATTTGGCATCGCCGCACACATCCAGAACGACCTTCCCCATAAAACTGTCAAACTAGTTAACCCCTTCAGTGAACACCGTAAAAAAAATAAAAAAAAATAAAAAAGTAAGCAAAAAAATTATGCTTTATCATCATACCGCCAAACAAAAAGTGGAATAAAACACGATCAAAAAGATGAATGTAAATAAAAATGGTATCTCTGAAAACGTCATCTTGTTTCACAGAAAACAAGCTGTCATACAGCTCCATCAACCGAAAAATAAAAAAGCTATAGCTCTCAGAATAAAGCAATGCAGAAATAATTATTTTTCTATAAAATAGTTTTTATTGTGTAAAAGCGGCAAAACATAAAAAAAAACTATATAAATGTGGTATCGCTGTAATCATAATGACCCAAAGAATAAAGCTGCCTTATCAATTTTACTACACGCGGAACGGCATAAAAAAAAAAAAAAGCAATTCCTGATTTGATGGGTTTTGTTCATTCTGCCTCCCAAAAATCGGAATAGGAAGCAATCAAAAATGTCATGTTCCCGAATATGGTGCCAATGAAAATGTCAACTCGTCCCCCAAAAACAAGCCGTCACATGACTCTGTCAGTTGAAATATGGAAAAATTATAACTCTCAAAGTACGGAGATGCAAAAACTAGTTTTTGTAAAAAAATGCGTTTATGTGTGACAGCTGCCAAACATAAAAACTCTATATAAATCTGGTATCACTGTAATCACACCGACCCAAAGAATAAAGTAATCTAATCACTTATATTGCACAAAGAACGGCGTAAAAAATAAATAAAACCAATTCTTCATATGCTGTTGATTTGTTCATTTTGCCTCCACATTTATCCTGTGCTGTGCGCTGAGCGCATATGCTGGGGTTTCCATGTATATCTCTGAAATACGTGATTCAGACTGAGGATGAAAGGTGGAAGATTCCCTATACTGAGGCAGATGGAGGCACTGTGGACGCCGTCTGGCCTATGATCCAATGGTGTCCGTCTTTTTATTAGGTGTGCATAAAAGTTCCGTCAGCCATAGTTATGTGCACTTCTGAAGAAAATAACACAGCTGAACAGAGGCCAAAGTAACTCTGCTGTCTCATTATAGTGAATGGATCCCTTGGGGATTTCATCTAAATCACGTCATTTGGAGATTTGGATGGAAACCCAGATATAAGTGCTCAGCGTAGAGCACAGAATAAATTTGATCCCAAATGTTGTGTACAATGTTCCCAACAAAAGTTTCAACTCAATCCACAAAAAGCCCTTACTCAGGTCCGTCATCTGTCAATGGAAATATAGGGGACCTCCATGTTACTGGTAGGACAAAGTCTCTGGAAAAGCGAAATGGCTCCTTGCCCCCCAAAAGAAATCCAGCGAATTCTGCGCTTCCAAATCCAAATGCCCCCCTCCCTTCTGAGCCCCAGTGTGCCTAAACTGCATTTAGCATCCACATGTTTGGCATTTTTGTATTAATGAGAGCCCGCCTAATTTACAGGTGCATGTCTCTAGAAGCATGAGCTGGGCACAACGTACTGGTCACTACAACGTTTTGGTCACCACAACGGCAGTTTGCAATTTTTACTCAGCAACATCCATTGCTACTTGATTCTGGAAAACACCCATGGAGTCAAAATCGTCACTACACCTGTAGATAAATTCCCAAAGGGGTATAATTCCAAAATGGGGTCACTTTAGGGGGGACTCTGCTCTTCTAGCGCTTGGAGCTCTGTATATGGAGTCTGCAAACTATTCTAGGAAAATCTGCCCTCCAGGAGGCAAATAGCACTCCGTCCCTCCCGAGTCTCGCCGAGTGGCTAAGTAGTACTGTACAGCCACATATGGGGTATTTCTACATTCAGAAGGAATTGTGGGACAAATTTGGTGCCATTTTTACCCACTTTCCCTTGTGAAAATGTAAAATCTGGGGCTAAAACTAAATTTTGGTGGTAAAAATTGAATTATTTTTTCCTCACTGCCCAATGAAAAAATGGACCTCAGTTTGTTGTAAAACTATCTCCTATTAGCCATTAAAAAAATTAAAAACTTGGGGCTAAAACAACATTTTACTGGTAAAAATGTAATTTATTCTTTCTTCACAGGCCAGTGGTATAAACTTCTATGAGGCACATATGGTGTCAATGCCATCACTGTACCCCTAGATGAATTCATTGGGGATGTAATTTTTAAAATGAGGTCACATATGGGGTTTCTGTTGTTCTGGCACCTTAGGGGCTCTGCCAACGTGACATGGCCCTGTCAAACCATTCCAACAAAATCTGAACTCCAATATGGCGCTTCTTACATTCTGAGCTTTGCACTGTACCTCAAAAGTAGTTTTCGACCACATATGGGGTATCGGTGTACTCTGGAGAAATTGGACAACAAATGTTTGGGTCAATTTTCTCCTACTATCCTTGTGAAAATGAAAATATTTGGGGCTAAAACTAATTTTTTTGTGGGAAAATTTTATTTTTTTTCAATTTCACAGATCAAAGTTGTAAAATTCTGTGAAGCACCTGGGGCTTCAAGGTTCCCACCACATATCTACATAAATTCCTTGAGGGGTCTAGTTGCCAAAATGGGGTCACTTGTGGTGGGTTTCCACTGTTTATTCACATCAGAGGCTCTACAAATGGAACATGGCATCTGCTAATGATTCCAGCAAATTTTGCATTCAAAAAGTCAAATTGCGCTCCTTCCCTTCCAAGCTCTGCCATGCGCTCAAACAGTAGTTTTCCCTCACATATGGAGTACTTATTTAAGGGCATAAGAATTTAAAGTTTGAAAACGGCTACATTTTCAAAATTTTCGCCAAATTTCTGTTTTTTCACAAATAAACGCAAGTCATATCGAACAAATTTTACCACTATCATGAAGTACAATATATCACGAAAAAACAATCTTAAAAATTTAGAATCACTGTGATCCGTTAAAATGTTCCAGAGTTATTACCTTATGAAGTGACACTGGTCAGAATTGTAAAAATTGGCCAGGTCATTAAGGTGCAAACAGCCTTGGGGAGTGCGCCAGGGGGAAACCCGCACCGGGCCCCACCTCTGCCTATCAGTACCCGCCCTGCTCTGCCATCCGCTCGCACAGAATGATGGGGTGGAATTGTCTGCTGAGGCTCCCTTTTCCATCATCATTGTTCATGCTGACAGCCGAAGTGGGGGCCCAGTGCAAGCTATGATGATGAAGGAGGGAGCATCAGCAGACTCTCCCACCCCCCATCATTTTTCCTCGGCGTCTGATGTTTCAAAGCAGCAGGTGTGATGACATCATTACAGGGCGCCCACTGCTCTGAGATGTCCAACACACCACATGCTAAGTATACTGGAGCATCGGGTGGAAGCATGAGAGGTGAGTACTGTATTTATTTTTTTTAAATCAATGACCAGAGGCCATAATACAGTATAGGGGGTGCATTATATTGTGTGGAGGACCATGGGCTGGGTACAATATGCTGTATGGTGGACCATGGGGGTGCATTATACTGTATGGAGGAGCATGGGGGTCTATTGTACTGTATAGAGGACCATGGGGGTCCATTATGCTGTATGGAAGACCATTGGGGATGCATTATACTGTATAGAGGACCATGAGGATGCATTATACTGTATGGAGGACCATGGGGGTGCATTATACTGTATGGAGGACCATGGGGGTGTATTATACTGTATGGACTGTATAGAGGATCATGCGGCTGCATTATACTGTACGGAGGACCATGGAGGTGCATTATACTGTATGGTTGACCATGGGGGGTGCATTATGCTGTATGGAGGACCATGGGGTGCATTATACTGTATGGAGGCTCATGGGGGTGCATTATACTGTATGGAGTATCATGGGGGTGCATCATACTGTATGGAGGATCATAGGGGCTGAATTATGTATGGAGGATCATGGGGGTGCATTATATTCTATGGAGGACCATGGAGGGTGCATTATACTATATGGAAGGCTATGTGGGGCCATTATAATATGTGGGGGTCCATTATACTGTATGCAAGCAATTATACAGTGTGAAGGTTTGTGTGGGGGCCATTATACTGTGTGGAGGGCTAGTGCGGGCCATTATACTGCATAGAGAGCTGTGTGGGGGTCACAACTGAGGGATCATACTGTGTTGGGGTCACCATACTTTGCCTTGGGAGTTGAGGTGGGGTACAGTAGGGTCATTACACTGTGAATGTGCAGGAATTCACCATGGGGGTATCATACCGTGTTTGGGGGGCACTTTTGTTTGCATAATACTTTATGGGGGCAATGATAGAAGAATCTGGGACTTCAAGAGGAGGAAAATTACTATGTAAAGGCTGTAAAAGTTGTGAGAGATGCTCTTCTGTGACCCCCGACAATTATTATTAGTTTTTTTTTTTTGGGGGGGGGAGCAATTAGAACTTTTGCTATGGGGCCCCATGATTTCTATGTATGCCCCTGATCAGGTACCAAATTTTACAAAATTTGAATGAAAAGTTAAGAGTGATATAATTTATTGACCCAAATAAATATGTACAGCGACATGATCAGTTAATAATTTAGCATAATGTAATCTGTTATATCACATCGATAGGAGAGGTGATCTCAGGATAAAAATAATCCGCTGTGGGCTCATTAAGGATTCTGTTTGTAGCCTCTGTAGATTCGCTGACTACTTATCTGAAGAACATCATCCAGACCCTTGTATTACATCACATGTAGACTCCAATAATCGCGTTATTACAAGAGATACGTAAAGTTTTAACAATCTGATGAGATTTCATAAATAGTTCCAGCACAGGTATTTTATTACAGAGGTTGTAAATCACCAGCGCCGTCTATACTAAAGGGGGAGCTCTGCATATTATAGGAAAAGCAATCCATTCTGCTAAATTATCTGTAAGTGAGTATTGGCTGCGGTTGATTTTATGGCCGGTGGAGGTTTCCACATTAAATACAGCGGTTTACAACCTCCAGGCAGAGAATTCCTCCGAAGAAGGTTTTGGAATTGAACCGTTGTAATGAAAACTTGTCAGTCTCTTTTTTTTTTTCCTCGTGGAGAAACTTCAGGAGCCAAAGCTGGACACATCAAAGGCTTGAGATAAATATCAAAGGAGAAGAAAAGAAAGAAATGAATGGATAATAAGTATTTATTTTGTTTCCATTCTTATTTTAAACATGTCATCCCTTGGATGGAAACTGCTCATATTGGTTATAGGGAGTGCCAACCTAGGCAGTCATCCAAGGCTCCTGTTTGCTGGGGCTCTCCCTCCTCTTTTCCATCAGGAACCTCAAATCATAATAAAATAACCCAGTATGGTTATTAATGCACTTTTTAATTATGTGAGAACTACTGGTTCGTCTCACTAAATTAGAATATTATCAAAAAGTTAATTTATTTCAGTTCTTCAATACAAAAAGTGAAACTCCTATTATATATAGAGTCATTACACACAGAGTAATCTATTTCAAGTGTTTATTTCTGTTAATGTTGATGATTATGGCTTACAGCCAATGAAAACACAAAGGTCATTACCTCAGTAAATTAGAATACTTTATAACATCAGCTTGAAAAATGTTTTTAAAATCTGAAATGCTGTCCTACTGAAATGTATGTTCAGTAAATGCCCTCAATACTTGGTCGGGGATCCTTCTGCATCAATTACTGCAGCAATGCGGCAATGTGGCATGGAGGGATCAGCCTGTGGCACTACTGAGGTGTTATGGAAGCCCAGGTGGCTTTGATAGCAGCCTTCAGCTCGTCTGCATTGTTGGGTCTGGTGTCTCTCATCTTCCTCTTGACAATACCCCATAGATTCTCTATAATAGATTCTCTATGGGGTAAAGGTCAGGCGAGTTTGCTGCCAATCAAGCACAGTGATACTGTTGTTTGTAAACCATGTATTGGTACTTTTGGCCGTGTGGACAGGGGCCAAGTCCTGCTGGAGAATGAAATTTCCATCTTCAAAAAGCTTGTCGGCAGAGGGAAGCATGAAGTGCTCTAATATGTCCTGGTAGACGGCTGCGCTGACTTTGGTCTTGATAAAACACAGTGGACCTACACCAGCAGATGACATGGCCCCCCAAACCATCACTGATTGTGGAAACTTCACACTAGACCTCCAGCAGCTTGGATTGTGGCCTCTTCACTCTTCCTCCAGACTCTGGGACCTTGTGGAGTGTGTCAATGACTGCCTTCTGGACATCTGTCAAGTCAGCAGTCTTCCCCATCATTGTGGAGCCTACTGAAACAGACTAAGGGACCTTTTTAAACACCTAGGAAGCCTTTGCAGGTGTTTTTGTTAATTATTCTAATTTACTGTGATAATGACTTTTGTGTTTTCATTGGCTGTAAGCCATAATCATCAACATTAACAGAAATAAACACATGAAATAGTTTGTAATGACTCTATATGATATATGAGTTTTACTTTTTGTATTGAAGAACTGAAATAAATTAACTTTTTTATGATATTCTAATTTAGTGAGATGCACCTGAATATGGTAGTATTATGTAGTATCTTAAAGGGGGTATGATTGGGCACTATTTAGTTGCATTATGTATATGACAGGGTTATATTGTTACTATACACCAGTAGTCTGGTGTTATTGGACACTATTTGCTGTTATTATATTAACTGTTCATATAGCAAGATTATTCCCCCTCCGACCTCCAACTGGCCGTCATTTACCGCCCCCCTGGACCAGCCACCACTTTCTTAGAACACTTCACCACCTGGCTGCTTCACTTCCTTTCCGCTGACATCCCCACTATCATAATGGGTGACTTCAACATCCCCATTGACACTTCCCACTCATCTGTCTCTAAGTTCCTATCCCTCACTTCCTCCTTCGTCCCTCCTCAATGATCTTCTGCAACTACTCATAAAGATGGCCACAAGATGGACCTCATCTTCACCCGCCTCTGTTCCCTATCTAACCTCTCTAACTCACCCCTCCCTCTCTCTGACCACAACCTCCTCACATTCTCTACCCTCTCCTCTCCACGTCCACAATCCCCATTCTACAAACTTACACACTCTCACAGAAACCTCAAACACCTTGACCTACACTCACTCTCTGAATCCCTCCTCCCTCTTACAGACATAAATTCTTTACACGTACACGACGCCGATGTTGCTGCTGCTTTATATAACACCACAATAGCTGCAGCTCTCGACTCGATCGCCCCTCTCACACATACCAAAGCTCGCACAATCAACAGGCAACCCTGGTACACCAACCTTACTAAAGAACTGCGACGGGCCGTCAGGGTTGCTGAGCGGAGATGGAAAAGGTCTCACTCCATCGAGCACTTCATCGCATTCAAACAATCCCTCACTATTTTCAAGTCCACACTCACTGCAGCAAAACAAACATGCTTATCTTCTCTCATATCTTCTCTGTCCCACAACGCTAAACAGCTATTCAACACTTTCAATTCTCTCCTTCGTCCCCCAGCGCCTCCTCCCTCTTCTCTCATCTCAGCCGAAGACTTTGCCTCATTCTTCAAGCAGAAGATTGACATCATCAAACAAAACTTCTGCCTAAGGTCCCCACAACCCCTCCTAATATCTACTCAACCTTCCTCCTCCAAACCCCACATCTCCACCATTACAGAAGGTCAAGTCTCCTCATTACTCTCCAAATCACACCTCACCACCTGCAAACTTGACCGAATCCCATCCCACCTCATCCCTAACCTTACCACAGTCTTCATCCCAACCCTAACCCACATCTTCAGCCTGTCACTAACAACCGAAGACTTCCCTCATGTTTCAAACATGCCTCAATCACACCCATCCTCAAAAAGCCTTCTCTTGACCCATCCTCTCTGACTAGCTACTGACGCGCCCCCTGGGCCATGGGGTACTCAGTAGCCGAGCCAGTCGATGCTGGGGGATGTCACGGTGGCAGTGACCCTGTCCGTGACCCAGGGCGGTCAATAAAAGGGGGAAAGTAAAAGGGGAATAAAGTTTTTATAGAGATAATGTTCGTGACGCCACCTGTGGTATGTGGCTATATGGGGCTGCCGCTGCGGTGCAGATGGAGCTGATGGTGACGCAGCAGAGTTGGTTCAGCTCTCCACAGACAGAGCTTAGCTCCAGGGCAGGATATAGTGATGCTATGAGGTAGCTGTTGTTGGTGCGGTGTAGTGCAGGTGATGGCGCAGATAATGACCAGTCCACAGCTTAATGGCGGTTTCCTCTTATCTTTACTTGCGGTTTGTTAAGTAGCCTGGGGCATGGGTACTAGCTGGTGGTAGAGGTCCGGGCGGCCTGGAAGCAAGTTGGGGATCCACCTCGCCAGGTGGAGTTGTAGGCCTTCCCTCTGCGCTAATCTCTTTGGCCCTGCTGCTTGAAGCTATGCTGCGGCCCTCGTCCCTGAGTAAAACGTCTTTTTCCTCACCCGTATGGCAGCCAGCTCGGGCCTTCCTCAAGTGTCGCTCCCACGTGGTGGTGAGGGCTCTATGGTGCTGCTGAGCTGCCGGGCGTCTGGTGGGGCCAGGAGACCTGCAGTCTCCTGCTCTCCGGATTCTGCTGCTGGGCCTTCAGTGCCCCACAACCTCGGACTCCGGTGTCCGGTTCTTCTACGCTTCTCTTCTCTGTGGTGAGCTCGTACACAGCTCCCTTTCCCACGTCCTTCCTCGTCACTGTCCCGTATTCAACTCCTCTCAACTCACTCTAGCTAACCCCGCCTCCAGATTCCAGTTGCTAAGGGGAGGAGCTCCCCTTCCTGGTCTGGAGCCAGGAAAGTGTTGTATGCTGGTATACCTAATTAGGGGACCCCTATCTTGCTTCCAGGCATGACATCACCCCTTGTGAGGGAGGCAATGCCACTGTGGCAACCGGACCCCTGGGGTGCCACACTACCGCCTTATATCACTTCTCCCCTATGCCTCAAAACTACTAGAACAGCATGTCCACCTTGAACTGTCCTCCCATCTCTCCTCATGTTCCCTCTTCGACTGCTTACAATCTGGCTTCCGACCACATCACTCGACTGAAACTGCCCTGACCAAAGTCACCAACGACCTACTAACCGCCAAATCCAAGCGACACTACTCCATCCTCCTCCTCCTGGACCTGTCATCTGCCTTCGACACTTTTGACCATTCCCTCTTACTACAGACTCTCTCATCTCTTGGCATCACGGACTTGGCCATATCTTGGATCTCCTCATACCTAACTGACAGGACATTCAGCGTCTCCCACTCACGCCCCACCTCCTCATCTCGCCCCCTGTCGGTGTCCCCCAAGGTTCAGTTCTAGGACCCCTGCTCTTCTCCATCTACACCTTTGGCCTGGGACAGCTCATAGAGTCTCACGGCTTTCAGTATCACGTCTATGCTGATGACACACAGATCTACCTCTCTGGACCCAATATCACCTCCTTACTAACCAAAATCCCACAATGTTTGTCCGCCATCTCATCCTTCTTCTCTGTCAGATTTCTAAAACTTAACATGGATAAAACAGAATTCATCATGTTTCCACCCTCTCATTCATCTCTCCCATCTGACCTATCCATCAACGTCAATGGCTGTTCACTCTCTCCAGTCCCACAAGCTCGCTGCCTTGGGGTAACCCTGGACTCTGATCTCTCCTTCAAACCACATATCCAAGCCCTTTCTACTTCCTGCCAACTCCAGCTCAAAATATCTCTCGGATCCGTACATTCCTCAGCAAAGACTCTGCAAAAACACTCGTGCATGCCCTCATCATCTCCCGCCTTGACTACTGCAATCTCCTGCTCTGTGGCCTCCCTTCCAACACTCTCACGCCCCTCCAATCTATCTTAAACTCTGCTGCTCGACTAATCCACCTGTCCCCCCGCTATTCCCCAGCCTCTCCCCTCTGTCAATCCCTTCACTGGCTCCCCATTGCCCAGAGGCTCAAGTTCAAAACCCTAACTATGGCATATAAAGCCATCCGCAACCTGTCTCCTCCATACATCTGTGATCTAGTCTCCCGGTACCTACCGACACGCAACCTCCAATCCTTACAAGATCTCCTTCTCTACTCCCTTCTTATCTCCTCTTACCACAATCGCATACAAGATTTCTCCCGTGCATCCCCCCTACTCTGGAACTCTCTACCCCAACACATTAGACTCTCGCCTACCGTGGAAGCCTTGAAAAGTAACCTGAAGACCTACCTCTTCCGACAAGCCTACAACTTGCACTAGCCACCACTCCACCACATTACTGCATGACCTCCTCTACCCCCACCTACTGTATCCTCACTAGTGTTGAGCGATACCTTCCGATATCAGGAAATATCGTATCGGATTGGATCGGGCCGATACCCAAAAAGTATCGGATATCGCCGATTCCGATACCGGAAACCAATGCAAGTCAATGGGACACAAATATCGGAATGAAAATAAACCCTTTCTTTCCTTGTAGGTTAATTCTACATGAAGTAAAACAACTAAGAATAATGTAGAATGACATGAAAAGCCTGCAATTCATCAGCGGCATTCACCGGTACCCGACAATTTACAACAGAAAGAATAGAGCTTCACACATAGATTAGGTAGATAGAACCATGTCAGTCACATATCTATGAAGTACAGTGATAGTGTTGCTTACAGAACTTGTCATTTAGTGTAAAGGATTTATTTAAAAAAATATTAGTGTTTTCATGCACCGTCTCTTTAAAAAAGCCGGCCGGCAATTCAGAATCTGTACCCGACAATTTAGAATAGAAAGAATAGAGAATCACACATAGATTAGATACATAGAAACATGTCAGTCACATATATATGAAGTACAGTGACAGTGTTGCTTACAGAACTTGTCATTTAGTGTAAAGGATTTATTTAAAAAAATATTAGTGTTTTCATGCACCGTCTCTTTAAAAAAGCCGGCCGGCAATTCAGCATCTGTACCCGACAATTTAGAATAGAAAGAATAGAGAATCACACATAGATTAGATACATAGAAACATGTCAGTCACATATATATGAAGTACAGTGACAGTGTTGATTACTGTACTTGTCATTTAGTGTTAAAATAAAGGATTTATTTTAAAAAAAATTGGCGTGGTGTTCCCCTTAATTTTAGGCTCTAGCGGAGGTTAAGCAGACGGCTGGGGCAGATGTTTGAAGCCTGGGAAGGGGGTAATACCCACGGAGCTTCCCAGGCTACTAATATCAGCCCCCAGATGAATACCTAGCCTTTACTAGCTAGTAAAATGGGGGAACCCCCCCAAAAAAATAACGTGGGGTCCCCCCTAATTTAATAGCTAGCAAAGGCTAGGCAGACAGCTGGGGGCTGATTTTAATAGCCCAGGAAGGGTGCCATGAATATTGGCCCCCTCCCAGGCTAGAAACACCAGCCGTCAGCCGCCCCAGAAATGGCACATCCATAGGATGCGCCAATTCTGGCACTTAGCCTCGCTCTTCCCACTGCCCTGTAGCGGTGGCAGTAGGGTAATAGGGCTGGGGTTGATGTCAGCTTATAATGCCAGCTGACATCAAGCCCAGGTTAGTAATGGAGAGGCGTCTATAAGACACCCCCATTACTAACCCCATAGTCAAAGTTAAAAAAAAACACAAACACCCAGAATAAAGTCCTTTAATTGAAATAAAGACACAATCCTTTATTGTTCTAAATTAAACCATACTTACCACCACGCCCATTCCAGCTGAAGCCAACGATCTCCTGCAATAAAAGAAAAATAATAAAGCAACCTCATCCTTACCTTTCCATGGTTCCCACGACGGCTCCAGCTCTGCTACATCGAGATGACAGGCTGGACCGCAGCAGAACGCTGCCATCCAGCCTGTCATCCCGCAGACACTGAGAAGCGCAGGCTTGCTTGCGCTCCTCAGTGTCTGGCTGTGACGGCATAAAGATGAGCCGAGGTCATGTCCAATGAACTCAGCTCACCTCATGCACGTCACTGACAGCGTGGGAAAATTCTCACGCTGAAGCGCTGAGTGCAGGAGAATTTTCCCACGCTGTCAGTGACGTGCATGAGGTGAGCTGAGTTCATTGGACATGACCTCACCTCATGCACGTCACTGACAGCGTGGGAAAATTCTCCTGCACTCAGCGCTTCAGCGTGAGAATTTTCCCACGCTGTCAGTGACGTGCATGAGGTGAGCTGAGTTCATTGGACATGACCTCGGCTCATCTTTATGCCGTCACAGCCAGACACTGAGGAGTGCAAGTATGCCTGCGCTTCTCAGTGTCTGGGGGATGACAAGCTGGATGGCAGCGTTCTGCTGCGGTCCAGCCTGTCATCTCGATGTAGCAGAGCTGAAGCTGTCGTGGGAACCATGGAAAGGTAAGGATGAGGTTGCTTTATTATTTTACTTTTATTGCAGGAGATCGTTGGCTTCAGCTGGAATGGGCGTGACGGTAAGTATGGTTTAATTTAGAACAATAAAGAATTGTGTGTTTATTTCAATTAAAGGACTTTATTCTGGGTGTTTGTGTTTCTTTAAATACTTTACTAGAAATTCATGGTGGTCATGTCTAATATTGGCGTGACCCCATGAATTTCGGGCTTAGGGCCAGCTGATAATGCCAAGCTGGCCTTAACCCCTTTATTACCCAGTGAGCCACCGCACCAGGGCCCTGGATGAGTTGGGTACAGCGCCAGAAGATGGCGCTTCTATGAACGCGCCATTTTCTGGGGCAGCTGCAGACTGCAATTTGCAGCGGGGGGGGGCCAGAAAGCTTGGGCCTCCCTGCGCTGCAGATTCCATCCTCCAGCTGCCTAGTTGTACCTGGCTGGACACAAAAATAGGGCGAAGCTCCACGTATTTTTTTTTTTAATTATTTCATGAAATTCATGGAATAATTAAGAGAAAAAGGGCTTCCCTATATAGTTGTGTTCGGCCAGGTACAAATAGGCAGCTGGTGGTTGGGGGCAGCCCATTCCTGCCTGCTGTACCTGGCTGTACACAAATATAGGGCGAAGCCCCACATCAATTTTTTTTAAAATAAATCCTTTATTTTAACACTAAATGACATTTGAGGAGTTAATAAAGATGCAGTCCCTAAATTATTATTTATTTTTTAATTAATTTTTCCCCAAACTTTTGACGTGGGCTTCGCCATATTTTTGTATGCCAGCCAGGTACAGCATCCAGCTTCTATGAACGCGTCATTTTCCGGGGTGGCTGCGGACTGCAATTTTCAGCGGGGGGGGGGGGGGGGCAGAAAGCTTGGGCCTCCCTGCGCTGCAGATTCCATCCACCAGCTGCCTAGTTGTACCTGGCTGGACACAAAAATAGGGAGAAGCTTCACGTATTTTTTTTTTTTAATTATTTCATGAAATTCATGGAATAATTAAGAAAAAAAGGGCTTCCCTATCTTGTTGTGTCCAACCAGGTACAAATAGGCAGCTGGTGGTTGGGGGCAGCCCGTTCCTGCCTGCTGTACCTGACTGGACACAAATATAGTGCGAAGCCCCACGTCAATTTTTTTTTAATTATTTCAGGAAATTCATGAAATAATTAAAAAAAAATTATGTGGGGCTTCGCCCTATATTTGTGTCCAGTCAGGTACAGCAGGCAGGAACGGGCTGCCCCCAACCACCAGCTGCCTATCTGTACCTAGCCGGATACAATAATATAGGGAAGCCCTTTTTTTCTTAATTATTCCATGAATTTCATGAAATAATTAAAAAAAAAAATACGTGGAGCTTCGCCCTATTTTTGTGTCCAGCCAGGTACAAGTAGGCAGCTGGGGGCTGGAATCTGCAGCGTAGGGAGGCCCAAGCTTTCTGGGCCCCACCTGCTGCAAATTGCAGTCCGCAGCCGCCCCGGAAAATGGCGCGTTCATAGAAGCGCCATCTTCTGGCGCTGTACCCAACTCATCCAGGGCCCTGGTGCGGTGGCTCACTGGGTAATAAAGGGGTTAAGGCCAGCTTGGCATTATCAGCTGGCCCTAAGCCCGAAATTCATGGGGTCACGCCAATATTAGACATGACCGCCATTAATTTCTAGTAAAGTATTTAAAAAAAACACAAACACCCAGAAAAAAAGTCCTTTAATTGAAATAAAGACACAATCCTTTATTGTTCTAAATTAAACCATACTTACCGTCATGCCCATTCCAGCTGAAGCCAACGATCTCCTGCAATAAAAGAAAAATAATAAAGCAACATCATCCTTACCTTTCCATGGTTCCCACGACAGCTTCAGCTCTGCTACATCGAGATGACAGGCTGGACCGCTGCAGAACGCTGCCATCCAGCCTGTCATCCCGCAGACACTGAGAAGCGCAGGCATGCTTGCGCTCCTCAGTGTCTGGCTGTGACGGCATCCAGATGAGCCGAGGTCATGTCCAATGAACTCGGCGCACCTCATGCACGTCACTGACAGCGTGTCTCAGCTGTTCATTTGAAATAACCGGCGGGAAAGCGCAGCACAGAACGGGAAAGCCGGCGGTGAAGTCTTTTCACTGCCGGCTTCCCCGCCCGGGTCCTTCGCTCCTTGGTGCTGCGCTCCCCTCCCGGTCCTAACTTACGATTGGGATTGGAGGTGGCGAGGGGAGCGGAGGATCGGGGTGGGAGGCTGCGGGGAAGCAGTATGGGGCTGTGTGATTGTTTAAAAGCCGGCGGCTTTTTACCGCCCGCCGGCTTTTAAACAATCAGGAGAATTCTCCCCCGCTGGGATGGCATTCTGATGACAGGCTGGATCTCAGCTGAGCGCTGCCATCCAGATTGTCATCCTTCACAGACACTGCAGAGCGCAGGCATTATGGGAACTTCCGATTCCGATATTCGATATTGTAAAAGTATCGGAATTAAGTATCGGAATTCCGATACCGCGAATATCGGCCGATACCCGATATTTCAGTATCGGAATGCTCAACACTAATCCTCACCCATCCCTTGTAGATTGAGCTCTCTTGGGTAGGGTCCTCACTCCTCCTGTACCAGTCACTGACTCATTTTGTTAAGATTATGTAAATGTTTTTGCTATGTATACCCCCTTTTTCACATGTAAAGCGCCATGGGCCATGGAATAAATAGCGCTATAATAATAAATAGTAATAATAATAATTTTTTCAAAATGTGGAAGTACTATGGCATTATTTGGACACTATCTGGCGGAATTATGTAGACACTTTATGTCAGCATTAAATTGACATTACACGCAAGTATTATGGTATTGTTTTGACACCAATTGGTGGCATTATATGGGCTGTATATGGCAGGTTCATATTATGGCATTATTTGGACACTATTTGGTGGCTATATGTAGGCTGTATGTTGTAGGATGATATTGTAACAATATGGAAGCATTATGGTATTTTTGGACGTTATTGGACATTATGTGGGCGGTATATCACAGGTTGACATTATCACTGTGCACAATAATTAAGGTATTATTTGGATAGAGTTTGGTGGTATTATGTGGGCTGTACATTGCAGCATTGTAATATAATATGGAAGTATTAGGACTTTTTTTACACTATTTGGTGGTTTTATGTAGGTTGTGTATGGCAGAATTACTGTACATTTTCACTATACAAAAATATTATGGTATTGTTTGGGCCCTATTTGGTGGCTTTATGTGGAAAATATATGTCACGGTTATGTTGTCACTATATGCAAGTATTATGGCAATACAGTATATGGACACTATTTAGTGGTATTTTATTTCTATACTTAGCAGGAATACGTTGTCTCTAAACACAAATATTGCTGCAGTATTTGGACGGTATATGTCAGGATTATTTTGTCACTATGCATAAGATTTATGGTATTATTTTTGACACTGTTTTGTAGTATTATGTAGGTTGCATAAGGCAGGAAGGCAGGATTATATTGTCACTCTACACCGGTATAATGGCATTATATTGTTGCACTTTTTGGTGGTGTTATGTGGTCTATATTTGTTTTTAATTGGGTTGAAATGTTAAGAAAATCTGGTTAAAAAGGCATTCACGTAGAAGCATATGCTGCGTAATACCCAGGACTCCACTTCATATAAAAACAAAAAATGTATATAAAACATGTCTTATACGATAACCTTTCTCCATGGTGCTTCCTTATGATGTAACCAATAGTACCCAATGAGAAGGTCCCTACAACTACTGGTGCACAAAACAGAAAGGACCCCTGTGCTAGTACATATACGGGCCATTGCAGTCCAATAGATCATTCTACCTGCTTTGGAGGTGGTAGTGGCCCCCTTACGTCCAGGGTCCCTGTGTGGCCGCACAGGCTGCACCAATGATGTCTGCCCCTGCCTACCACCGATGGTCACCCCCATGGTACTTAGCACCCGATTACCACCACCACAGAGGGCCCATATAATGCAGTCAGACAGTTGCCTATATAACACGGCCTAGTGAATAAAGTAGGAGTATGGCTGCATTCTGCGCAGCCACCTTTTCCTCATCTTTGAAAACCTAATATGGGATTTTATACTTTTTACATAAAAATCTGGCACGGCACATGGATTGTTTGAGTGCCGGAAGAAGTGATTGTTGAGGGGGCGGCTGTTCAAGACTTAAAACACTTCTTCCATTTTAATTCTGCTCTTAGATTATGACTAACACAAAATCATATTGTTATTTTCTCTACAATCGTCGCTTTCTTTGATCCCAGAGCTGAATTACCGTATGGGAATGGATATGTTTATATAAACTGCAACCGGTTACACACAATATAGAGAAAAGTACAGGGACACATGTATTTACCATTGAATTCAGGGTTTCATTCTGTCTTATCGCCACCGGTGTATAATATCTGGCCCCATTGCCCCCCCGGTGTATTATATCCGACCCCATTGCCCCCTGGTGTATAATATCCCACCCCATTGCCCCCCGGTGTATAATATCCATTCCCATTGCCTCCCGGTGTATAATATCTGGCCCAATTGCCCCCCAGTGTATAATATCTGGCCCTATTGCCCCCGGGAATATAATATTTGACCCCATTGCCCCCTGGTGTATATTATCCAACCCCATTGCCCCCCGGTGTATAATATCCATCCCCATTGCCCCCCGGTGTATAATATCTGGCCCTATTGCCCCCGGGAATATAATATTTGACCCCATTGCCCCCTGGTGTATATTATCCAACCCCATTGCCCCCCGGTGTATAATATCCATCCCCATTGCCCCCCGGTGTATAATATCTGGCCCCATTGCCCCCCAGTATATAATATCTGACCCCATTGCCCCCTGTTGTATAATATCTGACCCCATTGCCCCCCGTAGTATAATATCTGGCCCCATTGCCCCCCCGGTGTATAATATCTAACCCCATTGCCCCCCCAGTGTATAATATCTAACCCCATTGCCCCCTGGTGTATAATATCTGGCCCCATTGCCCCCCCGGTGTATAATTTCTGGCCCCATTGCCCCCCAGTATATAATATCCGACCCCATTGTCCCCTGGTGTATATCCGACCCCATTGCCCCCTGGTGTATAATATCCGACCCTATTGCCCCTCGGTGTATAATATCTGGCCCCATTTCCCCCTGGTGTATAATATACGGCCCCATTGCCCCCCCGGTATATAATATCTGACCCCATTGCTTCCCGGTGTATAATATCCAGCCCCATTGCCCCCCGGTGCATAATATCTGACCCCATTGCCCCCTGGTGTATAATATCCGACCCCATTGCCCCTGGTGTATAATATCTGGCCCCATTTCCCCCTGGTGTATAATATCTGGCCCCATTGCCCCCCGATGTATAATTTCCGACCCCATTGCCCCCGGTGTATAATATCCGACCCCAATGCTTTATTTTTCTTTTAGATTTTTTTCTATTTTGTATTTATTTTTTTTTTTTTAATTATCTACTACCAATATTGAATTTTTAGAGAAATAAAAGATTGCAAATCCCTTCGACAGTGAAATAAAATGATCCATTATCTTTCCTTAATTTTTGCTTTCCAGAAACCACAAAATAATGGCACTTGGCTTTTTCTGTCTCTTCCATAGACCATGAATGGATCAGCACTGCACATACTATTGTGGTCTGCTGGTTCCCATTACACAATTCTTACAATACCGTAGATAAAGGATGAGTATTTTCATGATATTACGTCAGGACCTGCTATCTCTCCCGATGTGTCTGCTTTAGCAAATTCTCCTATTACTCATGAAATAACAATCCTGGAGAATCTTTTCTTACATCTCCGTGTTGTACCATTCTTCTGATATTCTTCCAAGAAATGTATTAATAAATGGACAACTGGGTGTTACTAGTTGGAGGTGTGTCTCTTCACAGTTTGGCATTGTCCAATCAGTGATGCCAGTGTCAGGCTGTGTAAGGACACGCCTCTTTACAGAGGGAATGGCAACACCCATGCTTACTCCATATTCCTTCTTGACTTTTCAGCTTATTCCTCTTTTCAATGATATAAATAAAAAATGAAATAAATAATGAATCCGTACATTTTTCCAGGTTTAAAAACAAATCACTTAAATTATCACATCCATCTATTCTCTTTTTAAATTTCCCACTGATTCAGTCTTGCCAGTCCTGAGGTCCCTGACCGATCACTAGGATGTCAGCATTGACGACCTGTACTGATCCACGAGCACTGCAGCCAATCACTGGCCCTGGGATGTCAGCATTTACAGCAGATGGCACAGCACCGTTTGTGCTGCAGCAGCAGAGGATTTAAAGGGGATGTGCAGGATTACAACAACATTTCAATTTTCTTTAAAAAACAACAGCACATCTGTTGATCTACTGTATATAGACGTGTTATCTGTCATTGTACAAAAGGGGAAGGAGGTGAGCTGTGACATCACCTATTGTGAATGGTGGATCCTGTGTTATCTTCTGTATATAGAGGTGTTATCAGTCATTGTACAGGAGGAGGTGAGCTGTGACATCACCTATTGTGAATGGTGGATCCTGTGTTATCTTCTGTATATAGAGGTGTTATCAGTCACTGTACAGGAGGAGGAGGTGAGCTGTGACATCACCTATTGTGAATGGTGGATCCTGTGTTATCTTCTGTATATAGAGGTGTTATCAGTCACTGTACAGGAGGAGGAGGTGAGCTGTGACATCACCTATTGTGAATGGTGGATCTTGTGTTATCTACTGTATACAGAGGTGTTATCAGTCATTCTACAGGAGGAGGTGAGCTGTGACATCACCTATTGTGAATGGTGGATCCTGTGTTATCTTCTGTATATAGAGGTGTTATCAGTCATTGTACAGGAGGAGGTGAGCTGTGACATCACCTATTGTGAATGGTGGATCCTGTGTTATCTTCTGTATATAGAGGTGTTATCAGTCACTGTACAGGAGGAGGAGGTGAGCTGTGACATCACCTATTGTGAATGGTGGATCTTGTGTTATCTACTGTATACAGAGGTGTTATCAGTCATTCTACAGGAGGAGGTGAGCTGTGACATCACCTATTGTGAATGGTGGATCCTGTGTTATCTTCTGTATATAGAGGTGTTATCAGTCATTGTACAGGAGGAGGTGAGCTGTGACATCACCTATTGTGAATGGTGGATCCTGTGTTATCTTCTGTATATAGAGGTGTTATCAGTCACTGTACAGGAGGAGGAGGTGAGCTGTGACATCACCTATTGTGAATGGTGGATCTTGTGTTATCTACTGTATACAGAGGTGTTATCAGTCATTCTACAGGAGGAGGTGAGCTGTGACATCAGCTATTGTGAATGGTGGATCCTGTGTTATCTACTGTATATAGAGGTGTTATCAGTCATTATACAGGAGGGGGAGGAGGTGAGTTGTGACATCAGCTATTGTGAATGGTGGATCCTGTGTTATCTATTGTATATAGAGATGTTAATCAGTCATTGTACAGGAGGAGGAGGAGGTGAGCTGTGACATCAGCTATTGTGAATGGTGGATCCTGTGTTATCTACTGTATATAGAGATGTTATCAGTCATTATACAGGAGGAGGAGGAGGTGAGCTGTGACATCACCTATTGTGAATGGTGGATCCTGTGTTATCTACTGTATATAGAGATGTTATCAGTCATTATACAGGAGGGGGAGGAGGTGAGCTGTGACATCAGCTATTGTGAATGGTGGATCCTGTGTTATCTATTGTATTTAGAGATGTTACTCTTCACTGTAATCTTGTCTATGATGATAATGAAACTGAAATGTATTCTGTAAAGATGTAATATACGACCTAGAAGTCAGATTGAAAATTGCAAGATTTCTTTGTTTTGTAGTGTCATATACTTTGTAGATAGTGATACGGAAATTTGAAAATAAATAAAGAAAATCTAACACAAAAACTTGATGTAAACAGGTGACTTTGTGACGACACTTTTCCTTTTAAACCTCTTTAGTGATAGGAAACACATCCTGTATATTTCATTTAATCATGTTAATAAGAAAAACAAATCCACAATGCAGAAAGTACGGCCGCGTCTGATGTAATTGAAAATGTCAGTTTTTAGCAGTGATGTAGTGTGATGTCAGCTCGTCATGAAAACTGTCACTCGGGTGTTAATCTTCTTCTCCTTTCTGTGTTCTCCAGTCTCGGCAGACACCGGAGGGCGAGTTTCTCCCTCTCGATCAACTTGAACTAGATGTAGGATTTAGCACCGGGGCGGATCAGCTTTTCCTGGTTTCTCCTCTCACAATCTGCCATGTGATTGACGCAAAAAGCCCCTTCTATGACCTCTCGCAGCGGTCCATGCAAACGGAGCAGTTTGAGATTGTCGTCATCCTGGAGGGTATTGTGGAAACTACCGGTAAG
Organism: Phyllobates terribilis; assembly: GCF_046119375.1. Taxonomy (NCBI): domain Eukaryota; kingdom Metazoa; phylum Chordata; class Amphibia; order Anura; family Dendrobatidae; genus Phyllobates; species Phyllobates terribilis. Next base: position 147,414,329 of record NW_027362769.1, on the reverse strand, counting down.
TCGCCATCTACTCTTCCTACTACATGGATACAGTATATTCTGCAGGTGACAGCAAATCCTATCCATAGTTATCTTTCTTTATTGAAGAGCACTTCCAGTCATTGTGGCTGAGCCCTATCTGTTTCTTTACTGTATTGTTGCAATTTCAGTCGTATCAGAATATTTTTCCGCTAGTTGAACTTTACCGACTTGTCCATAGGGGGCAGTATTACAGTTTAAGGAACCTTAAATATGCAAATTGTCTCTTCAGAGAGGAAGATGACTTAAACTCTAGTGCCACCTTATAGGACGTAACAAATTCTACAAGTCAATATCGACCCTTTGACGAGCCTTGTAATATGACTTAGGATAAAAGCCCAATAAGAATCAGACATAATATGCCACTCTCCACAAGGAGAAACGTTAGCCCTTAGATACCGGCCTGACGCCTCTCATCCTGACAAATCAGATCTCATACTTTGCACTGACGAGGGGCAATACCCCCGAAACACTGTGTCTGCAAATCGAGTTCTGATTTAGCATTTATCCTAAGTCATGTGACAAGGCTCATTAAAGGATCGATATTGACTTGTAGAATTGCTACTTCCAATAGATAGCACTAGTGGTCAAGTCCTCTTACTCTCTGTTGAAACAATTTACATATTTAATTTCCCAGGGGAGCATTGCACAGCATTTAAGCCTCCTCATACTGGCATGCCAGACCTGGCTTGTCACTCTCCGTAAGGAGAAAACTTACCCCCAAGGAACATTAAACAATGATAAAAAAAAAAGCTTCTTCCTAAAAAAAAAAAAGTTTAAAAGTTTGAAAACAGTAAAAAAAAAAGATGAAAAAAAAATCATTTTTCAGAACTAAAGAATGATGGGAATTAAAATTACAATAAATGTTAAAAAATCTTTTAATTACATGACTGAAATTGTGATAAATTTCAAACTGGAAAATGACTGTAAAATGTTGTGTCCATTATTATTGATAATGTGATGTGAGCTGAGGCTATGGCACCACGTGGGCAATGGGTTATGGACGGTTTTTGATTATTTTTTTCAAAGCCAAGGATAATGGTTCTCTGGTTGTGGCCGGACTTATAAATTCTTGGTACTTACTGCTATTGGAGGCATAACTGTTCTGACTGCGATCCGGCTGGTTTGGTCACGATGTTTACATGATCCTTAGGATATTTGTATAAGATCAAGCTTTTATTTAATCTGTTTGACAATTTTCTGACTATAGATGTTCCCGGTAATTGTCTGTTATTTGCATTTTCTCTCCTTTGTTATGTATTTGTTATATATTTATTACATATTTGATTCTTATTAACAAGAAACAACTTATGTTCAGGATCATTTCTTTGATTTTTCTTACAAACAAGTTAGATGCAGAATAAAAGTGATCAGAAGGGTTTTCCCATCAAAAGCATCCACAGGACATGTCGTGTACACCTGATGCCAATAACAAGATCCACCACAAACGTCACCCATTTACATTACCGCTAGGACTTTTTGACCCTGGAAGGTTCCTTGACCTACAGTATATACAGTAGCTGCAGATTGTCCTAGTTTGTCTCATTTACAATATACCAGCTGCCAAAAATAGTGATTGTCCTGTGCTGATAAGGCAGCGGACCGGCCTTAGATCTCCCCTCTGCTCATTTTCTGACTCCTCTATACTGAATGGTAAAAATTAGTATATGCAGCGTAAGAGAATAATATTACTGTCGATATGGATGATATTCACTATATTTCATAAATCAGGTAATTGACTGTGCACTAATATCAAAATACTGCGCTGCTCTCTCTCCCGCGCTCACATACTGCACTGCACTCTCCACCGCGCTCACATACTGTGCTGCACTCTCCCCCGCGCTCACATACTGTGCTGCACTCTCTCCCGCGCTCACATACTGCACTGCACTCTCCACCGCGCTCACATACTGTGCTGCACTCTCCCCCGTGCTCACATACTGCACTGCACTCTCCACCGTGCTCACATACTGTGCTGCACTCTCCCCCGCGCTCACATACTGCGCTGCACTCTCCCCCGTGCTCACATACTGTGCTGCACTCTCCCCCGCGCTCACATACTGTGCTGCACTCTCCACCGCGCTCACATACTGCACTGCACTCTCCACCGCGCTCACATACTGTGCTGCACTCTCCCCCGCGCTCACATACTGCACTGCACTCTCCACCGCGCTCACATACTGTGCTGCACTCTCCCCCGTGCTCACATACTGCACTGCACTCTCCACCGCGCTCACATACTGTGCTGCACTCTCCCCCGTGCTCACATACTGCACTGCACTCTCCCCCGCGCTCACATACTGTGCTGCACTCTCCCCCGTGCTCACATACTGCACTGCACTCTCCACCGCGCTCACATACTGCACTGCACTCTCCACCGCGCTCACATACTGTGCTGCACTCTCCCCCGCGCTCACATACTGCACTGCACTCTCCACCGCGCTCACATACTGTGCTGCACTCTCCCCCGTGCTCACATACTGCACTGCACTCTCCCCCGCGCTCACATACTGTGCTGCACTCTCCCCCGTGCTCACATACTGCACTGCACTCTCCACCGCGCTCACATACTGTGCTGCACTCTCCCCCGTGCTCACATACTGCACTCCACTCTCCCCCGCGCTCACATACTGCGCTGCACTCTCCACCGCGCTCACATACTGTGCTGCACTCTCCCCTGTGCTCACATACTGCGCTGCACTCTCCCCCGTGCTCACATACTGCGCTGCACTCTCCCCCGTGCTCACATACTGCGCTGCTCTCTCCCCCGGGCTCATATACTGCGCTGCACTCTACCCCGTGCTCACATACTGTGCTGCACTCTCCCCCGTGCTCACATATTGTGCTGCACTCTCCCCCGCGCTCACATACTGCGCTGCTCTCTGCTCCGCGCTCACATACTGCGCTGCTCTCTCCTCCGCGCTCACATACTGCGCTGCACTCTCCCCCGCGCTCACATATTCTGCTGCTCTCTCCTCCGTGCTCACATACTGCGCTGCACTCTCCCCCGTGCTCACATACTGCGCTGCACTCTCCTCCGCGCTCACATACTGTGCTGCACTCTCCCCCGCCCTCACATACTGCGCTGCTCTCTCCTCCGCGCTCACATACTGCGCTTCTCTCTCCCCCGCGCTTACATACTGTGCTGCACTCTCCTCCACGCTCACATACTGTGCTGCACTCTCCCCCGCGCTCACATACTGTGCTGCTCTCTCCTCCGCGCTCACATACTGCGCTGCACTCTCCTCCACGCTCACATACTGCGCTGCACTCTCCCCCACGCTCGCATACTGCGCTGCACTCTCCTCCGCGCTCACATACTGCGCTGCTCTCTTCTCTGCGCTCACATACTGCGCTGCACTCTCCCCCGCGCTCACATACTGTGCTGCACTCTCCCACGCGCTCACATACTGCGCTGCTCTCTCCCCCACGCTCACATACTGCGCTGCTCTCTCCTCCGCGCTCACATACTGCGCTGCTCTCTCCCCCGTGCTCAAATACTGCGCTGCACTCTCCCCCGCGCTCACATAATGCACTGCACTCTCCCCCCGCTCACATACTGCGCTGCTCACTCCGACATGCTCACATACTGCGCTGCACTCTCCTCCGCGCTCACATACTGCGCTGCACTGTCCCCCACGCTCACATCCTGCGCTGCGCTATCCCCCGTGCCCACATACTGCACTGCTCTCTCCTCCACGCTAACATACTGCGCTGCTCTCTCCTCCGCACTCACAAGCTGTGCTGCACTCTCCCCCGCGCCCACATACTGCGCTGCTCTCTGCTCCGCGCTCACATACTGCGCTGCTCTCTCCTCCGCGCTCACATACTGCGCTGCACTCTCCCCCACGCTCACATACTCTGCTGCACTCTCCCCCGTTCTCACATACTGCGTTGCACTCTCCTCCGCGCTCATATACTGTGCTGCACTCTCCCCCGCCCTCACATACTGCGCTGCTCTCTCCTCCGTGCTCACATACTGCGCTGCTCTCTCCCCCGCGCTTACATACTGTGCTGCACTCTCCTCCACACTCACATACTGCGCTGCACTCTCCCCCACGCTCACATACTGCGCTGCACTCTCCTCCGCGCTCACATACTGCACTGCTCTCTTCTCTGCGCTTACATACTGTGCTGCACTCTCCTCCACACTCACATACTGCGCTGCACTCTCCCCCACGCTCACATACTGCGCTGCACTCTCCTCCGCGCTCACATACTGCGCTGCTCTCTTCTCTGCGCTCACATACTGCGCTGCACTCTCCCCCGTGCTCACATACTGTGCTGCACTCTCCTCTGCGCTCACATACTGTGCTGCACTCACCCCGCGCTCACATACTGCGCTGCTCTTTCCTCCGCGCTCACATACTGCGCTGCTCTTTCCTCCTCGCTCACATACTGCGCTGCACTCTCCCCCGCGCTCACATACTGCGCTGCACTGTCCTCCGCGCTCACATACTGTGCTGTACTCTCCCCCGCGCTCACATACTGTGCTGTACTCTTCCCCGCGCTCACATACTGTGCTGCACTCTCCCCCGCGCTCACATACTGCGCTGCTCTCTCCCCTGTGCTCACATGCTGCGCTGCTCTCTCCCCCGCGCTCACATACTGTGCTGCACTCTCCCCTACGCTCATATACTGTGCTGCTCTCTCCCCCACGCTCACATACTGTGCAGCTCTCTCCTCCGCGCTCACATACTGCACTGCTCTCTCCCCCGCACTCACATACTGTGTTGCTCTCTCCCCCGCGCTCACATACTGTGCTGCACTCTCCCCCGCGCTCACATACTGTGCTGCACTCTTCTCCGCGCTCACATACTGTGCTGCACTCTCCCCCGCGCTCACATACTGCGCTGCACTCTCCCCCACGCTCACATACTGCGCTGCACTCTCCTCCGCGCTCACATACTGCACTGCACTCTTCCCCGCGCTCACATACTGCGCTGCTCTCTCCTCCGCGCTCATATACTGTGCTGCTCTCTCCCCCGCGCTCACATACTGCGCTGCTCTCTCCTCCGCGCTCACATACTGTGCTGCACTCTCCCCCGCGCTCACATACTGCGCTGCACTCTACCCCGCGCTCACATACTGCGCTGCACTCTCCCCCGCGCTCACATACTGCGCTGCACTCTCCCCCGCGCTCACATACTGCGCTGCATTCTCCTCCGCGCTCACATACTGCGCTGCTCTCTCCCCCGCGCTCACATACTGTGCTGTACTCTCCCCCGCGCTCACATACTGCGCTGCTCTCTTCTCCGCGCTCACATACTGTGCTGCACTCTCCCCCGCGCTCACATACTGTGCTGCACTCTCCCCCGCGCTCACATGCTGCGCTGCTCTCTCCTCCGCGCTCACATACTGTGCTTCTCTCTCCCCCGCGCTCACATACTGTTCTGTACTCTCCCTCGCGCTCACATACTGCGCTGCTCTCTCCTCCCCGCTCACATACTACGCTGCACTCTCCCCCGCGCTCACATACTGCGCTGCTCTCTCCTCCGCGCTCACATACTGCACTGCACTCTTCCCCGCGCTCACATACTGCGCTGCTCTCTCCTCCGCGCTCATATACTGTGCTGCTCTCTCCCCCGCGCTCACATACTGCGCTGCTCTCTCCTCCGCGCTCACATACTGTGCTGCACTCTCCCCCGCGCTCACATACTGCGCTGCACTCTCCCCCGCGCTCACATACTGCGCTGCACTCTCCCCCGCGCTCACATACTGCGCTGCACTCTCCCCCGCGCTCACATACTGCGCTGCATTCTCCTCCGCGCTCACATACTGCGCTGCTCTCTCCCCCGCGCTCACATACTGTGCTGTACTCTCCCCCGCGCTCACATACTGCGCTGCTCTCTCCTCCGCGCTCACATTCTGTGCTGCACTCTCCTCCGCGCTCACATACTGCGCTGCTCTCTTCTCCGCGCTCACATACTGTGCTGCACTCTCCCCCGCGCTCACATACTGTGCTGCACTCTCCCCCGCGCTCACATACTGCGCTGCTCTCTCCTCCGCGCTCACATACTGTGCTTCTCTCTCCCCCGCGCTCACATACTGTGCTGCACTCTCCCCCGCGCTCACATACTGTGCTGCACTCTCCACCGCGCTCACATACTGCACTGCACTCTCCACCGCGCTCACATACTGTGCTGCACTCTCCCCCGCGCTCACATACTGCACTGCACTCTCCACCGCGCTCACATACTGTGCTGCACTCTCCCCCGTGCTCACATACTGCACTGCACTCTCCACCGCGCTCACATACTGTGCTGCACTCTCCCCCGTGCTCACATACTGCACTGCACTCTCCCCCGCGCTCACATACTGTGCTGCACTCTCCCCCGTGCTCACATACTGCACTGCACTCTCCACCGCGCTCACATACTGCACTGCACTCTCCACCGCGCTCACATACTGTGCTGCACTCTCCCCCGCGCTCACATACTGCACTGCACTCTCCACCGCGCTCACATACTGTGCTGCACTCTCCCCCGTGCTCACATACTGCACTGCACTCTCCCCCGCGCTCACATACTGTGCTGCACTCTCCCCCGTGCTCACATACTGCACTGCACTCTCCACCGCGCTCACATACTGTGCTGCACTCTCCCCCGTGCTCACATACTGCACTCCACTCTCCCCCGCGCTCACATACTGCGCTGCACTCTCCACCGCGCTCACATACTGTGCTGCACTCTCCCCTGTGCTCACATACTGCGCTGCACTCTCCCCCGTGCTCACATACTGCGCTGCACTCTCCCCCGTGCTCACATACTGCGCTGCTCTCTCCCCCGGGCTCATATACTGCGCTGCACTCTACCCCGTGCTCACATACTGTGCTGCACTCTCCCCCGTGCTCACATATTGTGCTGCACTCTCCCCCGCGCTCACATACTGCGCTGCTCTCTGCTCCGCGCTCACATACTGCGCTGCTCTCTCCTCCGCGCTCACATACTGCGCTGCACTCTCCCCCGCGCTCACATATTCTGCTGCTCTCTCCTCCGTGCTCACATACTGCGCTGCACTCTCCCCCGTGCTCACATACTGCGCTGCACTCTCCTCCGCGCTCACATACTGTACTGCACTCTCCCCCGCCCTCACATACTGCGCTGCTCTCTCCTCCGCGCTCACATACTGCGCTTCTCTCTCCCCCGCGCTTACATACTGTGCTGCACTCTCCTCCACGCTCACATACTGTGCTGCACTCTCCCCCGCGCTCACATACTGTGCTGCTCTCTCCTCCGCGCTCACATACTGCGCTGCACTCTCCTCCACGCTCACATACTGCGCTGCACTCTCCCCCACGCTCGCATACTGCGCTGCACTCTCCTCCGCGCTCACATACTGCGCTGCTCTCTTCTCTGCGCTCACATACTGCGCTGCACTCTCCCCCGCGCTCACATACTGTGCTGCACTCTCCCACGCGCTCACATACTGCGCTGCTCTCTCCCCCACGCTCACATACTGCGCTGCTCTCTCCTCCGCGCTCACATACTGCGCTGCTCTCTCCCCCGTGCTCAAATACTGCGCTGCACTCTCCCCCGCGCTCACATAATGCACTGCACTCTCCCCCCGCTCACATACTGCGCTGCTCACTCCGACATGCTCACATACTGCGCTGCACTCTCCTCCGCGCTCACATACTGCGCTGCACTGTCCCCCACGCTCACATCCTGCGCTGCGCTATCCCCCGTGCCCACATACTGCACTGCTCTCTCCTCCACGCTAACATACTGCGCTGCTCTCTCCTCCGCACTCACATGCTGTGCTGCACTCTCCCCCGCGCCCACATACTGCGCTGCTCTCTGCTCCGCGCTCACATACTGCGCTGCTCTCTCCTCCGCGCTCACATACTGCGCTGCACTCTCCCCCACGCTCACATACTCTGCTGCACTCTCCCCCGTTCTCACATACTGCGTTGCACTCTCCTCCGCGCTCATATACTGTGCTGCACTCTCCCCCGCCCTCACATACTGCGCTGCTCTCTCCTCCGTGCTCACATACTGCGCTGCTCTCTCCCCCGCGCTTACATACTGTGCTGCACTCTCCTCCACACTCACATACTGCGCTGCACTCTCCCCCACGCTCACATACTGCGCTGCACTCTCCTCCGCGCTCACATACTGCACTGCTCTCTTCTCTGCGCTTACATACTGTGCTGCACTCTCCTCCACACTCACATACTGCGCTGCACTCTCCCCCACGCTCACATACTGCGCTGCACTCTCCTCCGCGCTCACATACTGCGCTGCTCTCTTCTCTGCGCTCACATACTGCGCTGCACTCTCCCCCGTGCTCACATACTGTGCTGCACTCTCCTCTGCGCTCACATACTGTGCTGCACTCACCCCGCGCTCACATACTGCGCTGCTCTTTCCTCCGCGCTCACATACTGCGCTGCTCTTTCCTCCTCGCTCACATACTGCGCTGCACTCTCCCCCGCGCTCACATACTGCGCTGCACTGTCCTCCGCGCTCACATACTGTGCTGTACTCTCCCCCGCGCTCACATACTGTGCTGTACTCTTCCCCGCGCTCACATACTGTGCTGCACTCTCCCCCGCGCTCACATACTGCGCTGCTCTCTCCCCTGTGCTCACATGCTGCGCTGCTCTCTCCCCCGCGCTCACATACTGTGCTGCACTCTCCCCTACGCTCATATACTGTGCTGCTCTCTCCCCCACGCTCACATACTGTGCAGCTCTCTCCTCCGCGCTCACATACTGCACTGCTCTCTCCCCCGCACTCACATACTGTGTTGCTCTCTCCCCCGCGCTCACATACTGTGCTGCACTCTCCCCCGCGCTCACATACTGTGCTGCACTCTTCTCCGCGCTCACATACTGTGCTGCACTCTCCCCCGCGCTCACATACTGCGCTGCACTCTCCCCCACGCTCACATACTGCGCTGCACTCTCCTCCGCGCTCACATACTGCACTGCACTCTTCCCCGCGCTCACATACTGCGCTGCTCTCTCCTCCGCGCTCATATACTGTGCTGCTCTCTCCCCCGCGCTCACATACTGCGCTGCTCTCTCCTCCGCGCTCACATACTGTGCTGCACTCTCCCCCGCGCTCACATACTGCGCTGCACTCTACCCCGCGCTCACATACTGCGCTGCACTCTCCCCCGCGCTCACATACTGCGCTGCACTCTCCCCCGCGCTCACATACTGCGCTGCATTCTCCGCCGCGCTCACATACTGCGCTGCTCTCTCCCCCGCGCTCACATACTGTGCTGTACTCTCCCCCGCGCTCACATACTGCGCTGCTCTCTTCTCCGCGCTCACATACTGTGCTGCACTCTCCCCCGCGCTCACATACTGTGCTGCACTCTCCCCCGCGCTCACATGCTGCGCTGCTCTCTCCTCCGCGCTCACATACTGTGCTTCTCTCTCCCCCGCGCTCACATACTGTTCTGTACTCTCCCTCGCGCTCACATACTGCGCTGCTCTCTCCTCCCCGCTCACATACTACGCTGCACTCTCCCCCGCGCTCACATACTGCGCTGCTCTCTCCTCCGCGCTCACATACTGCACTGCACTCTTCCCCGCGCTCACATACTGCGCTGCTCTCTCCTCCGCGCTCATATACTGTGCTGCTCTCTCCCCCGCGCTCACATACTGCGCTGCTCTCTCCTCCGCGCTCACATACTGTGCTGCACTCTCCCCCGCGCTCACATACTGCGCTGCACTCTCCCCCGCGCTCACATACTGCGCTGCACTCTCCCCCGCGCTCACATACTGCGCTGCACTCTCCCCCGCGCTCACATACTGCGCTGCATTCTCCTCCGCGCTCACATACTGCGCTGCTCTCTCCCCCGCGCTCACATACTGTGCTGTACTCTCCCCCGCGCTCACATACTGCGCTGCTCTCTCCTCCGCGCTCACATTCTGTGCTGCACTCTCCTCCGCGCTCACATACTGCGCTGCTCTCTTCTCCGCGCTCACATACTGTGCTGCACTCTCCCCCGCGCTCACATACTGTGCTGCACTCTCCCCCGCGCTCACATACTGCGCTGCTCTCTCCTCCGCGCTCACATACTGTGCTTCTCTCTCCCCCGCGCTCACATACTGTGCTGTACTCTCCCTCGCGCTCACATACTGCGCTGCTCTCTCCTCCCCGCTCACATACTACGCTGCACTCTCCCCCGCGCTCACATACTGCGCTGCTCTCTCCTCCGCGCTCACATACTGTGCTGTACTCTCCTTCGCGCTCACATACTGTGCTGCTCTCTCCTCCGCGTTCTCTTCTTCCCCCAGCAGGATAAATGTTTTCTCTTCCTCCTTCATGGAGTTGAAATCCGGGAAGAGATGGGAGATTCTCCTGAAGTGCGTGTCCCTCACTACTGAGTATTTGGTGCAGTGTAGCAGGAAGTGGGTCTCATCATCCAGGTCACAGTGTGGGCACAGTCTGTCCTCCCTCTGTCTGTGTTGGCCGGACTCGATGGCCTGACTGTGGGCGCTGAGTCAATACTGGCTCAGGATCTGGCGGTCTCTGGGGTCCGGGAGGGAGTTTCTCCAGATATGGAGCCAGTCTGTAGTCTCTCTGTAGACTCCAGTACTTGGTCAGTTTCTGTGAAGCGTTGATGTAGTTTCCACAGTCACTGACGTATCTCTCCTGGCCCTCGTCTACCATCTTCCTGATTCTGGCTTTTGTCAGGCTGCTGTGATTGGTGTTTTGGTCCAGTTTGGTTTGGGTGAGCTGTTCTGGGGGTCCTGGTTTGGGTGGTCCACCTGTATGTAGCAGGGCTTTATGGTGATGGGAGTTTGGATTGCTACTATGTAGGAGAGCCCAGAATGACAGTGCCTTCTTCAGGACTGCTAGGTGTAAAAGGAATCTGCCCCGCTCAGCCTGACATGCACTGTTGGTGGTGCTCCAATGGACCTGGAGAAGGTGCTTACAGAATTCAAGGTGGAATATTTCTGTTGAGCTGGAATCCCACCTTGACCAGTCTGGGTATGTGTAAGGACCCCAAACCTCGCTGCCGTACAGGAGGACTGGGAAGATGATGGCATTGAAGATTTTTAGCCTGACCCTCACTGGCGGCTTCTTATGGCAGAGTTTCCTTCGGATGGCATAGAAAGTTTTGCAGACCTTGTCCTTCAGGGTCTCTATGGCTCGATTGAAGCTCCCTGACTGGTGAATTTCCAGGTCCATGTAGGTGTATTTGTCCGTTCTTATAAGAGTACAGTTGTTCAGTGCAAATGAAGGGTGCTGGTCTGATCTTGGCTTTCTCCTCTGAAACACCATGATGTTGATTTTCTTCGGGTTGATCGGTAGTGCCCATGTGGAGCTGAATTTTTCCAAGATTTTCAGGTTGTCTTGGAGGCCTTTCTCTGTTGGTGACAGCAGCAGTATCTATCTATCAATCTATCTATCTATCTATCTATCTATCTATCTATCTATCTATCTATCCATCCATCATCCTGTAATATGCTCATGTAGACAATATCTGTTATTCCCCTTTTTGTGTGGTCTAACACTCACTTCTCCAGTATCTATTTAGTTAAAATTTCTTACAAATCCAATTTGGCACATCCCAGCACCAGTCATGCTGTAATAAACAATGGCTAATTACTTTTATGTAGCAAAGCTAGAGTGATTTAGTTGTGTTTTGTATTTCAGCGTATCTTGCTCATACCATCTGTTTTGAATTTAATTCCTTAGGAATAGTTCGACCGTTTGATAACTCCGGATGAAGATATTCATTTACATATTTTCATTTTTCATCAGAACAGAACAGAACACCTGTCCTGGTTTGGAGACTTGGTAATTGCACTGGGCTACAAGCATCAATCTGGTTTCTTGCCGATATCCGCAGTTCTAGGGTTTCCCCACATTTACTGATGCCATGTCAGTTCTTCCTCAACAACACCCATATTATAAATGGTAGGCGGGTGGAGGGACCAGAAGCTTCAACTTATGCCTGTAAGGGCTCGTGTATTATTCTTTCATTTTGCCTACAAAATAAAGAACAAGTTGTGCGTCATGGTCAGGTGCTAGTTCCTATATCCTAATGTCCTGATCTCACAGGTACTGTCAGTGCACGTGAAATGTTTCAGTGATCAAGCTCATAAAATTCAAGCCAAGAGTAAGAAAAAATGAAAAAAAAATGGTAAAAACAAGAAAAAAAGTATAATTCCAAAAACAGTGGCATGTAAAAGTTTGGGCACCCCCGGTCAAAATTACTGTTATTGTCAACAGTTAAGCAAGTTGAAGATGGAATGATCTCTAAAAGGCCTAAAGTAAAAGATGACACATTTACTTTGTATTTTATGCAAAAAATATACATATTTTCATCTTTTACATTTTAAAATTACATAAAGGAAAATTGGCCAATACAAAACTTTGGACTCCCTGCATGATTAGTACCTAGTAGTGTCCTTCTTTTGAAAGTATCACAGCTTGTAAACACTTTTTGTAGTCAGACTAGAGTCTTTCAATTCTTGTTTGAGGGATTTTCATCCATTCTTCATTGGAAAGTTCTTTCAGTTCTGTGAGATACTTGGGTGATCTTGCATGCTCTGCTATTTTGAGATCTAGCCACAGATTTTCAATGATCAGATCAGGGGACTGTGAGGGCCATTGTAAAACCTTCAGCTTGCGCCTTTGATGTGGTCTGTTTTGGATTTTGATGTGTGTTTAGGATCATTATCCATTGGTAGACTTCATCCTCTTTTCATCTTCAGGTATTTTACAGATGGTTTTATGTTTGTTGAAATTTCGTTGAATCCATTCTGCCCTCTACCCTTGAAATGTATACATGCAATTGGCTGCAATACAGCCCCAAAGCATGATTGATCCACCCCCATGCTTAACCACTTCACACCAGAGCCTGTTTTTGCCTTCGTGACCGGGCCAATTTTTTCAATTCTGACCACTGTCACTTTATGAAGTAATTACTCTGGAACGCTTCAACGGATTCCCCTGATTCTGAGACTGTTTTTTTGTGACATATTGTACTTCATGATAGTGGTAAAATTTCTTCGATATCACTTGCGTTTATTTGTGAAAAAATCGGAAATTTGGCGAAAATTTAGAAAATTTTGCAATTTAGAAACTTTGAATTTTCATGCCCTTAAATCAGAGAGATATGTCACACAAAATAGTTAATAAATAACATTTCCCACATGTCTACTTTACATCAGCACAATTTTGGAACCAAAATTTTTTTTTGGAATGTGGAAGAAAAAAATTAACATTTAACGTTTTTCACAAAAATGTTACTTTAGACCCAATTTTTTTTTATTTTCACAGGGGTAACAGGAAAAAATGGACCCCAGAATTTTTGTGAAATTTCTCTTGAGCGCGCTGATACCCCATTTGTGAGGGAAAACCACTGTTTGGGCGCACTGCAGGGTTCGGAAGGGAAGGAGCGCCATTTGACTTTTTGAATGTAAAATTTGTTTGAATAATTAGCGGACGCCATGTTGCATTTGGAGAGCCCCTGATGTGCCTAAACAGTGGAAACCCCCCACAAGTGACACCATTTTGGAAACTAGACCCCTTAGGGAACTTATCTAGATGTGTGGTGAGCACCTTGAACCCCAAGGTGCTTCACAGAAGTTTATAATAATGAGCTGTAAAAATAAAATTCTCACATTTTTCCCACAAAAACGTTTTTCATCCCTTAATTTTGCATTATCATAAGGGTAATAGGATAAATTGCGCCATGAAATTTGTTGTGCAATTTCTCCTGAACACGCTGATACCCCATATGTGGAGGCAAACCACTGTTTGGGTGCACGGCAGGGTTTGAAAGGGAAGGAGCGCCATTTGACTTTTTGAATGTAAAATTTGTTTGAATAATTAGCGGACGCCATGTTGCATTTGGGGAGCCCCTGATGTGCCTAAACAGTGGAAACCCCCCACAAGTGACCTCATTTTGTAAACTACACCTCTCACGGAATTCATCTAGGGAAGTAGTGAGTATTTTTTAATTTTTAAATTTATACCATTGGGCAGTGAAAAAAGCATAATTATATTTTTACCACAAAAAAATGTTTTACCCTCAAATTTTACATTTTCACACAGGGCAATGGGTAAAAATGGTGCTGAAATGTGTCACACAATTTCTTCTAATAGTGGCAATACCCCATATGTGGCTGTATCGTACCGCTCAGCCATACGGCGAGATCTGGGGGGGACGAAGCTCAATTTGACAATTGGAGAACAAATTATTTGAGAATAGGCATTTGGATTTGGGGGCACAAAATTTTCTGAATTTCTTTTGGGAGGCAAGGGCCATTTCGCTTTTCCAGAGCCTTTCTGCTACCAGTAACTTGGAAGTCCCTTATATTTTTAACAGATGACGGACCTGAGTTGGGACTAGCTTTTTTTGAGGACTGAGTTGAAGCTTTTATTGGGAACATTTTACGTAACATTTATCCGGCACTCTAGGCTGAGCACTTACATCGGGGTTTCCATCTAAATTTCCAAGTGATGTAATTCAGATGAAACCCCTGCGGGATCCATTCACTGTAATGAGGCTGCAGAGTTACTCTGGACTCCGTCTGGCCTCTGTTTAGCGGTGTCCTTTTTTTCAGAAGTGCACAAAACTGTGGCCAACCGCACTTTTATGCACGCCTAAAACAAATGACACCGTGGGATCCCAGGCCAGACGGCATCCACAGTGGCCTATATCTGCCTCATTACAGGGAATCTTCCGTCATGGGTTCCGGCTGAATCACATATTTCAGAGATTTACACGGAAACTCTGGTGTAAGCGCTTAGCGCAGAGCGCAGGATAAATGTGAGCAGGGCCTTACTGCGATCTTTGGGAGACATAATAAACAAATCAGTAGCAGGTGAAGAATTGGTTTTATTTATTTTTTACGCCGTTCCTCGTGTGATATAACTGATTAGATTACTTTATTCTTCGGGTCGGTGCGATTACAGAGATACCAGATTCATATCGGGTTTTTATGATTGACAGCTGTCACACACTAAGAGACGCTTTTTTTTTGCAAAATCTAGTTTTTGGATCGCCATATTTTGAGAGCTATAATTTTTCCATATTTCGGCCGACAGAGTCGTGTGACGGCTTGTTTTTTGTGGGACGAGTTGACATTTTTATTGATACCATTTTTGGGTACGTGACATTTTTTGATCGCTTTCTATTCCGTTTTTTGGGAGGTAAAATTAACAAAAACCTACAATTCAGGAATTGTTTTTTGAGTTTTTTTTTTATGCCGTTCTGCGTGTGGTAAAAGTGATCAGGCAGCGTTATTCTTCGGGTCAGTACGTTTACAGCGATGCTACACTTACTGTATATTTTTTTATGTTTTAGCGCTTTTACACAATAAAACAATTTTATAGAAAAAATATTTTTTTTGCATTGCTTTATTCTGAGCGCTATAACTTTTTTATTTTTCGGCTGATGGAGCTGTATGGCAGCTTTTTTTTGCGGAACAAGATGACGTTTTCAGCGGTACCATTTTTATTTCCATTTTGCTTTTTGATCGCATTTTTTTCCACTTTTTGTTTGGCGATATGATGAAAAAGCATTTTTTTTGCTCCGTTTTTTATTTATTTTTATTACGGTGTGCACAGAAGGAGTTAATTAGTGTGACAGTTTTATAGATCGGGTTGTTTCGGACGCGGCGATACCAAATATGTGTACTTTTTTTATTTTTGCATAAACATACGGATTTATTGGTTTAATATTTTATTTATTTTTATTTATTTTATGATTTTTTTTAACTGTTTAAAAAAATTTTTTTTTTACTTTTTTTTTTACATTTTTACTTAGTCCCTGTATGGGACATTAATTTTTATTTTTCTGATCACTGATCTCATGTAATGTAATAGACATGTATTACATTACATGAGATCTTCGCTGACTGTTTCACAGTCAGAGTCTCCTGCCAGGCTTCAGCTGCAGGCTGACCCTGGCAGGACACCATATATAGCAGATCTGGAGGCGGTCATGTAACCTCCAGCTGCCATAGCAACGCCAGGTCCTGGAAGGTATCAGGAGTCGTCGGAGAGGTAAGTAAGACGACCCCCTCTCCTCTGTCTATCTTCTATATGCCGCGATCACTGTAGATCGCGGCATATAGAACATAGCAAAGGGTTAACATCATTGGGATCCGATGATGTCCCCTGTCAGAGCTAACGCTCTGCACCGGAATCGCAGCGCTTGCAGGACCCTGGGGGTCCTGAGCGCTGCGAGACCACCCACCGTTTTTAAACGTCGGCGCTGCACAGAGCTCAGCAAGCGCCGATGTTTATCTACAGTGGGCGGTCGGGAACCAGTTAATGGCTGGCGAGATGTCCACAGGACTTGTTTCCAAAATGTATCTGGCTTGTTTAGATGTTCCTTTCCATATTTCTGAGGCTGAATTTTATGGTGAGGACGCAGGAGGGGATTTGTTCTAATGACTCTTCCATGAAGGCCATATTTGTGCAGGCGTTTCTGAACAGGAGAACTATGTACCACAACTCCAGAGTCTGCTAAATCTTTCTAAAGGTCTTTTGCAGTCAAGCAGGGGTTCTGATTTTCCTCTCTAGCAGCTCTGACTGAAATTTTGCTTGGTCTTCCAGACCTCATCTTGACCTCCACTGTTCCTGTTAACTGCCATTTCTTAATTACATTTCGAACTGAGGAAAGGGCAACTTGAAAACGCTTTGTTATCTTCTTCTAGCCTTCTCCTGCTTTGTGGGCCTCCACCATTTTCATTTTCAGAGTGATAGTCAGCTGCTTAGAAGATTCTTTTGGCACAAGGTTAGAGGAGGCTGGGTTTTTATAAAACTGGGAAATTTGCATCACATGGCCTTTCCTAACGATGATAGTGAACAAACCATAACCCTAACAGGCTAATTAAGGTCGAATACCTTGGTCAAAGTTATCTGAGCACACATCTCCAAGGGTCCTCAAACTTTTGCATCGGCCAATTTTCCATTTTGTAATTTTTTAAAATGAAAAAAAAATGACAATATATATATATTTTTTCCCTAAAATACAAAGGAAATGTGTCGTCTTTAACTTTAGGCCTTTTAGAAATCATTTCATCATCAACTTGCTTAACTGTTCACAATAACAGCAATTTTGACCAGGAGTCAACTTTTACATGCCACTGTATATATTATAAAAGTTTTGGGATCACTTTATCAGTGGCAAAATTGTTGTTTTTTATTTAACCCATCTCTCTACTGACCTAATGTCTATCTATCTATCTATCTATCTATCTATCTATCTATCTATCTATCTATCTATCTATCTATCTATCTATCTATTTAAAACTCTGTTTCACTGTTTCTATTAATGTTGAATTCAAGGAGTTTTCCTAAATATAAATGCAAAAAAGACCATGGCCCGAATACAGAATGCATCATATAAATAGACACTTGATCACCACATTACAGTAAAAATGAAGATGTTTAATAATTGTTCTTACAGATCAGGGAAAGCGAGGCTGTGATTTAGAATATCCTGCAATAATGCCTGATAGATGACGAGAGCTTCTTAATAACAGATCTGTATTTTTGTAATGAGGTCATCACTTAGGCTAATTACCTCGAAAAAGAAATAATGAATCACTTAACATTAGTTTACCCCGGTGGAAGATCAAGTACAGAAGCATTTACATTTATTACGGTCAGATGGTCCAAAATGGGACATTAAAGTGACGCTGACCCTAAAATCACAGAATGAAAACATCAACAACAACTTTGTCAGTTGTGAAAATTCTCATCAATCTCTTGGAGAGAAAAAATTGAAATACGGCATCACAATAAGCAGGGATTATTTCTTTCTGGTTCCCTCTTTTTTTTAACTTGGATTAAAGGGGATTTATTGCTGCAGAGGTTTTTCTCCATCTTCTCCATTCAGTTATCCGAGTGTGGTCGAAGTTTTCCGCGGACCGATAGTCATAAATGGGTGTGTGCCATCCGATTATTGGAAGCAAATCATGCATGCTGAGATTTTTTTTTCTGGGACCACTCGGTCCAAGAAAAAGTCAGACATGTGCACGGCCCCATAGAATAACATTGGTCCTAGTGCAATCCGTTGTTCTGACAGATCGCACTCGGACCGAATCTACGATCCTCTCTGCGAGCCATAATACTCATCCTTTCTAGGGTTGAGTGAGTATGTTCTGTCCGAGTATGCTCGGGCCGAGCTCCGAGTAGTTACAGCTGCTCGGTGATATGGTTGAATCGCTCCCGTGTGCATGATTTGCGACTGTTTGACAGCTTTATTACATGTGAGGAATGTGTAAGAAATAGGCATTCCTCACATGTAATAAAGCTGTCAAACAGTTGCAAATCATGCACACAGGAGCGATTCAACCATATCACCGAGCAGCTGTAAATACTCGGAGCTCGGCCCGAGCATACTCGGAGAAAGGGTTAATAGAACATACTCGCTCAACACTAATCCTTTCTGGTCCAGTGATGCCTCTCCATTGGTGTTCCAGTCTTTCTTGACTGGCTGCAGTGATGATATCAAGAACTGCAGTGCATGTGACCGCTTCTGACAATCAATGGACTCACCAGTTCGTATTGCCTACTGTAGATGCTATGTCACAGTTGCAGCAACAGCGAGGTGTCGCTGGACCTGGGAGGGCGAGTACTGCTGTAGTTGATCATTTAAGCATCCACTAGCCGATGCAGCAATAAAAGTGAATCCCGACAACCCCTTTAATATACATCGTAGATGACTGTCAGCCAACAGCTATCTCATACTTTCCCATAGACATGTAAGACCTTCTCAGCTGAGCATTTGTGTATATATATTGGGAAAGTGGAGAGAAAGCTTCTGGTGGTGGTTTATCTCCTCGTAGAACCAAAGGATTAGGCCCTTAAATTCGAACTGATCAATCGTTTTCTCCCTTGACATCATCTTGAAGGAATCGGGACCTTCTTACCCCACTAATACATATTAGATAGTTGCCCTCTCTGTATGAGTTTGCCTGGTTTGGCCAACCTTAATCCAATGTATATTGTGCTTAGATAATGATCTGTAGTTTAGACTGCTCGGTCTCCAAGAGGTGAAAGGTTTCTTATACAGCAAGCAGCCTCCCATCCAGAGATTAAACCGATACTAGCTAAAAAGTGACCAATCTGATTTACTGTAGATACCAGACCTGAGAAACTTACTTGCTAGGCTGTAAAGATGACAATATACATTAAATGGTTGTCGGACGAAAGATCATTCAGCCAACAGCCGATTCTTCCATACACAGGAGCTCTCGATCGGCCGAGCGCTCCTGTGTTCTCTGAGACTGACACGTTGGCCGGTGGCTTATCTCGGGGAGCACAAAGTGACTGGCAGTCCAAAATTGGACATGTACAATGGACATCTCTCCCAACCATCATTTGGCCGGCGCCCCCATACGAATTAGACCATTGGCTGACCACATCAATATTGGCGGATTCGGCTGACATAGGTCTAATGTGTGTGGTTAGCTTAATAACCATAGAATGCCTAAAAGGACAGGAACGCTGCTTTTAGAATAAGAGGCAGAACATCTTTTTTTCTTGCAGTCTACCTGTATGCCGTCTACTTAGTAGGGGCTGTGCTGGATATTACTACATTTTCCCATTCTCTTCAATAGGACAGTGATATAATAACCTGCAATGAGAATATTAGGTAGACGGTGTGCAGGTAGGGCACTGAAGAGGCTGCTTGCACAAACACCACAACCTCTTCATGCTGGCGATGGGGTGGCAAGAGTTGGACCTTCTTCGGTCTCATAGGCCATCAATCAATATTCTGTCCCTGGAAAATCACTTTAGTCGGTTGGATAAACAGAAGATCCAGAATTGAAAATCAACTGGTGTAAGTGACACGGAGAACTGGAGATGAAAGGATTAAGTAGTAAGAGGCTGGAGAGATGGGATCCTTGTTCCACCATATTAGGTTGAGCTTTATGTTTTGTCTATTATAATGTGACCTCCACGGGATTGTGAAACGCTCTTGTATATGATACTTATACACAAAGACTTTGGAAATGGATCACAAATGACAAGGTTTATTGAAACAGTGATACAAAATGTAGCAGATGGTTGTGATTGTGTCAGTGCGTCATCTTGAGACCCTGCACATATGATGGTCATATGAGAACTAGACTGCTGCCTGCAAGTTTAAGCCCATAAAGGGTGGTCTCATTTTCATGACTCCTCTGTATAAGCTAATACAATATTTGACTGGAGCAGCTTTGGCTACTAATGATTATATGGTGGAATTCTGTATGTGATCCTGGAGTAAATATTTTCCTTATTTTCCATATCCTGAGTTTTTTCCCCAATCCATTTGTTACACTGATACAATTTCGTAAAGACTTCTTCGTCCATGCAGCGCTCTCATGTATCCGCGCCAATTGCCTTGCTGTGCATAATTAGAATATCTGACCCTCGGCGCATTCACAAGTATGGATGGGTTAAAGCAATATTTGTTCAACAGATTGTATATTCTCTGCACTTTACGCCGGTGATTGTCCTTCTATTTAGAGAGGTAATATCTTCCACCAGTGTATGGTAATTTTTTTCACCCTTAACATTCCCATCTGTGTCTTTTTCACGCTTTTTTTCCTTTTCTTTTGCTACTTGTCCCATCTGTTTGTTTTTTTTTTCGTTTTTTTTTCCTCCATCTTGTAATATCTCCTTTTTTGCTCTATTACAGTCCTCAGAATTAACCCGATCATACACTTTTTTTATTCTTCATTGTAGAACCAAACTCACTTTTTACTCTCAGCGACGTTCGGGTATGCTGCAGGACACCATGGAGCGCAGATATCGATGTGCACATACAGTGGTAGAGGTTTAGCAATCGTGTTGCACCAATCTATGAGTTGCAAATTGTGCCTAATGGCCCACATGGCTTAATATATTTTCCTTGGCTGTACATCAGTTATGTTGCCCCTAAAAATTGCCCCTAGATAGTTTTGAAGTTTGAGAGGAAACCAGAGAAAATTGCCACAAATAGGGACAGACTATGCAAACTCTAATAGAGGGGGTCATCCACTTTATCTTATTTTTTTGAGCACATGTGTTGGGGACATGATCTTGTGGCACTTGCTAATATATAAATATAATAGGTAGAGATGAATGAATCAATTTGCAACAAGCTGAATTCAATATGAATTTCCCCCAATAATTCAGACTTGCCAAAATCCACATTTTTTGCTATTTCGATTTGCAAGAATTCCAGCAAAATGGCAGCCAGTCACCCCCAATTTTGCTGGATTCTAACGCTCAGGAAGGGATTTAAAAACAAAAATTACCTCTCCTGCCATCACCAGTCTTCCTATTGGCTACTCTGTCTTCTGCCCTCTTCTGTTTCTTGGCCTCCATCACTGCCATTCTTCACTAGCTCCATGCCAGTACATGCTTTGAGCTGCCCGGTCATGTGGGGCGCCAAACATTTTACTGACATCAATTCGTCAATGCATTGCTGGTGTGAGGCCCCATGAAGAACTGCATCGCCAGATGCCATCAAAGGGGAGACAATAGAAGTCGAAAGAGTGAAGATAAATGGCAGAAGAGAGAAGACCTGATCAGAGGACTAGCGGCGGTAGATGTATGGGGAGAATTGAGGAGAGATGAGTATAAGAAGTTATTTTTAACCCTTTTCCGGCTGATTTGATTTGCACCGAATTTCTTGGATGCGACTATGAAGAAACTGAATTTCAGCAGATGTTCTTACATCTAATTACAGGTTTTCCTCCTGGACTGGTTAGTGCAGACTTTACTGATAGAGGAGCATGTGACTAGCCCTGTCCATCAGCCTCTTCCAATGGAAAAACAACATTCCCGTATGCAATGTTTTTTTTATTGGTGGAGGTTTATGGACATACAGTGGGATCGGAAAGTATTCAGACCCCTTTAAATTTTTCACTCTTTGTTTCATTTCAGCCATTTGATAAATTCTAAAAAGTTATTATTTTTTCTCATTAAAGTACACTCTGCACCCCATCTTGAATGAAAAAAAACAGAAAAGTAGAAATTTTTGCAAATTTATTAAAAAAGAAAAACTGAAATATCACATGGTCATAAGTATTCAGACCCTTTCCTCAGTATTGAGTAGAAGCACCCTTTTGAGCTAGTACCGCCATGAATCTTCTTGGGAATGATGCAACAAGTTTTTCACACCTGGATTTGGGGATCCTCTGCTATTCTTCCTTGCAGATCCTCTCCAGTTCCGTCAGGTTGCATGGTGAACGTTGGTGGACAGCCATTTTCAGGTCTCTCCAGAGATGCTCAATTGGGTTTAGGTCAGGGCTCTGGCTGGGTCAGTCATGAATGGTCACAGAGTTGTTCTGAAGCCACTCCTTTGTTATTTTAGCTGTGTGCTTAGGGTCATTGTCTTGTTGGAAGGTGAACCTTCGGCCAAGTCTGAGGTCCACAGCACTCTGGAAGAGGTTTTCATCCAGGATATCTCTGTACTTGGCCTCATTCATGTTTCCTTCAATTGCAACCAGTCGTCCTGTCCCTGCAGCTGAAAAGCACCCCCACAGCATGATGCTGCCACCACCATGTTTCACTGTTGGGATTGTATTGGGCAGGTGATGAGCAGTGCCTGGTTTTCTCCACACATACCACTTAGAATTATCACCAAAAAGTTCTATCTTCGTCTTATCAGACCTGAGAATCTTATGTCGCATAGTCTGGGAGTCCTTCATGTGTTTTTGAGCAAACTATATGCGGGCTTTCATATGTCTTGCACTGAGGAGAGACTTCCATCGAGCCACTCTGCCATAAAGGTCCGACTGGTGGAGGGCTGCAGTGATAGTTGACTTTGTGGAACTTTCTCCCATTTCCCTACTGCATCTCTGGAGCTCATCCACAGTGATCTTGGGGCTCTTCTTTACCTCTCTCACCAAGGCTCTTCTCCCATGATTGCTCAGTTTGGCTGGACGGCCAGGTCTAGGAAGACTTCTGGTGGTCCCAAACTTCTTCCATTTAAGGATTATGGAGGCCACTGTGCTCTTAGGAACCTTGAGTAATGCAGAAATTCTTTTATAACCTTGGCCAGATCTGTGCCTTGCCACAATTCTGTCTCTGAGCTCCTTGGGCAGTTCCTTTGAGCTCGTGATTCTCATTTGGTCTGACATGCACTGTGAGCTGTGAGGTCTTATATAGATAGGTGTGCGCTTTCCAAATCAAGTCCTATCAGTTTAATTAAACACAGTTGGACTCCAATGAAGGAGTAGAACCATCTCAAGGAGGATCACAAGGAAATGGACAGCATGTGACTTAAATATGAGTGTCTGAGCAAAGGGTCTGACTGCTTATGACCATGTGATTTTTCAGTTTTTGCTTTTTTAATTTGCAAAAATTTCTACATTTCTGTTTTTTTCAGTCAAGATGGGGTGCAGGGTGTACTTTAATGAGAAAAAAAATGAACTTTTTAGAATTTACCAAATGGTTGCAATGAAACAAAGAGTGAAAAATTTAAAGGGGTCTGAATACTTTCCATACCCACTGTACCTGGTCACAAGCTCCTCTATCAGTAGAGATCGGAGAGCTGTAAGGTCATGTTCACGTGTGGCATTTTTGCTGCTTTGGTTTGATGCATTTTTCTCTGTGGCAAAAAAAACGCTACATTTTACAATACCAGCAAAGTGAAAGAGATTTGAAAAATATCATGCACACTCTTGTTTTTGCGCTTCTTGAGCTGCTGAGCATTTTTTGAAAATCTGTATCATGTCAGTTCTTTCAGCTTTTTTTGCAGCATTTTCCATCTATTTTAAAATGCATGCGAAAACGTGCACATTTTACCTAGCCTTTTTCCTGCTAACACCATAGCGCCACGTGTGAGCATGCCCATATAATTACATATTACTGTAAGGGAAGACGCAGACTGCCGTATAACTTGGGCGAGGATTGTAACACAATGCTCGGAATGGCCACCAGGTCTTCCAATCCAAGCGTGACAGCTGCATTGAAATACATGCTGTCACTCTCGGGTTGGGAGAGCCGCCGGCCATTCCGAGCATTGCGTTGCGACCCTTGTCCGAGTTATACAACCAACATCAGACTGAAGAACATTGGGCCCACCAGAGGATTTGATTCTGAGGATTTTATTCTGAGGGCCCACCTTTCTCCCCCACTCAAGTGCCCCATATCAGCTGCAAGGTTTGCACTATGAACTCTCCTGAATTAAAAGCCAGGGCCCACCGGAGAATTCTCCGCTTCCCTGATGGGCCAGTCCAACCCTGTAGTCGACTGTCTGACTCTTCCTTAATAGTGTAATACTTTAGCATAAACACGGTCAAAATAAATATAAAGTGTCCATCCCTGTTAAAATAGAGATTTAATTAAAGAAAACATCACAGATATCACCAGTGGTGGTAAAATGTGCATCTCATTACAATGGAAGGGAAAAGGGAATTTTATTTATTTACTTATTTTCCTTAAAGCCCTTTTTTCCTTAAAGCTGGGATGGACTACAGTGAAGGAACAAATTGGTTGATATGGAAAGAGACGTGCCCCATTGTCACATTGATGTCGGCAAGATGGAATCTGCATCCTTGTATCATATATGTAGGGCTAAGATCCAGCCTTCTTCTTTTCACGTTCCTCTTCCAGAGCATATTAGAATGATTCAGTGTGAGTATGTAACCTCCATCAGAACAGCGTGCAGTCTGACCCCAGAGCTAATAGTATCTAATCATCTACATCGCTCTGAATTCTTCAACGGCCACTGAACGGGCGTACACCGATTGGCTCGACAACAATAGCACGGTTAGCTTCCCCACACTGATCGCATCCTAAGTACTGAATTATCCTTGAAAAACATACCATTTCACAGTTCATAGTATCTGAATACACTTTCTAGGACAATTTCGAGCAAAGAAGAGCAATCTCATGAGTCTCTTATCTAAAATGTATTTATCTGGCATTGTCCAAGGAGATGGTTGCTTAAAAAGCAAATTACATTTTTAGGGTGAAATTCGCTGGGCAGAAACAGATGCAGCTAAACAAAACTGTAGGAAAATATAAAATAAAAAAATTAAAAATATAACATGTTCTATTATAAAGCATTTGGGAGTGTTTATTAATGGGACTCTGTCAGCACAAAATTACTTTTCAAACCAAGCAAAGGCACTTGGTGCACCCTTGGTGTAGCCAACCAGTCCGCTGCACAAGTCCATCTACTTTTTTTGATCTCTCTCCACCCTCTTCTTCCCTCTTCTTCCTTGATTGACACCTCTGACTTTTCAGGAAACAGAGGAAAGTGAAAACAGATGAAAAACAATAAGGTGGCTAGGTGCACTGAACTGATTGATCATGCTGAGGGTGCACCAAGAGTCTGGGCTTGGTTTGAGCAGTTATTTTCTGCTGACAGGTTCCTTTTAAACAGGTTGTTCAGACATTGAAAAAAGGAAGTTCAGGAGAAGTCACAGGACTGTAAGGGACATTAGATCCCTACTGCCCCTGATTTTTGATTGGATGTTTCTCTATTTATGAAGATCTCTTGGGGGCCCCAGAACACAGACTCAACAATGAGCATCTGCGCCACATGTTAGAAATTGACAAAAATAGAAGTTGTTCTTTTACACAAGTAATTGGCGTTTATTTATATCCTTCGTGTTATATTGGTGCCAACATATTCTGCAGAGAACATTTCTACTTATATTGGTCTATGACCCCAGTGAAGGTATAAAGTGTGCTGCCATATGTTGCTCTCGCGCAGCGTCACAATGCAAATATTATCCTGATAAAATCCTAGAGTTGCGGCATTTCATGATGCATGTCACAATTTCCTTTCTGTGTGCTAGATTCACATGGAATATATAAAAAAAATATGCAGGAAATCAGAGGCACAGAACCCGTGCTGTATTATGGCATTATGGTTCTGTACCACTATATAACGTCTTAGAGGGTTTATCCAGGACTAAATTATTTTTTTATTATGAGCCAATAAACTAACAGGCTAGTTAACAACTTCCTGCCTGTTCTACCCGGTGCCAGCACAGAGCGGTCATTGACTGCTCCACGTCAGCAGAGCTGCTCTTCTTCTTCCGGGATGCTCTGTCAACGGGGCGTGATTGCTGACGCCATGCTGATTGACGAGTGGTGACGAGTTTGGCAGCGAGGAGCCAGCTGTCAATCAACATGATGTAGGCAGGTACGCCCCATCAACAAAGCAGAGCAGAGCGGATGAGAAGCCTCTGAGCTGTTGAGATGATACCAGTGGAAGCCGCAGAATCGCCTGCAGGAGCGGAGCGGTCTGTGACCTCTTTGTGCCGATGTAGATCTGCATCGGGCACAACAGGTAGGAAGCTGTTTAGGCCCATAGTAAAAAATTAATATAGTCCTGGATAACCCATTTAAAGAAGTTGTAAATGGATGGTCCGGGCTTGAGACAAAACTCTGCAGTGACTCTACGCGATTGTAGACTGCTGAATAGTAACTTCGGTGCACGTCTTGTCACAATTTCCCGGTATTCCCTGTGAGAGCTGGTGATCACATGCCAACTAGACTCAATTCATTTTCATTGAGAGAAGCCAATCAAGTTTAGTCTGCACATAACCACAAGTGTGTGAATTGCATACAGGGAGTTACGTGGCGGCCCACTCACACCAGGAATACCGGGAAATCGTGACAGCGTGTGCACCAATGTCACCATTTGGCAGACTTTTGTCCCAAACCTGTACAACTTAGGTTATCCAAGTTGTTCAAATTCAGTGATGAATGTTATGAAGAAACAAATAAACAATATTTTTTCTCTATTCCTTACATCTCAAGCTCTGGCCCGTGGGCTAAATCTGGCCCGCAGGGTGATGTTATTTGGCCCTCGACACCAGAACCACCACCCCTATGTGAGGCCCATAATTCTGTATGGAGAACTAATGAGGGGCCCATTATTCTGTATGAAGGACTATGTGGGGCCATTATTCTGTATGGAGGACTATGTGGGTCCATTATACTGTATGGAGGACTATGTGGGGCCCGTTATTCTGTATGGAGGACTATGTGGGGCCCATTATTCTGTATGGAGGACTATGTGGGGCCCATTATTCTGTATGGAGGACTATGTGGAGCCCATTATTCTGTATGGAGAACTAATGAGGGGCCCATTATTCTGTATGGAGGACTATGTGGGGCCATTATTCTGTATGGAGGACTATGTAGGGCCCATTATTCTGTATGGAGGACTATGTGGGGCCCATTATTCTGTATGGAGAACTATGTGGAGCCCATTATTCTGTATGGAGAACTAATGAGGGGCCCATTATTCTGTATGGAGGACTATGTGGGCCCATTATTCTGTATGGAGGACTATGTGGGGCCCGTTATTCTGTATGGAGGACTATGTGGGGCCCATTATTCTGTATGGAGGACTATGTGGGGCCCATTATTCTGTATGGAGGACTATGTGGAGCCCATTATTCTGTATGGAGAACTAATGAGGGGCCCATTATTCTGTATGGAGGACTATGTGGGGCCATTATTCTGTATGGAGGACTATGTAGGGCCCATTATTCTGTATGGAGGACTATGTGGGGCCCATTATTCTGTATGGAGAACTAATGAGGGGCCCATTATTCTGTATGGAGGACTATGTGGGGCCATTATTCTGTATGGAGGACTATGTGGAGCCCGTTATTCTGTATGGAGGACTATGTGGGGCCCATTATTCTGTGTGGAGGACTATGTGGGGTCATTATACTGTATGGAGGACTATGTGGGGCCATTATTCTGTATGAAGAACTATGTGGGGCCATTATTCTGTATGGAGGACTATGTGGGGCCCATTATTCTGTATGGAGGACTATGTGGGGTCATTATACTATATGGAGGACTATGTCGGGCCCATTATTCTGTATGGAAGACTATGTGGGCCCATTATTCTGTATGGAGGACTATGTGGGCCCATTATTCTGTATGGAGGACTATGTGGGGCCATTATTCTGTATGGAGGACTATGTGGGGCCCGTTATTCTGTATGGAGGACTATGTGGGGTCATTATACTATATGGAGGACTATGTCGGGCCCATTATTCTGTATGGAAGACTATGTGGGCCCATTATTCTGTATGGAGGACTATGTGGGGCCATTATTCTGTATGGAGGACTATGTGGGGCCCATTATTCTGTATGGAGGACTATGTGGGGTCATTATACTGTATGGAGGACTATGTGGGGCCATTATTCTGTATGGAGAACTATGTGGGGCCATTATTCTGTATGGAGGACTATGTGGGGCCCATTATTCTGTATGGAGGACTATGTGGGGTCATTATACTATATGGAGGACTATGTCGGGCCCATTATTCTGTATGGAGGACTATGTGGGGCCTTTATTCTGTTTGGAGGACTATGTGGGGCCCATTATTCTGTATGGAGGACTATGTGGGTACCATCCCATTATACTGTATGGAGGACTATGTGGGGCCATTATTCTGTATGGAGGACTATGTGGGGCCATTATTCTGTATGGAGGACTATGTGGGGCCATTATTCTGTATGGAGGACTATGTGGGACACATTATTCTGTATGGAGGACTATGTGGGGCCCATTATACTGTTTG
This sequence comes from Phyllobates terribilis, assembly GCF_046119375.1. Lineage (NCBI taxonomy): Eukaryota > Metazoa > Chordata > Amphibia > Anura > Dendrobatidae > Phyllobates > Phyllobates terribilis. Next base: position 147,385,831 of record NW_027362769.1, on the reverse strand, counting down.
GAGGACTATGTGGGGCCATTATTCTGTATGGAGAACTAATGTGAGGCCCATTATTCTGTAAGGAGGACTATATGGGCCCATTATACTGTATAGAGGACTATGTGGGGCCCCTTATATTGTATGGAGGACTATGTGGGGCCCATTATTCTGTATGGAGGAATATGTAGGGCCCATTATTCTGTATGGAGGACTATGTGGGGCCCATTATTCTGTATGAAGGACTATGTCGGGCTATTATACTGCATGGAGGACTATGTGGGGCCCATTATACTGTATGGAGGACTATGTGGGGCCATTATTCTGTATGGATAACTAATGTGAGGCCCATTATTCTGTAAGGAGGACTATATGGGCCCATTATACTGTATAGAGGACTATGTGGGGCCATTATACTGTATGGAGTACTATGTGTGGCCATTATTCTGTATGGAGGACTATGTGGGGCCTTTATTCTGTTTGGAGGACTATGTGGGGCCCATTATTCTGTATGGAGGACTATGTGGGGCCCATCCCATTATACTGTATGGAGGACAATGTGGGGCCATTATACTGTATGGAGTACTATGTGGGGCCATTATTCTGTATGGAAGACTATGTGGGGCCTTTATTCTGTTTGGCGGACTATGTGGGGCCCAATATTCTGTATGGAGGACTATGTGGGGCCATTTTTCTGTATGGAGGACTATGTGGGGCCCATTATTCTGTAGTCATGTGGGTACCATCCCATTATACTGTATGGAGGACTATGTGGGGCCATTATACTGTATGGAGGACTATGTGGGGCCCATTATTCTGTATGGAGGACTATGTGGGGCCCATTATTTTGTATGGAGAACTATGTGGGGCCATTATTCTTTATGGAGGACTATGTGGGGTCCATTATTCTGTATGGAGGACTATGTCGGGCCCATTATTCTGTATGGAGGACTATGTGGGGCCATTATTCTGTATGGAGGACTATGTGGGGCCATTATACTGTATGGAGGACTATGTGAGGCCCATTATTCTGTATGGAGGACTATGTGGGGCCCATTATTTTATATGGACGACAATGTGGGGCCATTATTCTGTATTGAGGACTATGTGGGGCCCATTATTCTGTATGGAGGACTACGTGGGGCCCATCCTATTATACTGTATGGAGGACAATGTGGGGCCATTATACTGTATGGAGTACTATGTGGGGCCATTATTCTGTATGGAGGACTATGTGGGGCCTTTATTCTGTTTGGAGGACTATGTGGGGCCCATTATTCTGTATGGAGGACTATGTGGGGCCATTTTTCTGTATGGAGGACTATGTGGGGCCCATTATTCTGTAGTCATGTGGGTACCATCCCATTATACTGTATGGAGGACTATGTGGGGCCATTATTCTGTATGGAGGACTATGTGGAGCCATTATTCTTTATGGAGGACTATGTGGGTCCATTTTCCTGTATGGAGGACTATGTGGGGCCCATTATTCTGTATGGAGGACTATGTGGGGCCCATTATACTGTATGGAGGACTATGTGGGGCCATTATTCTGTATGGAGAACTATGTGGGCCGATTATACTGTATGGAGGACTATGTGGGGCCTATTATTCTGTATGGAGGACTATGTGGGGCCTATTATTCTGTATGGAGGACTATGTGGGCCCATTATACTGTATGGAGGACTATGTGGGGCCTATTATTCTGTATGGAGGACTATGTGGGGCCCATTATTCTGTATGGAGGACTTTGTGGGCCCATTATACTGTATGGAGGACTATGTGGGGCCCATTATTCTGTATAGAGGACTATGTCAGGCCCATTATTCTGTATGGAAGACTATGTGGGGACATTATTCTATATGGAGGACTATGTGGGGCCATTATACTGTATGGAGGACTATGTGGGGCCCATTATTCTGTATGGAGGACTATGTGGGGCCCATTATTTTGTATGGAGAGCTATGTGGGGCCATTATTCTGTATGGAGGACTATGTTGGGCCATTATACTGCATGGAGGACTATGTGGGGCCCATTATTCTGTATGGAGGACTATGTCGGGCCCATTATTCTGTATGGAGGACTATGTGGGGCCTTTATTCTGTATGGAGGACTATGTGGGGCCATTATACTGTATGGAGGACTATGTGAGGCCGATTATTCTGTATGGAGGACTATGTGGGGCCCATTATTTTGTATGGAGGACTATGTGGGGCCATTATTCTGTATTGAGGACTATGTGGGGCCCATTATTCTGTATGGAGGACTATGTGGGGCCCATCCCATTATACTGTATGGAGGACAATGTGGGGCCATTTTACTGTATGGAGGACTATGTGGGACCATTATTCTGTATGGAGGACTATGTGCGGCCTTTATTCTGTTTGGAGGACTATGTGGGGCCCATTATTCTGTATGGAGGACTATGTGGGGCCATTTTTCTGTATGGAGGACTATGTGGGGCCCATTATTCTGTAGTCATGTGGGTACCATCCCATTATACTGTATGGAGGACTATGTGGGGCCATTATTCTGTATGGAGGACTTTGTGGGGCCATTATTCTTTATGGAGGACTATGTGGGGCCATTTTCTGTATGGAGGACTATGTGGGGCCCGTTATTCTGTATGGAGGACTATGTGGGGCTTATTATACTGTATGGAGGACTATGTGGGGCCATTATTCTGTATGGAGAACTATGGGGGCCCATTATACTGTATGGAGGACTATGTGGGGCCTATTATTCTGTATGGAGGACTATGTGGGGTCCATTATTCTGTATGGAGGACTATGTGGGGCCTATTATTCTGTTTGGAGGACTATGTGGGGCCTATTATTCTGTATGCTTATTGACCCGCTTACTTTGTCCAAGTTTTTAATTTTGGCCATTTGTGTGTTTGAATATGACATCCCTGCTCTCTTCCCAGTGATCCCGTGTCTATGCTCTTTTTTTCTACAAGTGGTCAGCATCAAACATCTGCAGCCAATCAGTGCCTGCAGCGGTCATGTATCGTATCACTGACATCATTGCTTCCATTATTGAGCAGTGACGTCAATGATACGTCTTGTGACCACTGAGCCACTTATTCACCGTTTTTTTTTTTATCAAAGATCAGGAGGACCGTCGGAGCATCAGCGCTGGATTACTGGGGGAACAAAAAAGGGAGTATAGCTTATTTTATAACATTTACAGCTTTTTAAAAACTTTTTTTAAAAGTTTAATAAATGCGTTTATCTTTAAAAAAATAATAATAATAATAATAAGTGGTTACGAAGCAGGGGGTGATAATGAGTGAAGTTCTTTGCTGGATAAACCAAATATCCTAAATGCAGTGGCGGCTTCTTCCACCTTGCATACAGTCATGGCCAAAAGTTTTGAGAATGACACCAAAATTATATTTTCACATGATCTGCTGGCCTCTGGTTTTTATTATTGTTTGTCTGATGTTTATATCACATACAGAAATATAATGGCAATCATATTATGAGTACCAATAGGTTATATTGACAGTTAGAATGAGTTAATGCAGCAAGTCAATATTTGCAGTGTTGCCCCTTCTTCTTCAAGACTTCTGTAATTCTCCCTGGCATGCTCTCAATCAACTTTTGGACCAAATCCTGACTGATAGCAGTCCATTCTTGCATAATCAATGCTTGCATTTTGCCAGAATTTGTTGGTTTTTGTTTGTCCACCCGTCTCTTGATGATTGACCACAAGTTCTCAATGGGATTAAGATCTGGGGAGTTTCCAGGCCATGGACCCAAAATCTTTGTTTTGTTCCATGAGCCATTTAGTTATCACCTTTGCTTTATGGCAAGGTGCTCCATCATGCTGGAAAAGGCATTGTTGGGCGCCAAACTGCTCTTGGACGGTTGGGAGAAGTTGCTCTTGGAGGACATTCTGGTACCATTCTTTATTCATGGCTGTGTTTTTAGGCAAGACTGTGAGTGTGCCGATTCCCTTGGCTGAGAAGCAACCCCACACATGAATGGTTTCAGGATGCTTTACAGTTAGCATGAGACAAGACTGGTGGTAGCGCTCAACTCTTCTTCTCCGAATAAGCTGTTTTCCAGATGTCCCAAACAATCGAAAAGGGGATTAATCAGAGAAAATGACTTTGCTCCAGTCCTCAGCAGTCCACTCCCTGTACCTTTTGCAGAATATCAGTCGGTCCCTGATGATTTTTCTGGAGAGAAGTGGCTTCTTTGCTGCCCTCCTTGAAACCAGCCCTTGCTCAAAGAGTCTCCGCCTCACAGTGCGTGCAGAAGCACTCACACCAGCCTGCTGCCATTCCTGAGCAAGCTCGGCACTGCTGGTAGTCCGATCCCGCAGCTGAAACAGTTTTAAGATACTGCCCTGGCGCTTGCTGGAGTTTCTTGGGTGCCCTGGAGCCTTTTTGACAACAATGGAAGCTCTCTCCTTGAAGTTCTTGATGATGCGATAGATTGTTGACTGAGGTGCAATCTTTGTAGCTGCGATACTCTTCCCTGTTAGGCCATTTTTGTGCAGTGCAATGATGGCTGCACGTGTTTCTTTAGAGATAACCATGGTTAACTGAAGAGAAACAAGGATACTAAGAACCAGCCTCCTTTTAAAGTGTCCAGTGATGTCATTCTTACTTAATCATGACTGATTGATCGCCAGCCCTGTCCTCATCAACACCCACACCTGTGTTCATGGATCAGTCACTAAAACGATGTTAGCTGCTCCTTTTAAGGCAGGACTGCAATGATGTTGAAATGTGTTTTGGGGGTTAAAGTTCATTTTCTGGGCAAATATTGACTTTGCAAGTACAGTAATTGCTGTTAAGCTGATCACTCTTTGACATTCAGGAGTATATGCAAATTGCCATTACAAAAAATGAAGCAGTAAACTTTGGAAAAATTACTATTTGTCTCATTCTCAATACTTTTGGCCATGACTGTAGTCTTCTATAAAAGCAGTAAAAACACAATATAAAGAGGAGAACAGCAGGTTTATTCATACATTTGCATAATCCTTTTTTTTTTTTGCACATTTGGTAGGTAATGTTATGTTGCTCGTATAGAAGATATTTTAAGCAACCGGTTGCCAAGACCTACTAATTGTGCATCGTTTTTTTTCCTCTTTCGCTTGCTCATAAATATTATAATGCGGAGTCATTTGGAGTCGTCTGTTGTCACACTCTCAATGGGAGAACAAGGATCTTAACAGACTTAGCTAGAAAATGCAATAAACAACGTGATATATTTCCTAGAGGTTCGGTATGTAACACAAATAGTCATTTAAGACCAAGTGATTGCTTTTTTTTCACGTCCCCGGCGTTAGAACACGGGCACTAAGCGATTACTATAGGTCACAGCTGTATAACAGGGATGTGCGGCAGGTCTTCACAAGCTGCATGATTAAGTATCGCTGAAGAATACAGAATGCTATTATCATAACCGCTGTGGTCCCCTAAACGCTATGGTTTAAAGGAGAAGAATACCACCGGCTCCAGCGGCAGCTAAGCAGATTGATTTGTGGATAATTGGGAGCAAAGCTATAAGAGCGCTGAACTAACAAAGGTTAAGTAGCTGCAGACTGTATGAAAACCACTGCCGCTATGGCGCTAAGCTGATCATTGTGGATTTCCACGGGCGACGTGTTTCTTGTGGAGATGTAAAACAAAATGACAGAATGAAAGGGATTTTAAGTTTTGAAAGTCAATGACTTAGGAGTTGATGCTGGGGATTTTTCTAAATCAACAATTTTGTGGTTCTGTCTTCCTGATCCAAAAGTAAAAATAGATTTCCTTTAGAATATATATGAATATCACAGAGGAGGATCGATCCCAAGGTTTATTTATTATTTATAGTTGCCATGTAATACCATGTCTGTCCTGCAGTGGCCGCTGCAGTTTTTATTGCCAGTAGATGCATTGACACGCCCCCAAAGGCTAATTTGCATGTAGCTTTAAAGCTTGATTTTTCAGTGCTGGCACATCTAATTACTACAAAAAAGGATGTAATTGTAATTGTTGTACATGCAAATCCAGACGGGATTTCCTTTAAATCCCCATAGGATGTGTTTTTTTGTTTTTTTAATGAAGTCTAGCCAAAAGGCCTTGGGCGCTGTCAACGTTAATAGTCTCATTACATTTGGACTTTCCATATAAGCTTTTGCATTGTATTAGCAAAACAGCTTATGTTCTGTAGATAGAAAAATGTATCTCTTTACAGCTTCCTATAGGTAGTTTCTTTCTAAGTCAATGCAGCACGTTAAACAACTAACCAGAACTAGGTAATGACTTAAAGGCTAGCTTTCTTTATGTACCACTTTTTTTTCCTTCCGGAGGAGAACTATTGTGTATACTTTTTCCCAAGAAACATTACTTAAAGGGAATCTCAGTTGGATCAACTGTCTTAAGCCGTCTATATGGGCATGTACAGGTGCTTCTCACTAAATTAGAATATCATCAAAAAAGTTAATTTATTTCAGTTCTTCAATACAAAAAGTGAAGCTCATATATTATATAGAGTCATTACAAACAGAGTGATCTATTTCAAGTATTTATTTCTGTTAGTGTTGATGATTATGGATTACAGCCGATGAAAACACAAAAGTCATTATCTCAGTAAATTAAAATAATTAACAAAAAACACCTGCAAAGGCTTCCTACGTGTTTAAAAGGTCCCTTAGTCTGTTTCAGTAGGCTCCACAATCATGGGGAAAACTGCTGACTTGAAAGATGTCCAGAAGGCAGTCATTGACACACTCCACAAGGTCCCAGAGTCTGGAGGAAGACTGGAGAGGCCACAATCCAAGCTGCTGGAGGTATAGTGTGAAGTTTCCACAATCAGTGATGGTTTGGGGAGCCATGTCATCTGCTGGTGTAGGTCCACTGTGTTTTATCAAGACCAAAGTCAGCTCAGCCGTCTACCAGGACATTTTAGAACACTTCATGCTTCCCTCTGCCGACAAGCTTTTTGGAGATGGAAATGTCATTCTCCAGCAGGACTTGGCACCTGTCCACACGGCCAAAAGTACCAATACCTGGTTTACAAACAACAGTATCACTGTGCTTGATTGGCAGCAAACTCGCCTGACCTTAACCGCATAGAGAATCTATTATAGAGAATCTATGGGTTATTGTCAAGAGGAAGAGGAGAGACATCAGACCCAACAATGCAGACGAGCTGAAGGCTGCTATCAAAGCCACCTGGGCTTCCATAACACCTCAGCAGGGCCACAGGCTGATCGCCTCCATGCCACATTGCCGCATTGATGCAGTAATTGGTGCAGAAGGATCCCCGACCAAGTATTGAGGGCATTTACTGAACATACATTTCAGTAGGCCAACATTTTGGATTTAAAAAACGTTTTTAGAGCTGTTGTTATAAAGTATTCTAATTTACTGAGATAATGACTTCTGTGTTTTCATTGGCTGTAAGCCATAATCATCAACATTAACAGAAATAAACACATGAAATAGATCACTCTGTTTGTAATGACTATATAATATAGAAGTTTCACATTTTGTATTGAAGAGCTGAAATAAATTAACTTTTTGATGATATTCTAATTTTGTGAGATGCACCTATAGGTCATAGGAAGCTGAATACAATGATACCTTGATATCTGCGTTCCGATGTTTTATTCTAGAGACATCCACATTTGTCTTAACATGCAAATAATGTGTTAAGATCTATGGGCCGGACATAGATCTCCCTGAGAATCTGCCTCCAGAGCTTATTTTTTAATGAAAATTACCAGTGTGAGACATGCAGATCAGGAGAGCAGACTATCAGTCATTACATGTCTCACGCTGGTAACGCCTCCTTTCATATAACATAATCTCTGGAGGCAGATTATCGTGAAGATCTATGTCCGACCCATAGATCGTAACAGCTCATTTACATATTAAGAAAAATATGGATTTCTCTGGAATAAGGCATTGGATTGCAGATATCAAAGTATCATTTTATTCAGCTTCTTATGACCTACGTGCCCATATAGATGACTTAGGATGGTTGATCCTACTGAAAGATTCCCTTTAAGTAGGTCTTTATGAAGTTAAAAAATCCAGAACAGCAGGAATATGACACAGGCCATCAGTACCTTTCTTGAGTTTTATATCCATATCATTACCGTATGTGCCATACAGTCTCCTATAGGAAACGTCATCTTCCCAGTATAGGATGATCTGACATTTAATTTCCCAAATACATTTTCCATTCCAAAAACAATTGTTCTATTGTCTATTATGTTACGTCTTCCAGTACTGTAATATTATAATTCTGCCTTTGTTCAATGAGAAGTGATTATGATCTTGATTGCTTCTGAAAAGATTGACTCAGTTTAGTTGAAAACAACAAAAAAATTCTTTTGTTCGGTTTTTAAGAGATAATTGGATGGTAGTTGACTAATCTTGTGCATTAAAAATTGCATATTGAAGTCAACATCAATGTAAGGTAAAACAATAATTTTTTTCTGACTTGTACAACTGCCTTGAACTTCCCTTAACGAAACGTTTCTTCTTCCTTTCATTTACATCATATATGAATGGTATAAGAAAAAAATGATTTTATGATAATGAACTCATATGCAACCAGAATAGAACCACCGTATACCTGTGTATGGAATCTGAGGCGGTCAGAGATACAGTAGAATCCATGCAATTTGATGAGAGTCCTATCATGTTTCTGGATGAAGTTGAGCCATACCATGATGGTGATATACATGTGCTAAAGTTATGTGCACAGTGTTAGGCGCTTGCTGGATCAGAAATGGGTTCTGAATCATCAGAAGATTCTGTGGTCTCCCATTCTGGTTCAGCTAGGGCTTATGCTGCACAGCATCACCATCAGTCCCAACACCTAGCCAATGCACGAGAGATACAAGTGGTATCCTGTGTATTTGTGCCTAGCAACATGAAGCACAGGTTGCGGAGAGAGACTAGGCCACTGCAGCCCAAGTCTAAAATGCATCGCACTGAGCATGCCCGTGACATGGCGCACCGTGATTGGTGGTTCAGGAACCAGCTGACCCGGTGACCTGGCACCGCATTATTGGTCACAGGCGACGTCACCAATGGTACGACAGTGGGGCAGGGCTTAGTTTTTAAAAGGCCCGCCCACAAACATGGTGGCGCGCTCAGATCATTTCAGCTAGTTGTTTGGTTGTGCACGCATTTCTCCAGAGCTCCTCTAAGAGCCATATTCAGCGGATCGGCTCAGTCCGGTAGCACGCCGGCTGAGTGCACGAGTACCTGGCGGAAATCATTCCCGCACACTAGTGTCTTCTCCTTAGCGTAGCGCCTGTATCGTAGACAGGGCTATTGCTCCTAGTCCGGTCACACGTCTCCCTGCGGTTCTTGGAGATTGTGTGAACCACTTTGGCGCCATTCCCCATAGCGTAGCGCCTGTATCAAAGACAGGGCTACTGCTTCTCCCATGGTCGCACGTCTCCCTGCGGTTCTTGGAGATTGTGCGAACCGTCTTACCCTTTCCGTGTGCTTTAAACACGAAGGGCTAAGATAGTTGATAGGTGCGTCGCCGGTCGCTCTCCCTCCGTGCAGTTAGCGGAGATAGAGTGTACCGCTTTATCCGTTCCTGTGTGAAGAAACACGGAAAGGTTTAACATCTAGTTGTCGCTTGCCTTTCCACCCGGAAAGTGTTCTGCAGCAGTCTTCCAGGCTGCATCGCGGACCCCGGGGTCGGTTGCGTTCCATTAAAATTAAGTCGTCTGCATCCGCCCTCCTAACAGTATCTGAGCACCAGGGTCTTGCCGAACATGGCCGACAACCAGCAGCTGCAGCGTTATATACAGCAACTGGAGACCAGACTCAGGTCTCTGGAACAAACGGTCCCGGTTGCTGATACCACTGCAGTAGCTACCCAGGCGGCTTCTCTAGCAGCTAACATGATAAACTCGGCTGCCATCACTGCAAGTGCTCCATTGCCCCGCTTTGCTCTCCCGGAGAAATTTTTTGGGGACAGTAAATTTTGCAGGGGTTTTATAAACTTATGCTCCATTCACTTGGAGATGATGGAGGCACGATTTCCCTCCGAGAGAGCCAAAGTGGGTTATGTTATCTCGTTGCTCTCCCACAGGGCTCTGGAGTGGGCTACTCCACTGTGGGAGCGGAATGACCCGGTCGTGGCTAATGCAGCTCTTTTTCTTAGGACCTTAAAAAGCGTCTTTCTGGGGCCTCAGGTCACACATGATACGGCTATTAAGCTGCTTGCGTTGTCCCAGGGTTCGGTCACCGCCAGCCACTATGCCATTCAGTTCAGAACCTTCGCGGCTGAACTGGATTGGCCGGAGCGGTCGCTGATCCCGGTGTTTTGGAGGGGGCTGGCTGTGCACATTAAAGATGCTCTAGCTACCAGGGAGATTCCAACCTCTCTGGAAGAGTTAATTACACTTGCTAACCGAATTGATCTGCGTCATGCAGAATGCAAGTTAGAGCTGGAGGTTTCCAGACCTCGGTTTCGGTTGGCACCCGCTTTCTCTAGGCCTATCTTCAAACCCGCAGTTCCCAATCCGGAGCCTGAGGCTATGGACAGATCCCGGACTAAGTCTAAGCCCCCTCGTTTCTGACTCACACATCCCCTGGAGTACCCCGTTAATAAGATCTCCAAGCAGTCGGGAAACAAGAGTGTCTAACCACCGTTGGAGGGGGTGTGTTAGATTCAGGGGTCTCTTCCTCCAAATTACTTTGAGGTGACGTTGTCCTTCGGAACAACCATGATCACAGCCAAGGCATGGGTGGATTCTGGAGCTGATGGCAACTTTTTGTCTGCTGCATTTGCCCAGAGACATGCCATTCCTATGGACTTACTGCCTAGGCCAATGAACATCAGGGTGGTCAATGGTTCTCTGCTGGATACACAAATTACCCACCAGTCTGTTTCCCTCACCATGTCGTTTCCTCAGGGTCACCGGGGGATTAGATGAGGTGTTATTGGGTCTTCCTTGGCTACGCCATCACTCTCCACACATTGACTGGTGTACTGGGAGAATTTCTTCCTGGGGTAAAGATTGTGTGCCCCAGTGTATGGTTACAGCTGCCCGAGGAGCAGTCTCTGAGCCTTCTCCCGACTTGTCTGCTCTGCCTGTGCAATACCGGAGCTTTGAAGATGTCTTTTCCAAAAAGGCTGCTGAGACTTTACCGCCCCACCGACCGTATGACTGCCCTATTGACCTGGTTCCCGGTACTGAGCCTCCTCGCGGTAGGGTCTACCCTCTGTCTGTACCCGAAACCCAGGCCATGTCTGATTATATCAAAGAGAATCTGGCTCGGGGGTTTATCAGAAAATCGGTCTCTCCTGCGGGAGCCGGGTTTTTCTTTGTTCAGAAAAAAGGGGGTGATTTGCGTCCCTGCATTGATTACAGAGGACTGAATGCCATCACCATCAAGAATAAATATCCTCTGCCCCTTATTTCTGAGCTATCTGACAGGTTGCGAGGGGCTCATGTTTTCACTAAACTGGACCTGCGAGGGGCATATAATCTGGTGCGAATCCGTGAGGGCGACGAGTGGAAAAAAGCCTTTAACACTCGTGATGGCCATTACGAGTATCTCGTCATGCCTTTCGGATTATGCAATGCCCCTGCGGTTTTTCAAGATTTTGTCAACGATATCTTTTGGGATTTGCTGCTATCTTCCGTGGTAGTCTATCTTGATGATATTCTTATTTTTTCCCCGGACCTCTCCACACACCGAGAGGATGTTCGCAGGGTTTTCGAGCGATTGCGAGCAAATTCTTTGTACTGTAAGCTGGAGAAGTGTCAATTTGAACAAGAGTCGTTACCGTTCCTGGGCTACATCATATCCAGTAAGGGATTGGCTATGGATCCACAAAAGTTGGTGGCGGTACAGAACTGGCAGGAGCCCCATTCTCTTAAAGCGGTACAACGCTTCATGGGCTTTATTAACTACTATCGGCAGTTCATACCACATTTTTCCACCCTGGTGGCTCCCTTAGCCGCTTTAACCCGAAAGGGTGCCAATCCCAAGGACTGGTCTCAGGAGACATCCGAGGCGTTCCGGGAGATTAAATCCTACTTTGCTAGAGCTCCCATTCTCCATCGCCCGGATGTGGACAAGCCATTCTTCATGGTAGTTGATGCCTCTTCTGTCGGAGCAGGAGTAGTTCTCTCCCAAAAGAATGAACAGGGTCGGACAAGACCATGTTTTTTCTTCTCCAAGACCTTCTCTCCAGCAGAGAGGAATTACACTGTGTTCCAAATTATTATGCAAATAATATTTTCTGAGATTTTCCCAAATTACCTATATGAATTGCAGTCATTGTAATTTTCCAGTCAAATAACTATTAGAGTACAATTGAAAGGTTTTTGTACAAACTGCCTATGATATAACAGTATATTTTTAAAAAAATTAAAAACTCAAACTGCACTCAAAATGCATGTTCCAAATTATTATGCACAGTAGAGTTTTCAACCTTTTCATTTTAATAAAGAACAAAAAATGGTCATTTTTGAAATTATAAGCATTAGCAGGTTATTACAAACTGAAATCAAACAGTTTTCAACTCAAAACTTTATTCTAAGTGATGTTACATTTGCACATAGGACCCCTTGTTCGAAAGGAGCTTCTGAACTCTCTCGTCCATTGAATTTGTCAGGTTTTGGATGGTTTCTGCTTCAATTGTTTTGCATGAGGACTGAATACCCTCCCAGAGCTGTTGCTTAGATGTGAACTGCCTCCCGCCATCATAGACACTCCTTTTGATGATGCTCCAGAGGTTCTCAATGGGGTTGAGGTCAGGGGAGCATGGGTGCCACAGCATAAGTTTGTCCCCTTTTATGCCCATAGCAGCCAGAGATGCAGATGTGTTATGTGCAGCATGAGACGGGGCATTATCATGCATGAAAATGATCTTGCTGCGGAATGCACGGTTCTTCTTCTTGAACCATGGAAGGAAGTGCTGTTTGAGAAACTCAACATACATTATGGAGTTCATCTTTACCCCTTCAGGGATCCTAAAAGGGCCGACAATCTCTCTCCCCATGATTCCAGCCCAAAACATTACTCCACCTCCTCCTTGTTAGCGCCGTAGCCGTGTTTGCATGGGGTATCCATCAACCAGCCATCCTCCACTCCATCCATCTGGACTATCGAGATCATTTCATGCATGATAATGCCCCGTCTCATGCTGCACATAGGACATCAGCATCTCTGGCTGCTATGGGCATAAAAGGGGACAAACTTATGGTGTGGCCCCCATGCTCCCCTGACCTCAACCCCATTGAGAACCTCTGGAGCATCATCAAAAGGAGTGTCTATGATGGCGGGAGGCAGTTCACATCTAAGCAACAGCTCTGGGAGGGTATTCTGTCCTCATGCAAAACAATTGAAGCAGAAACCATCCAAAACCTGACAAATTCAATGGACGAGAGAGTTCAGAAGCTCCTTTCGAACAAGGGGTCCTATGTGCAAATGTAACATCACCTAGAATAAAGTTTTGAGTTGAAAACTGTTTGATTTCAGTTTGTAATAACCTGCTAATGCTTATAATTTCAAAAATGACCATTTTTTTGTTCTTTATTAAAATGAAAAGGTTGAAAACTCTGCTGTGCATAATAATTTGGAACATGCATTTTGAGTGCAGTTTGAGTTTTTAATTTTTTTAAAAATATACTGTTATATCATAGGCAGTTTGTACAAAAACCTTTCAATTGTACTCTAATAGTTATTTGACTGGAAAATTACAATGACTGCAATTCATATAGGTAATTTGGGAAAATCTGAGAAAATATTATTTGCATAATAATTTGGAACAAAGTGTATACTATTGGTGACAAAGAATTTCTGGCCATTAAAATGGCTTTTTCAGAATGGAGGTACCTCTTGGAGGGAGCTAAGCATCCGTTCGTGGTATATTCCGATCACAAAAATCTGTTATACCTACAGACGGCGCAGCGTCTTAACCCGAGGCAGGCCAGGTGGTCTCTTTTCTTTTCTCGGATCAATTTCTCCATTCATTTCTTAAAAGGAGAGAAGAACCTTCGGGCGGACGCTTTGTCCCGGTCCATGGATATGGCTGAGGATGAGGACGAGCCAAGGCTCATTGTTCCGCCAGAGTGTATGCGGACGCTGGCTCCAGTGTCTCCAAACCAGGTTCCCCCCGGGAGGACGTTTGTTCCTCCAAATTTACAGAACGAGGTACTGTCCTGGGCACATGCCTCTAAGATCGGAGGTCATTTTGGGGTCAAGCGTACCACAGAGCTTCTCCAACGCTCATATTGGTGGCCTCGGTTATCCCAGGACGTCATGGAGTATGTCCAAGCATGTGTCTCCTGTGCGAGAAATAAACCATCCCGTCAGAAGCCGGCTGGTCTTCTTCATCCGTTACCCATGGTGGATAGACTTTGGGAGCTGGTTGGGATGGATTTTATTGTGGAGTTGCCTAAGTCCCGGGGAAACACGACTATATGGGTGGTGTCTGACCATTTCTCTAAGATGGTTCACCTGGTCCCTCTGCCTAGGGTCCCTTCCTCCCGGGTTCTGGCATCATTGTTCATTCGTCACGTTTTCCGTCTCCACGGGATGCCTGATAGGATTGTCTGTGACCGGGGATAACAGTTTTCCTCCCGGTTTTGGAGAGAATTGTGTAATTTGTTCGACATTGAACTAAATCTTTCCACTGCTTATCACCCAGAGACCAATGGTCTGGTGAAACGCACTAACCAGACGCTGGTGACATACTTGCGCCATTTCGTTTCGGCCAACCAGAATGACTGGTCCATATTGCTTCCCTGGGCAGAGTTTGCCTTAAACAACGCAGTGGCGGATTCCACGGGTCAGACTCAGTTTCTCCTAAATAATGGCCAACATCCGCGAGTCCCGGTTCCTATGCCGGTTTCCTCTGTGGAACCTGGGGTCAGAGATTGGGCTCAGGAGGCGCGGGAGGTTTGGGATCATACCCAGGAGGCTATCTTGGCTTCCAAGAATCGGATGAGAGTCGGCTGACGCTCATCGTCGTCCAGCCCCCGTATTCTCCCCGGGCGACAGAGTGTGGCTCACGGCTCGCAACATCAGGGTAAGCGGGGAATTCGCTAAGTTTGCTCCCCGTTTTATTGGTCCTTTCAGAATCCTGGCCCAAATAAACCCCGTAGTGTACCGGTTACAATTACCTCAACACATGAGGATTCACGACACCTTTCATGTGTCGCTTCTCAAGCCGGTTCGTCTGACCAAATTTTCGGAACCCCAATCTGCTCCAGACACCAGGGGTGATGATTTTGAGGTACAGGCGATTGTGGGGTCTAAGATGGTTCGGGGGAAAAAATTTTTACCTTGTACACTGGAGAGGTCATGGATCTGAGGATCGCTCCTGGGAGCCTGTGGACCACATTCATGCCCCCCTGCTCATTGAGGAATATGAGCATCAAGTGGAGGGAGAGGTTAGAAGGAGGGATAATGTTAGGCGCCAGGCACTTGCTGGATCAGAAATGGGTTCTGAATCATCAGTGGATTCTGTGGTCTCCCATTCTGGTTCAGCCAGGGCTTATGCTGCACAGCATCACCGTTGGTCCCAATGCCTAGCCAATGCACGAGAGGTGCAAGTGGTATCTTGTGTGTTTGTGCCTAGCAACATGAAGCACAGGTTGCGGAGAGAGACTAGGCCACTGCAGCCTAAGTCTAAAATGCATCACACTGAGCATGCCCGTGACATGGCGCACCGTGATTGGTGGTTCCGGAACCAGCTGACCCGGTGACCTGACACCGCATTATTGGTCACAGGCGACGTCACCAATGGTGCGACAGTGGGGCAGGGCTTAGTTTTTAAAAGGCCCACCCACAAACATGGTGGCGCGCTCAGATCATTTCAGCTAGTTGTTTGGTTGTGCACGCATTTCTCCAGAGCTCCTCTGAGAGCCATATTGAGCTGGTCGGCTCAGTCCGGTAGAACGCCAGCTGAGTGCACGAGTACCTGGCGGAAATCACTCCCGCACACTAGCGTCTTCTCCTTAGCGTAGCGCCTGTATCGTAGACAGGGCTATTGCTCCTAGTCCGGTCACACGTCTCCCTGCGGTTCTTGGAGATTGTGTGAACCACTTTAGCGCCATTCCCCATAGCGTAGCGCCTGTATCAAAGACAGGGCTACTGCTTCTCCCACGGTCGCACGTCTCCCTTCGGTTCTTTGAGATTGTGCGAACCGTCTTACCCTTTCCGTGTGCTTTAAACACGAAGGGCTAAGATAGTTGATAGGTGCGTCACCGGTCGCTCTCCCTCCATGCAGTTAACGGAGATAGAGCGTACCGTTTTACCCTTTCCTGTGTGAAGAAACACGGAAGGGTTTAACATCTAGTTGTCGCTTGCCTTTCCACCCGGAAAGTGTTCGGCAGCAGTCTTCCAGGCTGCATCGCGGACCCCGGGGTCGATTGCGTTCCATTAAAATTAAGTCGTCTGCAACCGCCCTCTTAACACACAGGGAGTTTTCTTCTGCAATTTTTGAAGTGGATCAAAAACCTCCTGACAAATTTGCTTAAATGAGTTGTCCACTACACGGACTGCCCCTTCTTGTTCCTCATGTTTGTCCCCATTAAAATAAAAACACCTATACTCACCCTCGTTGACAGCGATGTTGGCACTCACGTTCCCAGGGCTCATCCGCAGCCCTGACTTCCAGTTGATGTTCGATATGTCTGAAGGCAGGTATGGTGAAGTTGACACTGATTGGGTGCAGGGCAGAGTTGAGTATAGATGTTTTTTATTTTAACCAGGCCAAACATGAGAAATGAGAAGGGGTTGTCCACCACGTAAGAAACACTTGAAAAACTCATCTTATTCATTTCAATTGTAAAACCACTTTGCTTCTTTGTATGTTCGGTGTTTTGAGAGATTTTTTTTCTGCTTCCATTTTTGAGAAACGCCTAGTGGAAATAAAGCGCATGTCACTTCCTCGACGAGGCTCTTGATGGAATTCGCTACAAACTTGCCACCATCCATTGCAAAAAACTTTTCCAAAATGCTTCAAAAACTCTTCAAAACCATTTCAGGAAATTTAAAAACTCTTCCAAAAACTCCCTAATGGTATGAGCCTGAAAGGGCACCGCAAAAGTGTCCCATAGAGTGAACAGAAAGCACAGCAAGGTTAAAACAGTATTGCTGCGCACATGTTCCATCTCATGTCACTTCTTCAGGGTTAGGAAACCCCAAAGCGGTTAAAAGAAGTGACTTGCTCAATTTTTTATGGCTGCTTCCGCTGGGAAGCCGTCCGCTTTCTATATTTAAAATTATAGAGTAGATAGAAGATACAGATTAGATATTAGAAAAACCTTTTTGACTGTGAGGGTGATCAAAGTGGTGTAATTTTTGATGATTCTGATCCAAACTCCCAGTCCTGCCTATCTACATCTACCTTGATGGAGCTGGCCGGGACAGGCATGAAAAAATGCCAAAAGTCACAAAAGTTTCGCTCACCTTTGCGTTGTGAAAAAAATCATGCGACTTTTCGAAAATGTTTTATTCCGCTAAACTAGAGTTAGCAATTTGGTGAATCGGCCCCTATGTGTACATAGTCTTAAAGTATGTCTGCAATGTAATGGACCTTTTGCAGAAATTCTGTGATATGTTACTTTCTATTAGAGAAAAGCAATAAAAATGGACAAGAATGAGAATACTTGCTTTATTGAAGCATTCCAACACTTTAACAAGAAAATGATGACAGCGCAAGACTCTGCACTAGTGATGCCCACAGAACAGACTTCAGGTGGTCCGTGCTGCAGGTTATCAGCGAAATAGAGTAATATAGAAAAATAATTATACTGCAGAGTCCTGCACTCTAAAAACTTTCTTGTGAAAGTGTAACTAGGCTTTAAATCTACAACAGCTCAAGTATAGTAAGTACTAAAAACACTCGAAACTCATGATGTCTTTCTCCGTCCAGATTGTCTGCTCCCATCTATATTTCGTATCACATTGTAATTACTCATGGAACGCCATTATAAAGAACCACGCTTATTGTCCTTTCGTCAACAGGTCAGCACTTGTGCAACTCTTTCCTTCCACTTCTGTTCTGAATAGGTTTCTTTTGTATAAAAGCCTAAATGAGATTGTTTTAAGTGATTTTCCAATTAGTTTTTTTTAGTGCATTGGTGAAAAGAAACAATGATAGAGAATTTTTTGCATAAAAAAAACCTTTCTTTACCTGGTACCTCGAACGCATGAAACAAGTGATCTCTTTTGTAGTCAGAACAATACATTGGGTAAGGACGTCGCTGTGCAAATAATACAATTATTGAGCACAGGTAGTGTACCTTCCATTATATCACGTTTATCTTCCCTCTAGACATGAATTAAAGGACCCAGATGTCAATGCGTATAATACATTTTTTCCGATAGTAACATCTGTCTGTTTGGCAAAGTAATTAGGTAATTTGCTTGGCATCAATAGAGCTATAGTACCTTTGGGTTTATGTAAAAGTAATCTGCAGATGGTTTCTCCCCCTCTTCACTTGGACTGGACAACGTGTTCCTGGATGCTTTTGTTTAAATTTATATTTAGATATTTATATAAAAAAAAAAGAAACAGCTCAGATCTTTTTCCAAATCCTAATACATTTAGCACAGCATTTATTTATTAATGTATTATTGTTTTGATTTAGCTTTGATTTTTTTTTATAATATTCAGTAATATATATATATATATATATAATTATATATATATATATATATATATATATATATATATATTTAAAAAATTATATTTGGTAATATTTGTATTTTTATCTATTCTTTTTATCTTTTTGTATTTGCTTTATTCCATCTTGTATTAACCTATTGTTACCTAATCTATTGTTAGCTTTTTTATTTATTATCAATCGATTATTTGTTTTTTATCTACTACTATTCTACAACCCCTGGCAAAAATTATGGAATCACCGGGCAGAATTGAGTGATTCCATAATTTTTTTCCCTCTGCCTGGTCTGAAAAAAAATTACCCTTACTGAGTACAACATTGTTAATCTTGATTTCTTTTAGTGTTTCTTAAAGCCCTAAAGTTGCCATTTGAAATGACTTTAGTTTTGTGCCATGTCTGTGATCTGCTTTTTTTCAACAACATTAAACAACTGAATGAACATCCTCCGAGCCCGGTGATTCCATCATTTTTGCCAGGGGTTGTATTATAATTATCTGTTTATCATGGATTATTTATTATTTCTTAACATACAATTATTTATTTTTTTCTCTTTTATTCATCTATTATTATTTATCTTATGTATGATCATTCTAATATGTATTTATCTATTATTATGCTAATATTTATTGTTATTGATTCTTTATTATCAAATTTAAAGTTGTTATTATTTACTATGTTTTATCTATTATTATTCTATTATTATCTATGTTTTATCTATTTAAAAGCTATGTTTCCAGCCATTAACTTATACATTAACCTTTTTTTTTTACACTTTGTTCACCAAAAATAAACAAGTGAAACGTCCTTGATATATATTTTCCATATCAAGGCTGCCTGTGTTTTTTTGTGTTTTGTTTGTTTTTTTTGCCATGAAAATAAATTACTCATAGATAAACATATACTGTAATTGGTCACTTAGTATACTGGGGGTTATATGGTTTTCAGATATAATACACTCACCAATATTGTTAAAGAAGCAAGAAACCTAAAGCATTCAGTCTATGAAAATTAACTTTTTTTTTAAGATGAGCTGCTAAATCAATTCATAAAATCAGTCTAGTGGACAGGAGGGAGATGCATCTTCTCACTTAGGGGCCAATTCATCAAAACTTTTTTGCCAGATTTCTGGCAGAAAAGGCTTTAAAAAGTCCAAATGTGAGGTTGCGCAAAAAAAAGTGACTTCTGGTATTTTCACGTCGTTCTTAACCCAGCTCCAACAAAGTTGGTGGGAAGGGGGAATAGCGACCACTACTCATCAAATTCATGATGAGCAGCGACATTTGCTACACAACAAATCTTACCCCAGTAGAGGTTAAAGTAAGATTTATGGCAAGGTACACATAGAGATACACACTTCGCCTGATTCATTAAGAGGTGTACGCTCCAACACAACCCCTCATCAAGACTAATGAGAGAATCACCAGTGTTGATGAATCAGGGCCTTAGTATTTTACTGAAACAGAGTGAGGATGTGAGAGGAGGAGGAGCAGCAAGGAGTGTGAGAAGCAAGAAGAAACAGCATGGAGAGCAAGAGGTAAGAAGGAGCAGCAGGGAGAGTGAGAGGTAAGAAGGAGCAGCAGGGAGAGTGAGAGGTAAGAAGGAGAAATAGAACGCGAGAGGTAAGGAAGAGCAACAGGGAGAGTAAGAGGTAAGAAGGAGCAGCAGGGAGAGTGAGAGGTAAAAAGGAGAAATAGAATGAGAGAGGTAAGGAAGAGCAGCAGGGAGAGCAAGAGGTAAGAAGGAGCAGCAGGGAGAGTGAGAGGTAAAAAGCAGAAATAGAGCGAGAGAGGTAAGGAAGAGCAACAGGGAGAGCAAGAGGTAAAAAGGAGCAGCAGGGAGAGTGAGAGGTAAGAAGGAGCAGCAGGAAGAGTGAGAGGTAAGAAGGAGCAAAAGGAAGAGTGAGAGGTAAGAAGGAGCAGCAGGGAGAGTGAGAGGTAAGGAGCAGCGGGGAGAGTGAGAGGTAAGAAGGAGCAGCAGGGAGAATGAGATGTAAGGAACAGCAGCAGGGAGAGTGAGAGGTAAGTAGGAGCAGCGGGGAGAGCGAGAAGTAAGAAGAAGTAATAGAGTGAGAGGTAATAAGGAGCAGCAGGGAGAGTGAGAGGTAAGAAGGAGCAGCAGGGAGAGTGAGAGGTAAGAAGGAGCAGCAGGGAGAGTGAGAAGTAAGTAGGAGAAATAGAAGGAGAGAGGATGGAAGAACAGGAGGGAGAGTGAGAGGTAAGAAGCAGCAGCAGGGAGAGTGAGAGGTAAGAAGGAGCAGCAGGGAGAGTGAGAAGTAAGTAGGAGAAATTGAACGAGAGAGGTAAGAAGGAGCAGCAGGGAGAGCGAGAAGTAAGAAGTAGAGAGTGAGAGGTAATAAGGAGCATCAGGCAGAGTGAGAGGTAAGAAGGAGAAGCAGGGAGAGTGAGAGGTAAGAAGGAGCAGCACGGAGAGTGAGAGGTAAGAAGGAGCAGCAGGGAGAGTGAGAGGTAAGAAGGAGCAGCAGGGAGAGTGAGAAGTAAGTAGGAGAAATAGAAGGAGAGAGGATGGAAGAGCAGCAGGGAGAGTGAGAGGTAAGAAGCAGCAGCAGGGAGAGTGAGAGGTAAGAAGGAGCAGCAGGGAGAGTGAGAAGTAAGTAGGAGAAATAGAACGAGAGAGGATGGAAGAGCAGCAGGGAGAGTGAGAGGTAATAAGGAGCAGCAGAGAGAGTGAGAGGTAAGAAGGAGCAGCAGGGAGATTGAGAGGTAAGAAGGAGCAGCAAGGACAGTGAGAAGTAAGAAGGAGAAGTAGAGCGAGAGAGGTAAGAAAGAGCAGCAGGGATAGTGAGAGGTAAGAAAGAGCAGCTGGGAGAGTGAGAGGTAAGAAGGAGCAGCTGGGAGAGTGAGAGGTAAGAAGGAGCAGCAGGGAGAGTGAGCGGTAAGAAGGAGCAGCGGGGAAAGTGAGAGGTAAGAAGGAGCAGCGGGGAGAGTGAGAGGTAAGAAGGAGCAGCGGGGAAAGTGAGGGGTAAGAAGGAGAAGTAGAGTGAGAGAGGTAAGGAAGAGCAGCAGGGAGAGTGAGAGGTAAGGAAGAGAAGCAGGGAGAGTGAGAGGTAAGAAGGAGCAGCAGGGAGAGTTAGAGGTAAGAAGGAGCAGCAGGGAGAGCGAGAAGTAAAAAGAAGTAGAGAGTGAGAGGTAAGGAAGAGTGACGCGCCCCTGGACCTGTGCCAAGTAGCGTTGCGCACGCGGGGGCCTACCCGGAGCCGGATCTGATAGGGGTAGTAGTTTCGTGGCGGTGACCCGGTCCGTGCCCAGGGAGTCAAACTAAGTGGCAGTGCTTGTCAGAAGATGTTATGTTGCTCGACTACGCCACCCATTGAATGCGGTTATGAGACCGCCGCTGCAGGGCAGACCGCTGAGGCCGGTGGTACGGTTGTGCAGCGTGGATGGTATAACCCCCGACGGGAGGGGTATGGCCTCAGGGCAGCGGACGTGGATGATGAAACACTCAGAGACGGTGCGGTGTCGTTCAGGGTCTTTACTGGTGGCAAAGGTAGACCCTCCCGGAGTACTGGCTAGCGATCGGGGCCTGGTCAGTCCGTGAGCAGATGGAAT
This sequence comes from Phyllobates terribilis, assembly GCF_046119375.1. Classification (NCBI taxonomy): domain Eukaryota; kingdom Metazoa; phylum Chordata; class Amphibia; order Anura; family Dendrobatidae; genus Phyllobates; species Phyllobates terribilis. The sequence continues at coordinate 147,363,652 of NW_027362769.1, read as the reverse complement.
CTCGCCTGGCCAGGCGGAGTTGTAGGCCTCCCCAACTAATCGTACTCTTCTGGCTACCTTGCTAGAGGCGGGTAAAAGTAGCCCACGTCCCTGAGTGTACCGTGTGGTGCTCACCCGTATGGCCGGTGACTCGGGGCCTTCTGGTAGCTTCCGCTCCACGACGGCGGTGCTGGTCCCTTGCGTGTGACCGTGCCTTCGGGTTTCTTGGCCAGAGGACCTGAAATCCCCTGCCGGTCGGTTTCTGCTGCTGGGTAAGGATTCGTCCCCACAGCCTCGGACTCCGGGTCCGGTCAGAACTCTTCAATCAGGGCGAGCTCTACAGCTTCCAGCCCCTGATCTCTTTTAGCACAGCTCCCACAGAGCTCCTGATCTTTCTTTCCCTAAAGCTGCTCCACTACAGACCAGACTGTGTCTCTGTCTGTGTTCTCTCACTCTACTCTACTCTACTCCCTAACCCTGCCTCAGCCCCAGCTTTATATAGGGGAAGTTCTTCCCCTCCCAGGACTGGGCAGGAGGTGTGGTATGCTTAGGATTCCTGACCAGGAGACCTCCCACCTGCTCACAGACGTAATATGGCTATTACTGTGGAAACCAGACCCCTGGGGTGCCACATTCCCCCCTAGTGAAATTTAGTACTCCGGGACTAAACATATTTTTGTAAACAAAACAAGTTATAAACAGAAACAGCATAACAAAGAAAAACACATTATGATGGTCACGGCGTGTCCGCAACCGGGTGCAGTTTTTGAAGAAAACAAGGGTGTCCATTTCACCAAGGAACAGGGAGCCGTAACCAGGTAGGGGTCTGTCCTACCCCGAGTCTTTAACAGTCTTAGTCCTTTCCTGGGTTACGCTCCAAACATATATACAAAGGATTCCAGATAATCCATTAAAGACACCTATGAAATAACTAGAGATACATAATTATTTACAAGCAACAATAAACAGGTAAATGCAAATAAAACAGTCTAAACACTTTAGATCCTCCAACGTACGGGCAACTGGCCTCTAGTGGCTCTAGTGGACCTACGGAGCTTACTGACTTGTCCTGAGCTACAAGATGTAGGAGCTGTCAAAGGTAAACTGGGCAGCTGTCTACGGGCTCTTTGGCTCACTAGGGGTACGGCAGGCTCACTATAAGCAGAGGATCGATTCTCCTGGTCTGCTTTTGTGGGGTCTTCTGCCTCCTGGACCGGCTGCTCTTCCAGCTCTACCTGTTTTTCCATAGGCACTTGGGATGCTGGCTGGAAGAAGGTGAGGACGGGTACCACAACGGCGCCATTTACTTGAGTCCAAGACCGAGGGAAGTCTCCGAGTACAGTACTAACCATCTCCTCCCTTTCCTCTACGGGTTGAGGGTTTTCTTGATCTTCTTCAGGGTTTCGTAGCTGCTCGGGACACTTCTTCAGGTGATCTCGGGAGACAATGGCTGTGGTTTCTCCTCCGTCCTTACTGATTGTGCAGACGTTTGGGTTCTCATGGCTTGAGGGCAGTACGGTGTACGGGTCCTTCTCCCACTGGTCGTCCAACTTGTGGAGCCGTCTCTTCCTCTTCAAGACCTGCTCTCCAGGTACCAGGGGAACAGCGGGAGCATACTGGTTGTAAGTCTTCTCCTGTCTTTCTCTAGCTTGACAGAGACTTCGCTCAACGCTCTCCTGTACTTTCCGGTACTGCTGCTGCCTCTCTGTGTCCCAGTCTGCTTCTGGTGAAGTGTCCTCGGGTGTCAGGACTCCCATATCCAGATCAACAGGCAGCTTACCAGGTCTTGCTCTCATCAGGTAAGCCGGGGTACAGTTGGTAGAACCTACCGGGATGTGGTTGTATAGGTCCATCAGATCAGGCAGTTTCTCAGGCCACAGACTGCGTTCTTCCAGGGGCAATGTTTTCAGAAGGTCTATCACCACCTGGTTCATTTTCTCACAGAGTCCATTGGTTTGCGGATGATAGGGTGTTGTTCTTATCTTCCGGCAGCCATACAGAGTGCAGAACTCCTGGAAGACTTCCGCTTCAAAGGCAGGTCCTTGGTCCGTCAGCACCTGCTCTGGGTATCCGTGTGGACGGCAGAAGTGCTGCTGGAAGGCTCTAGCTGCTGTTTGAGCCGTTAAGTCCCTGACCGGGACCACCACCAGGAACCGGGAGTAATGATCTACGATTGTGAGGGCGTAGACATACCCAGATCTGCTTGGAGCCAGTTTCACATGGTCCAGGGCTACCAGTTCCAGTGGCTGTCGGGTGATGATGGGCTGCAAGGGAGTCTTCTGGCTGGCACGGTCCTTCCTTCTTAGGTGACACGGTCCACAGTCTCTGCACCACCTCTCGATGGTTCCTCTCATGCCTACCCAGTGGAACCGCCCGCGCAGCAGGAACTCCAGCTTCTTCCATCCGAAGTGCCCAGCTCCGTCGTGGTATGCCTCCAGTACCATAGCCGCGTCTCTTCTTGGCACCACTACTTGCCAGATCAGTTCATGCGTCCGGGAGTTAACCATTCTGCGGCACAACTTCCCCTTGTAAAGGAACAGTCGACTCTTCTCAGCCCACAGTTGCTTGGTCTCCTCCGGAGCGTCTGGGTCAAGGCGGGCATCTGGCTGAGTCAGCATCTCCTTCACCAGTCGGACGGCGGGGTCACTGTCTTGCGTTTCCGCCCAGTTGTAATGAGGTAAGGGGTTGAACGTAGAGGATTGCTTACCCCTTACACGGTGGGAATACTGGATAGTCCCATGACGGTGGAACGCGGGGAGTTCAACTTCTTCCAATTCCTCTGGATCTTCCCCTACGTCCGGTAGGTTTGGCATTCTGGACAGGGCATCCTCGTTGGTATTGGAGCGTCCTGCCCGGTATTTGATCGTGAACTCATAGTTGGACAGGCGGGCCATCCATCTCTGCTCCAGGGCACCGAGTCTTGCCGTATCCAGGTGTCTCAACGGGTTGTTATCCGTGTACACGATGAACCGGGAAGAGGTGAGGTAGTGCTTAAAGCGTTCGGTGACTGCCCACACCACTGCCAGGAATTCTAGCTTGAATGAGCTGTAATTCTCAGGGTTTCTTTCGGTGGGTCGCAGTTTTCGGCTGGCGTAAGCAATTACCCGTTCCTTCCCCTGCTGGATCTGGGACAGTACGGCTCCTACCCGATGTTACTTGCGTCGGTGTAGAGGATAAAGGGCTGGCTGTAATCAGGGTACGCCAGGATTTCATCCCTCGTGAGGGCCATCTTCAGCTGGCGGAAGGACTCTTCTTCCAACTTCTCCCATCTGAAGAGCGGCTTCTGGTTCTTGGCCTTCCTGGACTGGCCTATCAGGAGGTCCTGCATAGGAGCTGCCTTTTTGGTGAAACCGGGAATGAACCTTCGGTAGTAGCCTACCAACCCGAGGAACTGCCGCACTTCCTTTACGCTGGAGGGTCTTGGCCATTCCTTAATCGCGGTGATCTTATCAGGGTCGGGAGCCACTCCGTCAGCACTCACCACGTGTCCCAGGTACTGCACCCTTGGTTTCAGGAGGTGACACTTGGAGGGTTTCACCTTTAAGCCATAGTTTGCCAGGGCTTCGAACACTTCTGCCAGGTGTTTCAGGTGGTCCTCGTAGGTCTTGGAGTAGACGATGACATCGTCCAGGTATAACAGGACCGTCTCGAAGTTTCGGTGTCCCAGACAGCATTCCATCAACCGTTGGAAGGTTCCTGGTGCGTTGCAGAGTCCGAACGGCATGCAGGTAAACTCGCTAAGTCCCATCGGGGTGGTGAATGCGGTCTTCTCCCGGTCCGCCTCTGCTACAGGAACCTGCCAGTACCCGCTAGTGAGATCCAAAGTAGAGAAGAAGTTAGCAGATTTTAAAGCGGCCAAAGACTCCTCTATCCCTGGTAAGGGGTACGCATCTTTATGTGTGATACGGTTGATTTTCCGGTAATCTACACACATTCTCATGGTGTTGTCTTTTTTTTTAACCAAGACCAGTGGAGCTGCCCAGGGGCTACAGCTATCCCTGATTACCCCAGCCTCCTTCATGTCTCTAAGCATTCCCTTGGCGTGTTGGTAGTGTGCAGGGGGTACGGGTCGGTTTCTCTCCTTTATGGGAGGATGGTCTCCCGTGGGGATATGATGTTCTACCCCCTTTACTCGCCCGAAGTCTAACGGGTGTTTACTAAACACTCTCTCGTACTCTTGAACCACCCGATAGACTCCCTGTTTCTGGTGTGAGGGAGTGGAGTCAGTACCCAAATGTAGTTGCTGACACCAGTCCTCTATTGTTTTCTTAGAGCCGTTACCTTCCTCTGGATGAGATGGAGGCAAGGGTTCCACGGACTGTACAGAATTTTGATTGATGGTATACAATTTGGCTAGCGTAGCATACCGGGGCAGGTACACTTCCCTCTTCCCGATATTTATTATGCGAACGGGCACCCTCCCATGGCGTACATCAACCACCCCCCGTGCTGTCAAAATGGTGGGCCTACTGTCTGAGTAGACGGGTTCTACCATTGCTTGGTAGTCTCTACCTCTTAGACCAATAGCTGCCCGGCACCAAATCATCATTTCACTTTTTGGGGGCATGGCAATAGGGAAAGGGTCACACATTCTCACGCTTCCAATCTCACCACCGGAGAGTTCCACCTGTTGCCGCCGCATCAGTGCCCGGATCTCTTTTTGGAGCACTCGCTGTTGGCCGGAGCTGGCGTTCTTGGCAACCTGCTGTAAAATGAAAATCACCTCTGCAAGACAATTTTCAATCACATTAGTTCCTAGAGTTATCTTTGGGTGACTCTCGCGCTTGTCAATGTCTACAATGATCAGTCCCTGTGCTGCCAGTTCGACTCTACCGACTTTAATGGTCATCTCTTTGAATCCGATCTGTGGCACGGGTTGACCATTGCTGGCGATGATACTCAAGTCGTCGTCAGGGTAGCGGGTTATATCCGAGTCATTCCAGTACTGTTTAAAGAGCACGTACGGGATGGTGGTGACCTGTGACCCGGTGTCAAGTAGGGCACTCATAGGAATGCCATCCAGTACTACAGGCAAGACTGGACGTCCTCCCACGTATTTGTCACGCCAGTTCGATGGGCCTGGTGATCTTATTCCTAGGGGTTGGCCCTCTACCCCAGGTTGTGCCAGTTTAAAGGACAGTACCTTGCCATATGTCCGGGTTGATTGCAGCGGCGGCAGATGGGTTGTCCGTCCTCGTTGTATCGGTCGCTGGGTCTTCCTCTGGCCGGTGGGGTCCTCCTTGGTCGACGCCACGGGGTGTCCTCCGGTCCGGATGCCAGCTGGATCTTCCCTGGAGTAGAAACCTGTAAAGACTGCACAGTTCGGGTTAGCGCGGCAACGCTTTTAGTTAGCTCTTGGACCTGATGGTGCAGGTCTGTAGCCGGGTCATTGTTTAAAGCCTGCGCATCAGCTCCCACAGGCCCTGCTGAGAAGGGCGCCGCCTCTTGGTGGTAAGCGGTAGTAGGGCGCCTGTGGGCCACAACGCCACCCGGTGCCGGTTCTCGGAGCACCCGAATGGCTCTGTCCTTGAACTGTGCAAAGTCCAGATGAGGATCCTGTAAGGCCATTGCCCGCAACTGGGTTCGGTGGGCATTGCAATATAGTCCCTCTATAAATTGTTCGGTCAACAGCCTGTCCTCGTTTCCCACGCCGTCAGGGTCGGCCTGCTTAATGGCTCTCAGGGCCTCTTGTAGGTTTAGTGCATAGTCCCTTATATTCTCATGTGCTCGCTGTTTGCACCCGTAGAATCTAAGCTTAATCTCAGCTGAGGTGCGGGTATCAAAGGTGTCCTTCAGCCGGGTTAATATCCCTGCTACAGTCCTCCTCCCAGGTGGCCAGGACTTTACCTCCCTTTGGGCTGCCCCGGTTAGTTGGGCCACCAGGATGCTCACTTTTTGCTCTTCTGTGAGGGGGTACACCTGGAAGAGGCTATCCAGCTTTTCTCTAAAGTCATTCAGGGTATGTGACTCCCCTGAGTACTGGGGTAGCCAGGCTGCCCCCGGGATATAGGGCATCGTGAAAGGCATGACCGCTGCAGCGGTGGCGCTGGCGGTGGCTGTGACAGTGAAGCTCTCCTCCGTATCCGACATCCTCCTCCCCCCTAGTGGACCGTGGCCTACCTTGCGATGATCCTCTTCCGTAGGCCGCGGCTCCGCAGTGGATCGTCAGGGTCGAGGACCTTCCGTCGCGCTCCTGTGACGTCGGCGTCTGCTGGACTCCTTCCAGGACCTTACGCAACGTCCGGACGTGAGGCGGAGCTCCAGTTCTCGCGCGCTTTCAGAGTCCACGCCCCTCTTCTTCCCGCGCGGCGTCTTCAAGATGGCGTCCAACGGCGGGAAAACTCCACGGATGGCGGGAAGAAGGCAGAAGATGGCGTCGGATGGCGGGAATCTTCACCACAGGTAAGTTTAAAAGTCTCTTTTTCAGGCACGCAGTACCCGGTGGTTGCGGGCACGAAATCCTGCCGACTACGCCAAAATTTGACGCGCCCCTGGACCTGTGCCAAGTAGCGTTGCGCTAGTTTCGTGGCGGTGACCCGGTCCGTGCCCAGGGAGTCAAACTAAGTGGCAGTGCTTGTCAGAAGATGTTATATTGCTCGACTACGCCACCCGTTGAATGCGGTTATGAGACCGCCGCTGCAGGGCAGACCGCTGAGGCCAGTGGTACGGTTGTGCAGCGTGGATGGTATAACCCCCAACGGGAGGGGTATGGCCTCAGGGCAGCGGACGTGGATGATGAAACACTCAGAGACGGTGCGGTGTCGTTCAGGGTCTTTACTGGTGGCAAAGGTAGACCCTCCCGGAGTACTGGCTAGCGATCGGGGCCTGGTCAGTCCGTGAGCAGATGGAATCTCCCCTGGCCAGGCGGAGTTGTAGGCCTCCCCAACTAATCGTACTCTTCTGGCTACCTTGCTAGAGGCGGGTAAAAGTAGCCCACGTCCCTGAGTGTACCGTGTGGTGCTCACCCGTATGGCCGGTGACTCGGGGCCTTCTGGTAGCTTCCGCTCCACGACGGCGGTGCTGGTCCCTTGCGTGTGACCGTGCCTTCGGGTTTCTTGGCCAGAGGACCTGAAATCCCCTGCCGGTCGGTTTCTGCTGCTTGGTAAGGATTCGTCCCCACAGCCTCGGACTCCGGGTCCGGTCAGAACTCTTCAATCAGGGCGAGCTCTACAGCTTCCAGCCCCTGATCTCTTTTAGCACAGCTCCCACAGAGCTCCTGATCTTTCTTTCCCTAAAGCTGCTCCACTACAGACCAGACTGTGTCTCTGTCTGTGTTCTCTCACTCTACTCTACTCTACTCCCTAACCCTGCCTCAGCCCCAGCTTTATATAGGGGAAGTTCTTCCCCTCCCAGGACTGGGCAGGAGGTGTGGTATGCTTAGGATTCCTGACCAGGAGACCTCCCACCTGCTCACAGACGTAATATGGCTATTACTGTGGAAACCAGACCCCTGGGGTGCCACAAGAGCAGGAAGGAGAATGAGCAGTAAAGGACAAGTGGAGAGAGCAAAAGGTAAGAAGGAGAAGTAGGAACAATGAGGGTTAAGGAGGAGTAGCAAGGTGAGTGAGAGATCAGGAGGAGCTGCAGGAAAACTGGGAGCTAAAGATAAGCTACAGGGAGAGTGGGTGGAAAGAAGGAGCAGCAGAGAGAGTTAAATATAAAAAGAAAATACAGAGAAAGAGAGGTAAGTAAGAGCAGCAGGGAGAGCAAGAGGTAAGAAGGAGAAGCAGGGACAATTAGAGTTAAGGAGGTGCAAGAGGGAAAGTGAGAGTTCAGGAGGAGCAGCAGGAAGACTGGGAGCTAAAGATGAGCTGCAGGGAGGGTGAGAGGTTAAGAAGAGCTGCAGGGAAAGTGAGAATTGCAAAAAGTGAATGCACTACATGATAATATTCATGAAGATGGGAAAGACACTTTAAAGCATGATGGGAATATAGTTTATCAACAGCTGGAGTCCTGATCTGCTGATTGATGCCCCTTTGTGTGTTCGGGGGAATTTAGATTACAAGTAGATATTAAGGAATTGCTGACTGGACAAGAAGTAACATTTTAATGATTACACCTTCCATATACGGCTTTTGGTCTTTTATGGCTGGAGAACCTGTCTATGGCTTTTCATGTATTTTTTTTTTCCGAATAATTGTCAGTATCTGTTATTTTTTTCAATGTAAAGGAAGACTGCAGCTACTAATTCGTAGACTGATACCTATCTATTTTTCATAAGCGGGCGAAATATTACAGGGTATCTAATGATATACCGCAGTGTATCTGGATACTAATTTAAACTTTACAATTAACGTTCTAGTATGAGCGAAATGTACATTCTTTAAATTAGTCATCGCATGGAAGATTAAAAGAACTCCTGCTTTAAAACCTAGCATGAAGAAATGAAATATAAATAAGTAAAGATATGGTTATCCTTTGGGGACCGCGTTTCTTCTCCTGCTGCTCCTTGGCACTCTGATATAAAAAATCGCACTGCTTGGGGGAAGTACGATTTGTAACGATGTTATTGGAAAACCTGGGAAGACGTATCGAGCTGGAATCCTCCACTTCAGCGTCGTAATGATTTATTGGATTCTCTGCAACTTTAATTTACTTCGAGCTGTTTTAAAGTTAACATTTGCTGAGCCTTTTGCAAATACTTTTTAGCCAACTTTGCATTTCTGAAAACAAATCTCTCTGCTGTTTGTTTTTATTTTTTATTTTTTTATTCTTGTATTTATTTCATTGGACCTTTATAAAGCTGGATGATGCCTTGTGTAATACCTCCTGTTGACATCTTAACAATATGGTGTATTGTCGTTCTGGGAAAAATAAATATACTACTCGGTGACATACATTGGACAGTTTTCCGTAGAGTTACCTAAATAATATAGCCGTACATTGAAAGATCCACCATGCACTGCAAAAGTAAAAATATTTTAGAGGCTAAGTAACAAAGACACTTAAAGAGGATCTGTCACTTGTGATAACCAGCTGGAAGTTGTAATGAAGAAGAATTCCATAAATAAGAGTTCAGGATCATGCCCACTTGGATAATAAAAAAATGATATAAAGGTAACAGAAGGGCATGTTGCAACAATATTGAGGGTAACAAGGTTTGAATCTAGCAATTTCAGGAATAAAATAACATCTTTATTTAAAAAATCATTAAAAAACATATTGATAAAACAGAGAGGAAAATGGGGACGGAGAGAGGATGATAAAATCACATGAAGAGGTGACGCGTTTCAAACCACATGGGTTCTTAAACGTAGCCCATGCAGTGAAGCTCGTCACCTCTTCATAATATTTTATCACCCTCATTCCTTCCCCATTTTTCCTTCCTATTTTTTCAGTGTGTTTTTTAAAAATGTTTTTTTTTAAATAAAGATGTAATTTAATTCCTGGGATTGCTCTATTGAAACCTTGTTACCCTATTGCTATTACCTGGAAGCCATCCACGTCATCCGTATATCCCTCTTGATCTGAAATATTGGCAACACATCTACTTTGGTTTCTCTACTGTAAGGTGCCCCAGTGAGGTAGTCGTGGGCGAGCTGTAGCCCCCTCTCGCTCTGGCACCCTACAGACAATTTGTGTCCTCCCTCTAATGTGTGGCTGTGTATGTGGTGCTCCCCACTTACTTCAAACCATCCGATCGCGACTGTCTCCAGGCATTTCTCTTCTGGGACCAGGGCAGCAATAAATTCAGAGGACACGAGATTCTTAACCATAATTTGGACTTTACTTGGGGAAGAGGAATATGTACAGTATTTACAGGTAGATATAATGGATAAGGCCCGACAGGTTATTATCTCTCTCACAGGCGCTGGCAACATCTTCAGCCCTGGTTCCCTCTTTAAGTGAAGCATCTCTGTGACTCTAATCTCTAGCCCAAGAGACTCTTCTGCAATACCAACAGTGATCTGGATCCGATATCTCCCCCACGTCTTAGCCTGGAGTCCTATTTATCTTCCTCTGCTTCCTGCAGACTAGAAGTGCCCCGGGTCCTCAATACTTCCTTTGAGTTTCTCCGGCCGGCTAACAGGACTCTTGCTCTTGCATAGGGAGACTTTCACACTGGTGATCCCACTGTCTGAGGGTATGGAGCTCCCGTCTACCGTAGCAGCCACTATATAGTCAGGCTGCCCGCACAGTTCACTGTCCTATCTCTTACTGGACATCACTTCCTGCTTCTGGAAAACTAAGCAGAGATTTTCCTAATGTGCCCACCCTCTGTGAGCTGTCATCACACAGCATTAACCCATCACTGTCTGTAACACTGCTAGCAGACTCAACCTGACATCTGCACCCAGGACAGTGGCATCTTGTGGCTGATTACAGGTACTGCAGCCCACAAGGAATTATGCCAGGAACAAGCTCTACAACACTCAAGGCTTGATCAGGGCACTAAGTTCCCCCTCTACCCTACTGGAACACTTTTTTTAACTACCTCAGTGCCAAGGGAAGGCTACGTCCTTCCCCACTATTACATTCCCCCACACTTTAATGTTGGTCATCCTCGACCACACTAAACAATCAATACATATCAGCAGCTATAACATCATATCACATTACTACATTTACTAAAACATTTTAGTACACAACTGGTCCTGTCTTCTTCTTGAGTAGGAGACCGGCCCTTCTCGGTTAAGGGCCCCGGAAGTGCAATTCAGGACAGTCCATTATCAACTTTCACACCTCTCAAAGGTACCGGTCCTTCTTGGTAAGGACCCTGGAAACACAATGTCCATGTCCATATTTTTAAGATAGGTTACACACCATTAGCAATCAATCTTCTTTAAAGGCTGCATTCTGAGGCACACGGTCACAGGGAGTACCCCGTGAGTCATTTTCTTCTTGGCCCTAGCGGGGGTCACCGGTTCTTCCCGCTAGGTCGCAAGTCTCTTAGATTTAGAGGACAGTCATCCTCACAGTGTGCCCCGGTGTTTCAAATTCCAGCAGAAAAAGGTGCAACAAGCGCAACAAAAATAAAAATAGAAGTAAAAACAAAAGGAGCAACTCCCTTTGGCACACAATTTCAGTGCTGCTTAAGGCCTTCCTAGCCTGGGAGGTAGGGGAACAGTCCTTCAATATTTTCTTTTTCTCAACTTAATTCAACATGGGGCAATCCGCCCCCATTGGGAAACAGTCCCAGAAGTAAGACCACGGCTGGTGGGTCCTAGCAAAGGAAAAGGTGAAAGGTCAACGGACCTTTTAGCCAGCTAGCTCACTTCTCCCGGGCCTCCCTCCGCTCCTTCATGAAGACGGCCCATGCTGTGGACGAAGGTGCTTCTTCCACCTCCAAGGCTGGTCAGGGTACCGGCTGGGCCCGGGGTCCTCGTCCGAGGACGTAGCACTGCCACAGCCAACCTGGGTAGGGCCGTAGCTGGTCACTGTAAAGTGGTGGACTTCATGACTGGCACCAGCCTGAGTCTCTCTGGCACTTCATTGCACAACTGCTTCAGCTCCTCCTGGGTGTTTGGCTGCTGAGTCAACATCAGGCGCCTTACTGGGATAGTCGGCCCTGCTGCAGCTCGGGGGGACCTCCTCCTCTTCATTCTCGATGTCTCCCCACTGCCGCTTCCTGGGTTCCTCCTCTTATGGGACACTAGCCTTGGGAGGGGGCAGGAATCCTTTATGGGCTTCCCTAGCCCAGCGCTGCAGAGCCTCTCTCTTGGCCCTTTGTTGGAAGACTTCCTTGTCCTTCTCAAGGACATCCTCCCACTTGTACGGTCGGGTGAGCGCAGCCGCGTACCACCCCCTGGAACACTCACATTTGACAAAGTGGACTATGTCCCCCACACGTAGGTTGTGGAGACAGTCGGGCAGATAGTCGCGCTTGATGACTTCACGGGTGACGAATACCTCATGCCCGGTCCACTCCTCTTCTAAGAATCCATACCCCTCACGGATATGGAACTCGAGGACTCGCCCCCGAGTCTGGGACGCCTCCACCGACTCCCTCCGCGCCGCGATGGACCCCTCCAGCCAGCCTCTCAGGAAGGTATCGGTCCATCGCCGCTGTTCTCGTGGCGTCATCGGGGGGTTGCGGGTAGTTCACTTCAGACTCCCGAGCTCGGCGTAACGCTTTGTCGAAGGGGCGTTGATGGCCTCCAATGCCAGCTGCCAAAAACTCTCCCATGTGGCCTTCCTTCTAGGGGGCCTTGCCTCCGCACGACCCCCTTCAGGCCTAGAGGCCCTTGTAGTCGCGGAAGCTATCGCGGCAAGCTCCGCTGCAGTTATTGCTCTGGCCCCACCGGGATGTTCTCCACCCTCGGCCGAGGGGGACGTGTCTTCCGGCATCCGTCTCCAGCACCACATACGGAACTCGTGGACGAGCAGGCCCAACTCCGGATCGGGCCTAGTGGACCACTGGACAGCCACTGGGGGCAAAGACTCACGGGCAGCATCCGCGGGTGAGCGACTTTCGATTGCAGCCCCTGGGGTAATCAGCTCTAGGATATCTTCCTCGGTGCTCATTCCGGACAGGTCATCCGATCCTACGGTCACCATCCTCTTAGAGCGTCCACCACAGCACCTCCTTCCTCTCGTGTGCTGGACAGAAAATGGCGCTGGTCGCTTACTAGTGACGCGCGTCCTGCACGTCCAACTCCTCCTCTTCCTAGGCCGGCCTTCTGACTCGACCGCCGCATCACTCTTCGCTCTCGGTGGCTCCGCCTTCAGCCGCGCCCCCTCTCTGTGCGCGCTGATACTCACGGGGCTGGACTTCACTTTGCGCCGCGCCCTCTTCCTCACTGGACGTCCCATCCTGGGACGCATCTTCACTGCTGGGCCCATCCTCCTTTGGGCCGGAACTCGTAGGGGCTGGACATCTTTTCGCGCTCTGTCACCGTCAACTCCCACGATAGGCGGTTCTTCTCCCAGACTTTACCGCCATTGTCACCTCTTGAAATCCATGCTTCGGGCCGCCATCTTGGGCCATATGCCTTCCAACACTCTCTCCTCAGTGTTCTGCGTCGGCTCTTCCCCGCTTTCTTCATGCGAGGAGCTCACATCCTGCTGACTACGCCAAATGTAAGGTGCCCCAGCGAGGTAGTCGTGGACGAGCTGTAGCCCCCTCTCGCTCTGGCACCCTACAGACAATTCGTGTCCTCCCTCTGATGTGTGGCTGTGTATGTGGTGCTCCCCACTTACTTCAAACCATCCGATCGTGGCTGTCTCCAGGCATTTCTCTTCTGGGACCAGGGCAGCAAAAAATTCAGAGGACACGAGATTCTTAACCATAACTTGGACTTTACTTGGGGAAGAGGAATATGTACAGTATTTACAGGCAGATATAATTGATAAGGCCCGACAGGTTATTATCTCTCTCACAGGCGCTGGCAACATCTTCAGCCCTGGTTCCCTCTTTAAGTGAAGCATCTCTGTGATGCTCTGTGATCTCTGCAGGATGATCTTCTCCTGATGAACCACTAAACAACGGGGAAACGCGTCGAGGAGTTTGGAGGAATGATGGGGGCAACTTAAATACATATTTCAGATAAGTCCTATCTTTGATCATGTTATTGTCTTGAAAAAGTATTTTGGAATGGAGTATCAGCTTATTATATAAACTCAAACTGTGAGGGGGATTAGCACTGTTAACCTTGTGAATATCATACTGTAATATGTGTAAAGCATCTGAGTAAGGACTAGTGTTGAGCCACCCCCGTAGTGTTCGAGTTCGGTTCGGTTCGTCGAACTGTTCGTCGAACTGTTCGTCGAACACCTTCGAACACCGTTAAAACCAATGGCAGGCAAACAAAAACACATAGAAACACATAGAAAACACCTTCAAAGGTGTCCAAAAGCTGACAAACTGCTCAGAAGACACAACTAACACATGGAAAAGTGACAAGTACATATAGTCATGCGAAAAGAAAAGAGGTGGAGGAGTAAAAGGAGGGGGAGACACAGATATAGGCATGTCATGCCCTTCTAAAATCCAAAAAGTGAGAAGCCGAGACGGCCAGTCCGCTCCTGCCCGTGCCACCTCCGTGTCGCCGGGTTTGTGCCAGAGCCGCGGTGAACCCTGACGGCCAGCCCCCCTCTCCCAATACTGGTGCCTGTCCGCTGGTGGGTCGAGAGAGCCCCCCTGTGGTGGAGGCAGCTCTAAGCTTTTTAATTTAAATTGTCCCTCTAATTTGAATGAATACACTTTAAATCCATTTACAAGGATCTATTGGAGGGCGAGTCTCATGCCAGCAGCCGCGTAATTCCAGCTCCAGTAGCGTCCACTAAAGCTGCTGCAGTTAAAAAGCTTTTATAAGGATCGAGCTCGGCTGTCCACCGCAAGGCATCCTAGTGCCAGTCCCAGCCCCTATGCCTTGGGGTGCCTCCTGATGCTCTTCACTGAGTATCCCGTGGTCCCGAAGCATTTCCTTTGAAAAAATTAAGTGTCCAAACTACAGGTGGTGTAGCTTGCTTAACAGCCGGGATAATCCGCTGACTAGCAGACACTGCTACTAGGCACAAAGTATTTCCTGGGCTAGATGCAGTTAAAAATTTGTAAGTAGATACTCTCGTTGGATGCTGAGAAAGCATTCCATAGAGTCTCCTGGCACGCCATATATGATTCTCTTAAAAAGCTTGGGGTAGGGGTCTAGGGGACCCTTTTATAGCCAAAATCACGGCCCTGTATCACAATACGTCACCTAGGCTGAAGATAAATGGAACTGTAGCACCGAGGGCTCGGTTGCTACAGACGTATTGCACCTCACCCAGAGGTGTGATATCTCACTCTCAGATAAGGATGGAGTGTGGATCAGGACCCGACACCTGCATGCATTACACCACATTGCCGTGGGGCAGGGCGACCAATATGCCCCTGAGATGGGCACGACAGTCCCTGTCCCTGGCTGGAGTGGGGGGAGGGAACACTGAGGAAGGGGAACCCTGCAGTGCAGGAGCAGGGAGGAAGCAGTTCCTGGGTGCATTGAGAAGGGAGTATAAAAGGTGGGCACCATCTTAGTTCAGTGCAGAGAAGTCTGAGCAGAAGTGGCAGGGAGCAGGGGCTCTGCATGAGCTCTGCTCCGGAGGCGGGCCTAGTAACAGAGGCCCAGGCCTGCAAGAGGGAGAAGGAAGGAAGAGGAGCGGAGAAGGCTCCAGGAACGAGGAATGAAGGGATCCCAGGGGTGCGGACGGGCGAGTCGCCACCGCACGCCCGAATCCACCTGCGTGGAGGGGTCAGGCCAAAGGGGGAGACCGGTCCCCGAACTAGTGGAGGCAGGAAACGACCCTCAGCTAGAAACCGGAGGCTCTGACATTTTATGTGGCGCAGCCCCTTGCTCCACCCGCTAGGAAGGCACCACATAGGGTCAGGGAAACTGGCGCCAAGTTTACCAAGAGGAGGCCCGAGGCAGCCGGACAGAAGTGTTGGTAAGAAAGGCCAGACAAAGGACACACAAAGGGGGTCCTGTGAAGCGCTCCAAAGTTATCTGGGAGTTGTCTGAGCCCCTCACCTGGTGAGCACAGTACGACGTGGGCAGCCGTTACCTGCAGACGTGGTCTGGATAATAAGAACTGTGAGTAAAGGCCCTGAACTGCATCACTGACTCCGTGTCGTTACTGCTGCTGCCCTGCACCATCACCCCCATCCTCCGCATACACTGCCCTGAGGCTATACTCCTCCCGTGGGGAGTTATGCTACGCTCTGCTGCACCCACAACACCAGCCTTAGCGGTCTGCCCTGTAGCGGCGGTTCACTCTGACCGCAATCCACGGGTGGCGTAGTCGGACATTTAAACATCAAAACCACATAAATAGTTCCGCCACTGGTTTGACCGCCCTGAGCCACGGAACCGGATCGCCGCCACGAAGACTACAACCACCAGCATCCACCAAAAAGGGTCCGGCTCCGGGTGTCCCAAGGCCCAGGGGGTGCGTCAGAACATTTTCATCACCTTTCACAATCACCAATGGGACAAGGCAGGGATGTCCTCTGTCCCCTCTCTTATACATCCTAGTGACGGAGCACCTGCTCTCATCAATTCGCCATAACCCCAATATTAGGTGGATTGAGGTGGGAGGCACCGAGTACAAGTGCTCTCTATTTGCTGATGATGTCCTAGTATATATCACTCAATCACATATATCCATCCCTGCTGTTATGGCTGAAATAGATCACTTTGTTACATGGTAAAATTTTAAAATCAATGCAGCGAAGTCTGAGGCCCTCGATGTCTCCCTCCCTAAATCCATATAGGATTCCATCCAGTCCAACTTTCCCTTTGCCTGGCCCTCACAGGGTATCAAATACTTAGGAATTCCTATTCATAGAGACCTCTCCCATCTATGTTATCTTAATTTTGGGCCCTTTATTGAACAATTCCATACAGACCACGGTTGGCAAGTTAGAACTGTAAGATTCACTACGTGAACCACTGGTGTTTTGTGGAAAAGCACATGTACACCGCGTTCCAAATTATTATGCAAAAAGTGTTTAGGAGTGATAAGGGAAGAATTTGTTTGTTTGTCAGTTAAACTCATTGATGGTGATGTGTGTCAGGGCTCTTTATATCACTGTAAGCAATTGCAGACACCTGTGCTAATTAGTTTGGCAGGTGTGTCCAATGAAAGGCAAGACTACTTAAGAAGGCTCTCTCACATTATTAAGCAGCCTACATTTTCTGCCAAAATGGGAAAGAAAAAGGATGTGTCGGCTGCTGAGAAGCAACAAATTGTGGAGTGTTTAGGTCAAGGCATGACTACAATCAACATTGTGCGATGATCAGGATGAAGTGTCTTGGCAATCAAGAAGTATGTAGCTGATTCACAGTACACACGTGTGCGTGCTGATAAGGGCAAATTGAGGACTCTTTTCCTACAGGCAATTACGTCAGGTTGAAAGAGCAGCGGCAAAAAAGCCTTGTCATAGCAGCAGACAAGTTTTTGAAGCTGCTTGTGCCTCCAACGTCCCCCGAACAACAAGATGCAGGGTCCTTTAGAGGTTTGCAGCTGTGCATACGCCATCCTGTCGACCTCCTCTATCCACTTCACACAAGCAGAAACGGCTCCAGTGGGCCAAACATTACATGAAGACTGATTTCAAAACTGTTTTGTTCACGGATGAGTGCCGTGCAGCGCTCGATGGTCCAGATGAATGGAGTGGAGGATGGCTGGTTGATGGACACCCCACGCAAACACGGCTACAGCGCCAACAAGGAGGAGGTGGAGTAATGTTTTGGGCTGGAATCATGGGGAGAGAGATTGTCGGCCCCTTTAGGATCCCTGAAGGCGCTAAAGATGAACTCCATAATGTATGTGGATTTTCTCAAACAGCACTTCCTGCCATGGTTCAAGAAGAAGAACCGTGTATTTCACAGCAAGATCATTTTTCTGCATGATAATGCACCATCTCATGCTGCACATAAAACATCTGCATCTCTGGCTGATATGGGCATAAAAGGGGACAAACTTATGGTGTGACCCCCATGCTCCCCTGACCTCTACCCCATTCAGAACCTTTGGAGCATCATTAAAAGGAGTGTCTATGATGGCGGGAGGCAGTTCACATCTAAGCAACAGCTCTGGGAGGGTATTCTGTCCTCATGCAAAACAATTGAAGCAGAAACCATCCAAAACCTGACAAATTCAATGGACGAGAGAGTTCAGAAGCTCCTTTCGAACAAGGGGTCCTATGTGCAAATGTAACATCACCTAGAATAAAGTTTTGAGTTGAAAACTGTTTGATTTCAGTTTCTAACAACCTGCTAATGCTTATAATTTCAAAAATGACCATTTTTTTGGTCTTTATTAAAATGAAAAGGTTGATCGAAAAGTTTGGGGGATCTAAGAGTGTGGCAACCCAGTAGTCATGATTACTTCGAATTCTGACAATATGAGGGTCATGCTGCAGGTAGTGCAGCAAGAAGGCACTTATGTGTCTTGCGCATCTCGGAGCCCCAAAATTATTTTCCGGGCTAGATGCAGCTAAAAATTATTTTTAATTTTAAATCTGGTGAAGCTTATTATAGATGGCCTAATAGGATCAGTGCTGCACACTGCTACAAAGCCCAAATTATTTTCCAGTCAAGATACAGATAAACATGATTAGTAATTTGAAAGCTTAAAACGGTTGGTAGGGTGATTTTAACCAATCATCAAGCTTTTACTCTCCCCAGGATGACACAGGGGTAGAAAAGTCGTTTCGGATCCATGATTTGTTCATCTTTATGAACGTGAGTCTGTCTACATTATCAGTGGAGAGCCGCGTGCGCTTATCTGTCAGCACACCACCAGCAGCGCTGAACACACGTTCAGACAGAACGCTGGCTGCGGGGCATGACAAGATCTCCAAGGCGTAAGTGGCTAGCTCCGGCCATTTATCCAGATTGGAAGCCCAAAAAGAGCAAGGGTCCAGTGACACAGTCGTGGCTTCAATGTTTACTTGGAGGTACTCCTGTACCATCGTCTCTAGGCGTTGACTATGTGTCAGACTTCTTGTCTCCTGTGGCCTTGCAAAGGATGGGCTAAAAAAGTGGTGAAATGATTCCGCAAACTTGATGTTACCAGCAGATACTGTGGTTCTGTTACGGTTTGAGTGCTGAACACTTGACGGTCCCACGGTTGGCAAGTTGGAACTGTGAGATTCACTACGTGCACCACTGGTATTTTGTGGAAAAGCACATGTAAGATTCTGCAACAGTCTCTGCTGATACTCCTGCATGCGTGCATCCCTTTCTATGGCAGGAATAATTTCTGCAAATTTACTTTTGTACCGGGGATCTAACAGTGTGGCAACCCAGTAGTCAGGATTATTTCTAATTCTCACAATTCGAGGGTCATATTGCAGGTAGTGCAGCAAGAAGGCACTCATGTGTGTTGCGCATCCAGGAGCACCAAGTCCCTGTTGTGTTGGTGGCGAGGTAACAATCATGCTTCCTTCCTCTGTCCTCTCCCCCCAACCTCGCACAACAGAAATGTGATCAAGGTCTCCCTCATCTGATGAGTCTTCCATCAGTTCGTCCTCCACTTCTTCCTGGGCTCCTGCACCTTCCTCACTAGTTTGGCTGCTACCATGCGCCCTGGTAAAATCATCTCCCCCACCCTCACATGCCTGCCGCCTTGGTGCTGCCGACCGTCTGGACCTTGCAGATGTTAGCCCTTCCGCATACAACTCCTCCTCCTCTACTTCCTCCACCTCCTCTTGTGCCACCACCTGACTCCGAATTCTGTTTAACATGTGCTCCAGCATGTAAATCACCGGAATAGTCATGCTGATAATGGCATTGTCAGCACTAAACATCTTCGTCGCCATTTCAAAACTGTGCAGAAGGGTGCATAGGTCCCTGATCTGAGACCACTCCTCCAGCGTGATTTGCCCCACCTCTGAATCTCGTTGGCCCAGGCTATACGTCAGAACGTATTGCACCAGGGCTTGTCGGTGCTGCCACAGTCGCTGCAACATGTGCAGAGTTGAATTCCACCGGGTAGGCACATCGCATTTTAGCCGGTGAAGTGGCAGGCCCAACGACTTCTGTAGAGATGTAAGTCGCTGAGCTGCGGGATGCGAACGGCGGAAGTGAGCACACAGCGACCGTGCCCTCTGCAGAAGGCCATCTAGTCTGGGATAGTGGGCTAAAAATTGCTGGACAACCAGGTTCAACACGTGAGCCATACAAGGCACGTGTGTGACATTGCCCCGGCGAAGGGCCGCACCCAGGTTTGCAGCATTGTCGCACACGGCCTTCCCTGGTTTCAGGTCCAGTGGAGACAACCATTCATGAAATTGGTTCTCCAGAGCTGACCACAACTCCTCAGCTGTGTGACTCACATTTCCCAGACATTTCAATGTAAAAACCGCCTGATGACGTTGAGCCCTACTGCCAGCATAGTAAGGAGGTGTGCAGGATCCCTTCTGCGCAGTTAGAAAGCTTGTGGCATGACCAGACAGGCTTTGGGTGCAGGTGGAAGACCGAGAGGAGGTTGAGGAGGCAGAAGCAGTGGAGGAACTTTGACATAAAGAGGATTGACGCACAACTCGTGGGGACGGCAAGACTTGGACAGCAGCCCCTTGTCCTGCTGTCACCATAGTTACCCAGTGCCCAGTCAGCGACATGTAACGCCCCTGTCCATGCCTACTCGTCCAAGTGTCTGTGGTGAAATCCACCCTATCACACACAGAGTTTCTCAAAGAAGCGGTGATGTTGTGTGCGACATGCTGGTGGAGCGCAGGCACACCTTTCTTTGAGAAGTAGTGCCGACTGGGCATCTGGTACTGGGGCACTGCGACGGACATAAGGTCTCGAAAATCCTCTGTGTCCACCAGGCGGAAAGGCAGCATTTCTGTAGCCAAGAGCTTGCAGATGGTGAAATTCAACCTCTTAGCTTTCTCATGGCTAGGAGGAAATGGTCTTTTACTTGTCCACATCTGAGGGACCGAGGGCTGGCTATTGTGCTTAGACGGGGTTGATAAGGGTGTCCCCGGCAAACTGCCGGTCTGTGAGGAAGATGCAGGCGGACATGTTAGGTTGCCTTGATCCAAAGGTGGTGCTATCGATGTCGGACAGCGCTCAAGACCAGCTGGTGTTACCACCTCCAAAGAAAATGATGACCTGCCAATCACGCTGGCTGTTGCGGGTAAAGAGGTGGCAGGTCTGCGCCCCAAAACAGGTGTGACTGCTGTCCCCCCAGTCACAGAGGATGAAGAGGCCGCGGATGCACAAGATATGGCAGACGGTGGTTGGCCCGGCCGGCTAGGCCGCATTGTAGCACACTGAGCTTCCCACTGCAACTTATGCTTCATGTCCATGTGCCGGTTCATGCATGAAGTACTCAAACTATGTATTTTTTGGCCTCTACTTAGCTTTTGCTGACAAATGTTACAGATAACACGAGTTGGGTCATCTTTATCGATCTGAAAAAATGACCAGGCTTTGCAAGGCTTAGCACCCATGCGACCTGAAGAGCCACCACGACTTGTGGTGAGAGGCACAGTTGTGTTTGAGGATGCAGTTGTTGACGTGCTTCCAGTACTACGTCTCTGTCCAGGAAGGCGCAACCTGACCTCGTCGTCACTAGCATCTTCCTCCACCTCCTCTGCTGACCTCATCTCTTGGCTGACTGTGGGTTGACAGTAAGTGGGATCTCCGACCTCATCATCATCACCCTGTGCGTTATCACACCCGTCGTCCTCAGAGCCAACCTGTTCCTGCCCTGACAAAAAACTAAAGTTGTCGCTCCAATCAGGTATTTGAGTCTTATCATCGTCTTCCTCATTGTCTCCACCAACAGGAGTTACAGTTTGGGAATGAGGGTCTACATTATGGTCAGAACCTTCTGCGTCTGGTCCTGGATCCGACTCATAAAGATTCTGGGCATCAGTGCAGATCATTTCCTCGTCTGGATTCACAGAAGCGCTGGAGTCGACCTCTGATTCCCAGGCTATAGTATGAGTAAACAGCTCTGCAGACTCAACCATCTGTTCTACCTCATACTCAGACGGGCAGCTGGAGATTTGGGAGCTGTGAGGAAGCAAGTGCGATTTGGGTGACACCTTTGAGGACTGGAGTATTTGTGATGTTGAAGTTGATGTGGAGGAGAGCCCACTTAAAGGAGCACTTGATATCCGTTGAAGCACCTGCTGTTTTTGTGCCTCATCTGGAATTTGTAGCGATTGGCGTGGCCATAAGAAAGGGATCTTATCACATTGTCCGCTAAAAGAAGTAGACATTTTAGTTTGGCTGGAAGATGGTCTTTCTTCTGCACCTACCCCACGGACACAACCTTTTTTCCCCTTCCCAACACGCCTATTCCCCTTTCCACCAGCAGCAGGCCTTTTTCCACTCATTTTGGTGGTTAACTAATTCACAACTCTGGAGTTGTTTGCACAAAAAAACAATGGATGGTAACCGAGCAGAGCTGAGTGGCCAAACTGTGGTATTAGGCCAAAACTATTGGCTGGGTTAAATGCAGAAAAAAAATATTTTTAATTTGCAACCTGATGGAGGTCAGTATAGATGGACTAATAGACCAAGTCCCACACACCGCTAGAAGCCCAAATATTTTTTCAGAGCTAGATGCAGAAATTTTTTTTATTCAATTTGCAACCTGATGGAGGTCAGTATAGATGGACTAATAGACCAAGTCCCACACACTGCTAGAAGCCCAAATATTTTTTCAGAGCTAGATGCAGAAAAAAATTATTTTTAATTTGCAACCTGATGGAGGTCAGTATAGATGGACTAATAGACCAAGTCCCACACACCGCTAGAAGCCCAAATATTTTTTCAGAGCTAGATGCAGAAAAAAATTATATTCAATTTGCAACCTGCTGGAGGTCAGTATAGAAGGACTAATAGAACAAGTCCCACACACTGCTAGAAGCCCAAATATTTTTTCAGAGCTAAATGAAGAAAAAAATTATTTTTAATTTGCAACCTGATGGAGGTCAGTATAGATGGACTAATAGACCAAGTCCCACACACTGCTAGAAGCCCAAATATTTTTTCAGAGCTAGATGCAGAAAAAAATTATTTTTAATTTGCAACCTGATGGAGGTCAGTATAGATGGACTAATAGACCAAGTCCCACACACCGCTAGAAGCCCAAATATTTTTTCAGAGCTAGATGCAGAAATTTTTTTTATTCAATTTGCAACCTGATGGAGGTCAGTATAGATGGACTAATAGACCAAGTCCCACACACTGCTAGAAGCCCAAATATTTTTTCAGAGCTAGATGCAGAAAAAAATTATTTTTAATTTGCAACCTGATGGAGGTCAGTATAGATGGACTAATAGACCAAGTCCCACACACTGCTAGAAGCCCAAATATTTTTTCAGAGCTAGATGCAGAAAAAAATTATTTTTAATTTGCAACCTGATGGAGGTCAGTATAGATGGACTAATAGAACAAGTCCCACACGCTGCTAGAAGCCCAAATATTTTTTCAGAGATAAATGAAGAAAAAAATTATTTTTAATTTGCAACCTGATGGAGGTCAGTATAGATGGACTAATAGACCAAGTCCCACACACTGCTAGAAGCCCAAATATTTTTTCAGAGCTAGATGCAGAAAAAAATTATTTTTAATTTGCAACCTGATGGAGGTCAGTATAGATGGACTAATAGAATGATGCTATGCCCAAAAGATTTTACTTCACCAGGTGCAGTAAAAAAATTAGTATTCTATACACAGGTGGTATATCTTGCAACACAGATAGGCTACTCCACTGACTAACACACTCTGCAATAGGCCAAAAAGGATTAGCTTTGCTAGATTCAGCCAAATGCTGTGAAAAAAACTTGCACAGCACTGGCACAGACCTGCCTGGCAAAAACTGATAGGAACTGATGTAACCTAGTCCTGAAAAGGACTCCAATTACAATTAGTCTTTACTCCCACAATCTATCTATTTAAGAGCACAGACCTGCTTGATAAAAGTCGTAGGAAATGCTGTAACCTAGTCCTTAAAAGGACTGCAATCACAACTATTCCCTACTCCCAAGCTATCTGTATATTTGTGCGAAAATTGGCTTGAAATTAACAAGGTATAGCGCACACAGCAACAGCGGTGCCGTCTAACACGCAGCTGCAGCAGTGAGAAAATGGTGGCGACGGGGAAAATGGCTTGGTCTTATAGGGCAAGGACATGTGACATACACTGCCAATCACACATGCCCTTGCTTGTGTGAAAAAAAGCACTTCGCTCCGTGTGTGCGCTGCTGATAGGCTGACAGATTGCACCTCCCCACTGCAAATGCGGGAAAGAGAAAAAAAAATGGAGATCTTCATTGTTCCTGCAGAGATCCATCCCCTGCCCCTCCCCCCGCCCCGCTGTACACTCAAACTGCGTATTAACATTAATTTTCATCATTACTGAGAAAAAATCCAGTTATGATTTTGGTGCACGAACAGTTATCGAACATAACCTCGAACAGCCGAATTTTTCTCAAATTGTTCGTGTTCGCCGACCGGCTCGAACACCGCCCAAAACAGCTCGAATTTGAGATTGGCGAACAGTTCGAGTAGAACAATGCTCATCTCTAGTAAGGACTCCATATATAGAGTTGAGCCCTTGACATGTATGTGGTATATTGATGCAGTTTGGGAAATAATAGATATGTATTCATAAGTCCCACCTACAATAACCTTCTCCTGCTGTTTTTAAGATTAGTGACCTATTATGTATAGGCTGTTTTTGTTCAAGTTCACACCTATATATTATATATCAAGTAGTGAAAGATTATCGTCTTCAGTAAGAAGGTGTGAAAATAGGAAAAATTAATCATGATGAATGTATATTTCTGCCTGCACTAGGTCACTTTTTATGGGCACTTTACGGGCACTTTATGTATGTTATATTTGTCAAATATGACTATTAAAGATTATCTTTCATAATAAATAGATAAAAGGGCTTTTTGTGTTAGTTGGTAGAAGCATCTCTGTTACTCTAATCTGTAGCCCAAGAGACTCTTCTGCAATACCAACAGTGATCTGGATCCGATATCTCCCCCACGTCTTAGCCTGGAGTCCTATTTATCTTCCTGTGCTTCCTGCAGACTAGAAGTGCCCCGGGTCCTCAATACTTCCTTTGAGTTTCTCCGGCCGGCTAACAGGACTCTTGCTCTTGCGTAGGGAGACTTTCACACTGGTGATCCCACTGTCTGAGGGTATGGAGCTCCCGTCTACCGTAGCAGCCACTATATAGTCAGGCTGCCCGCACAGTTCACTGTCCTATCTCTTACTGGGCATCACTTCCTGCTTCTGGAAAACTAAGCAGAGATTTTCCTAATGTGCCCACCCTCTGTGAGCTGTCATCACACAGCATTAACCCATCACTGTAACACTGCTAGCAGACTCAACCTGACATCTGCACCCAGGACAGTGGCATCTTGTGGCTGATTACAGGTACTGCAGCCCACAAGGAATTATGCCAGGAACAAGCTCTACAACACTCAATGCTTGATCAGGGCACTAAGTTCCCCCTCTACTCTACTGGAACACTTCTTTTAACTTCCTCAGTGCCAAGGGAAGGCTACATCCTTCCCCACTATTACACTACATCAAGTCTTTGAGAAGTTGGCCAACCCCAATCATTTGTGCACCCTGTCTGCAACTTGCAGTCACTCGACTATTGTATTTTAGAGCTGTGATTTGGCTTTAAAAATAAAAACCTGTGGCTTTACAGCCTTCTTAGTTGGTGACAGCAAAGCAAACACATTGATGTCACTTTACGAGACACGTTACCGCATAGCCCTTTCCAAGGTGTGAAAAAGATGGACTAAAAAAAAAAGCCTCATGTGACCTACTCAGAAATAAAATTTGAAATATATTTATAACTTTAGATCCTTGTCATTATTAGTATCTTGTAGAATGAAGGTCTCCAACCTTTCCATACTTACCATGGGCCATTTTCAAATATGGCAGATGGTTTTGTCACATCGGTCACTGAAAGCAAAAAAACTGTTGACGATTTTATGATAGTAAGTAAAGTTGGTGCAAATCGGCCATGTTAGTAATCTGTGGCCGCTGGATAGGAGGAGCCGTGAGAACCACCTCCTACCTGACGCCATCCCTGGCTCCTATTTTGAGTATCTTACATCACATGTGCGTCACACCACAATGATGACGTCGCCCCTTGGTGGCTAATCAAAAGAAAAGCTGTGAATGCTGGGAGATAGGAGGTGGTTCTCCAGGTTAGAGGTGGCCACCGTCCATTGGCCACAGATACTGGCGTGGCTAATGGACTGGTTTTTGCGAATCGATTTTCTCAAACTCTAATAGCAAAGGTTCATTCTCACATCCATGTTTATTTTTACAACCATGTAAAACAGACCATTTTTTTACAAATGTGTTATCACTAGAGATGAGCGGTGTTCGACTAGAACTGTTCGCCAATCTCAAATTCGAGCTGTTTTGGGCGGTGTTCGAGTTGTTCGACGAACCCGAACGATTTGCAAAAAATTCGGCTGTTCGAGGTTATGTTCGATAACTGTTCGTGCACCAAAAGCGTGTCCTGCATGTCTGGCGCTATTTAGAGCACCAATCATGCAGGGATTGTCTGCCACTCACTGTAATGCCACAGCCATGGTGGTTGTGGCATTACAGTGATTGCCCAAATCGATGGGAACAGTGCCAACAGTGAAACATGAAAAGCCGGCAATTCAGCAGCGGCATACACCTGTACCCGACAATTTAGAACCGAAAGAATAGAGCTTCACACATAGATTAGATAGATATAAACATGTCAGCCACATATATACGAAGTACAGTGAAAGTGCTGTTTACTGTACTTGTCATTTAGCGTAAAGGATTTATCAAAAAAAATAATAGTGTTTTCATGCACCGTCTCTTTAAAAAAGCCGGCCGGCAATTCAGCAGCGGTACCCGACAATTTATAACAGACAGAATAGAGCTTCACACATAGATTAGATAGATAGAAACATGTCAGTCACATATATATGAAGTACAGTGATAGTGTTGGTTACTGTACTTGTCATTTAGTATTAAAATAAAGGATTTATTATTAAAAAAATTGGCGTGGGGTTCCCCTTAATTTTAGGCTCTAGCGGAGGTTAAGCAGACGGCTGGGGCAGATGTTTGAAGCCTGGGAAGGGGGTAATACCCACGGAGCTTCCCAGGCTACTAATATCAGCCCCCAGCTGAATACATAGCCTTTACTAGCTATTAAAATGGGGGACCCCTCAAAAAAAATGACGTGGGGTCCCCCCTAATTTAATAGCTAGCAAAGGCTAGGCAGACAGCTGGGGGCTGATATTAATAGCCCAGGAAGGGAGCCATGAATATTGGCCCCCTCCCAGGCTAGAAACACCAGCCGTCAGCCGCCCCAGAAATGGCGCATTCATAGGATGCGCCAATTCTGGCACTTAGCCTCGCTCTTCCACGCTGCCCTGGTGCGGTGGCAGGGGGTAATAGGGTTGGGGTTGATGTCAGCTTATAATGCCAGCTGACATCAAGCCCAGGTTAGTAATGGAGAGGCGTCTATAAGACACCCCCATTACTAACCCCATAGTCAAAGTTAAAAAAAACACAAACACCCAGAATCAAGTCCTTTAATTGAAATAAAGACACAATCCTTTATTGTTCTAAATTAAACCATACTTACCGTCACGCCCATTCCAGCTGAAGCCAACGATCTCCTGCAATAAAAGAAAAATAATAAAGCAACCTCATCCTTACCTTTCCATGGTTCCCACGACAGCTTCAGCTCTGCTACATCGAGATGACAGGCTGGACCGCAGCAGAACGCTGCCATCCAGCCTCTCATCCCGCAGACACTGAGAAGCGCAGGCTTGCTTGCGCTGCTCAGTGTCTCTCTGTGACGACATCCAGATGAGCCGAGTTCATGTCCAATGAACTCGGCTCACCTCATGCACGTCACTGACAGCGTGGGAAAATTCTCACGCTGAAGCGGTGAGTGCAGGAGAATTCTCCCACGCTGTCAGTGACGTGCATAAGGTGAGCTCATGTCCAATGAACTCAGCTCACCTCCTGCACGTCACTGACAGCGTGGGAGAATTCTCCTGCACTCAGCGCTTCAGCGTGAGAATTCTCCCACGCTGAAGCGCTGAGTGCAGGAGAATTTTCCCACGCTGTCAGTGACGTGCATAAGGTGTGCTCATGTCCAATGAACTCAGCTCACCTCCTGCACGTCACTGACAGCGTGGGAGAATTCTCCTGCACTCAGCGCTTCAGTGTGAGAATTCTCCCACGCTGAAGCGCTGAGTGCAGGAGAATTTTCCCACGCTGTCAGTGACGTGCATGAGGTGAGCCGAGTTCATTGGACATTAACTCGGCTCATCTGGATGCCCTCACAGAGAGACACTGTGGAGCGCAAGCAAGCCTGCGCTTCTCAGTGTCTGCGGGATGACAGGCTGGATGGCAGCGTTCTGCTGCGGTCCAGCCTGTCATCTCGATGTAGCAGAGCTGAAGCTGTCATGGGAACCATGGAAAGGTAAGGATGATGTTGCTTTATTATTTTTCTTTTATTTCAGGAGATCGTTGGCTTCAGCTGGAATGGGCGTGATGGTAAGTATGGTTTAATTTAGAACAATAAAGAATTGTGTGTTTATTTCAATTAAAGGACTTTTTTCTGGGTGTTGTGTTTTTTTTAAATACTTTACTAGAAATTCATGGTGGTCATGTCTAATATTGGCGTGACCCCATGAATTTCGGGCTTAGGGCCAGCTGATAATGCCAAGCTGGCCCTAACCCCTTTATTACCCAGTGACCCACCGCATCAAGGCCCTGGATGAGTTGGGTACAGCGCCAGAAGATGGCGCTTCTATGAACGCGCCATTTTCCGGGGTGGCTGCGGACTGCAATTTGCAGCGGGGGTGGCCCAGAAAGCTTGGGCCTCCCTGCGCTGCGGATTCCAGCCCCCAGCTGCCTAGTTGTACCTGGCTGGACACAAAAACAGGCCGAAGCCCCACGTCAATTTTCTTTAAATTATTTCATGAAATAATTAAGAAAAAAAGGGCTTCCCTATATTGTTGTGTCCGGCCAGGTACAAATAGGCAGCTGGTGGTTGGGGGCAGCCCGTTCCTGCCTGCTGTACCTGGCTGGACACAAATATAGTGCGAAGCCCCACTTCAATTTTTTTAAATTATTTCAAGAAATTCATGAAATAATTTAAAAAAAATTGACGTGGGGCTTCGCACTATATTTGTGTCCAGCCAGGTACAGCAGGCAGGAACGGGCTGCCCCCATCCACCAGCTGCCTATTTGTACCTGGCCGGACACAACAATATAGGGAAGCCCTTTTTTTCTTAATTATTTCATGAATTTCATGAAATAATTAAAAAAAATTGAAGTGGGGCTTCGCACTATATTTGTGTCCAGCCAGGTACAGCAGGCAGGAACGGGCTGCCCCCAACCACCAGCTGCCTATTTGTACCTGGCCGGACACAACAATATAGGGAAGGCCTTTTTTTCTTAATTATTTCATGAATTTCATGAAATAATTAAAAAAAAAGTACGTGGGGCTTCGCCCTATTTTTGTGTCCAGCCAGGTACAACTAGGCAGCTGGGGGCTGGAATCTGCAGCGCAGGGAGGCCCAAGCTTTCTGGGCCCCCCCCCGCTACAAATTGCAGTCCGCAGCCACCCCGGAAAATGGCGCGTTCATAGAAGCGCCATCTTCTGGCGCTGTACCCAACTCATCCAGGGCCCTGGTGCGGTGGCTCACTGGGTAATAAAGGGGTTAGGGCCAGCTTGGTATTATCAGCTGGCCCCAAGCCCAAAATTCATGGGGTCACGCCAGTATTAGACATGACCGCCATGAATTTCTAGTAAAGTATTTAAAAAAAACACAACACCCAGAATAAAGTCCTTTAATTGAAATAAAGACACAATTCTTTATTGTTCTAAATTAAACCATACTTACCATCACACCCATTCCAGCTGAAGCCAACGATCTCCTGCAATAAAAGAAAAATAATAAACCAACCTCATCCTTACCTTTCCATGGTTCCCACGACAGCTTCAGCTCTGCTACATCGAGATGACTGGCTGGACCGCAGCAGAACGCTGCCATCCAGTCTGTCATCCCGCAGACACTGAGAAGCGCAGGCATGCTTGCGCTCCTCACTGTCTCGCTGTGACGGCATCCAGATGAGCCGAGGTCATGTCCAATGAACTCGGCTCACCTCATGCACGTCACTGACAGCGTGGGAAAATTCTCACGCTGAAGTGCTGAGTGCAGGAGAATTCTCCCACGCTGTCAGTGATGTGCATGAGGTGAGCTCATGTCCAATGAACTCAGCTCACCTCCTGCACGTCACTGACAGCGTGGGAAAATTCTCCTGCAATCAGCGCTTCAGCGTGAGAATTTTCCCACGCTGTCAGTGACGTGCATGAGGTGAGCCGAGTTCATTGGACATGAACTCGGCTCATCTGGATGTCGTCACAGAGAGACGCTGAGCAGCGCAAGCAAGCCTGCGCTTCTCAGTGTCTGCGGGATGACAGGCTGGATGGCAGCGTTCTGCTGCGGTCCAGCCTGTCATCTCGATGTAGCAGAGCTGAAGCTGTCGTGGGAACCATGGAAAGGTAAGGATGAGGTTGCTTTATTATTTTTCTTTTATTGCAGGAGATCGTTGGCTTCAGCTGGAATGGGCGTGACGGTAAGTATGGTTTAATTTAGAACAATAAAGGATTGTGTCTTTATTTCAATTAAAGGACTTTATTCTGGGTGTTTGTGTTTTTTTTAACTTTGACTATGGGGTTAGTAATGGGGGTGTCTTATAGACGCCTCTCCATTACTAACCTGGGCTTGATGTCAGCTGGCATTATAAGCTGACATCAACCCCAACCCTATTACCCCCTGCCACCGCACCAGGGCAGCGTGGAAGAGCGAGGCTAAGTGCCAGAATTGGCGCATCCTATGAATGCGCCATTTCTGGGGCGGCTGACGGCTGGTGTTTCTAGCCTGGGAGGGGGCCAATATTCATGGCTCCCTTCCTGGGCTATTAATATCAGCCCCCAGCTGTCTGCCTAGCCTTTGCTAGCTATTAAATTAGGGGGGACCCCACGTCATTTTTTTGGGGGGGTCCCCCATTTTAATAGCTAGTAAAGGCTATGTATTCAGCTGGGGGCTGATATTAGTAGCCTGGGAAGCTCCGTGGGTATTACCCCCTTCCCAGGCTTCAAACATCTGCCCCAGCCGTCTGCTTAACCTCCGCTAGAGCCTAAAATTAAGGGGAACCCCACGCCAATTTTTTTAATAATAAATCCTTTATTTTAATACTAAATGACAAGTACAGTAACCAACACTATCACTGTACTTCATATATATGTGACTGACATGTTTCTATCTATCTAATCTATGTGTGATGCTCTATCTTTCTGTTCTAAATTGTCGGGTACCGCTGCTGAATTGCCGGCCGGCTTTTTTAAAGAGACAGTGCATGAAAACACTATTATTTTTCTAAATAAATCCTTTACACTAAATGACAAGTACAGTAAGCAACACTATCACTGTACTTATTATATATGTGACTGACATGTTTCTATCTATCTAATCTATGTGTGAAGCTCTATTCTTTCTGTTCTAAATTGTCGGGTACAGATGCTGAATTGCCGGCCGGCTTTTTTAAAGAGACGGTGCATGAAAACACTAATATTTTTTTTAATAAATCCTTTACACTAAATGACAAGTGCAGTAACCAACACTGTCACTGTGCTTCTTATATGTGTGACTGACATGTTTCTATCTATCTAATCTATGTGTGATGCTCTATTCCTTCTTGTCTAAATTGTCGGGTACCGGTGTATGCCGCTGCTGAATTTGCCGGCCGGCTTTTTTAAAGAGAGTGTCTTCTGAGCAGTTTGTCAGCTTTTGGACACCTTTGCAGGTGTTTTCTATGTGTTTCTATGTGTTTTTGTTTGCCTGCCATTGGTTTTAACGGTGTTCGACGGTGTTCTAAGGTGTTCGACGAACAGTTCGACGAACAGTTCCTCGAACATCCCGGTGTTCGACGAACCGAACCGAACCCGAACACTACGGGGGTGGCTCAACACTAGTTATCACATTATATCCATGTTGCCCCCGTTTTACCTCTTTTTTTTTCTTCCATTTTTAAAAACTAATGCAGGCAGACTGTATGAACGTTGATTTATCCATTGACCCTGAACAATAGATCAGTGAAAAATAGATGATACACGGATGCAACTTATGTTTTTCTTATGTTTTACATGGATTTCTAAAGACTTGAATTGCCTATTCTAATTCCCAAATTGGGTGAAAATAGAATCTGGTCTGAATCACATGGACCAAAGACACGGATCCCTTTTTTAAACTGATGTATGTATGGCGCAATGAAACTCTATGGGTTCGTGTGCTGTCTGAGAAAAATAATGGATATGTGAATAGAGCCTGAAATGAAGATATCTCTGTATTAAAAATATTTTACCATCTAGAACAGGGGTCTCAAACTCGACTGGGTATATGGGCCGCACATGGAAAAAATTTGAATTTGGGGGGCCGCATTCTTTGTTCAATGTGACATTTTTAGTGATACCAATTTATTTGTATACACCTTTTGAACATTTTTGCCGTGTTTATTTTTTTATGGCTTGGGTCGTTATGGATGTGGCGATAATAAACGTGCACTTTTTTGTGTTTACTTTAGTTTACATATAAAACAGCATTTTTAGTGCCCAATATTTTTTCATGCTTTATTTTATTTTTTATTTTTTTTACAATTTTATTTCCCCCAATTGGCCACATACAGTAATATTGTCTTACAATTAGCATCATATAGTAATAATGGAAAACATCTTGTAGTAATGTTCCCCATCCAAGTCCCCATCTTGTACTAATGTGCCCCATCCAGGTCCCTATCCTGTGGCTATGTGCCCCATCCAGGTTCCCATCCTGTAGCAACGTTCCCCATCCTGGCGCCCATCTTGTACTAATGTGCCTCATCCAGGTCCCCATCTTGGGGCTATGTGCCCCATCCAGGTCCCCATCCTGTGGCTATGTGCCCCATCTAGGTCCCCATCTTGTGGCTCTGGTCCCCATCTTGTGGCTCTGTGCCCCATCCAGGTCCCCATCTTGTGGCTATGTGCCCCATCCAGGTCCACATCTTGAGGCTCTGTGCCCCATCCAGGTCCACATCTTGAGGCTCTGTGCCCCATCCAGGTCCCCATCCTGTGGCTATGTGCCCCATCCAGGTCCCCATCTTGTGGCTATGTGCCCCATCCAGGTCCCCATCTTGTGGCTATGTGCCCCATCCAGGTCCCCTCTTGTGGCTATGTGCCCCATCCAGGTCCCCATCTTGTGGCTATGTGCCCCATCCAGGTCCACATCTTGAGGCTCTGTGCCCCATCCAGGTCCACATCTTGAGGCTCTGTGCCCCATCCAGGTCCCCATCCTGTGGCTATGTGCCCCATCCAGGTCCCCATCTTGTGGCTCTGTGCCCCATCCAGGTCCCCATCTTGTGGCTATGTGCCCCATCCAGGTCCACATCTTGAAGCTCTGTGCCCCATCCAGGTCCACATCTTGAGGCTCTGTGCCCCATCCAGGTCCCCATCCTGTGGCTATGTGCCCCATCCAGGTCCCCATCTTGTGGCTATGTGCCCCATCCAGGTCCCCATCTTGTGGCTATGTGCCCCATCCAGGTCCCCTCTTGTGGCTATGTGCCCCATCCAGGTCCCCATCTTGTGGCTATGTGCCCCATCCAGGTCCACATCTTGAGGCTCTGTGCCCCATCCAGGTCCACATCTTGAGGCTCTGTGCCCCATCCAGGTCCCCATCCTGTGGCTATGTGCCCCATCCAGGTCCCCATCTTGTGGCTATGTGCCCCATCCAGGTCCCCATCTTGTGGCTATGTGCCCCATCCAGGTCCCCTCTTGTGGCTATGTGCCCCATCCAGGTCCCCATCCTGTGGCTATGTGCCCCATCCAGGTCCCCATCTTGTGGCTATGTGCCCCATCCAGGTCCCCATGTTGTGGCTCTGGTCCCCATCTTGTGGCTCTGTGCCCCATCCAGGTCCCCATCTTGTGGCTATGTGCCCCATCCAGGTCCCCATCTTGTGGCTATGTGCCCCATCCAGGTCCCCTCTTGTGGCTATGTGCCCCATCCAGGTCCCCATCTTGTGGCTATGTGCCCCATCCAGGTCCACATCTTGAGGCTCTGTGCCCCATCCAGGTCCACATCTTGAGGCTCTGTGCCCCATCCAGGTCCCCATCCTGTGGCTATGTGCCCCATCCAGGTCCCCATCTTGTGGCTATGTGCCCCATCCAGGTCCCCATCTTGTGGCTATGTGCCCCATCCAGGTCCCCTCTTGTGGCTATGTGCCCCATCCAGGTCCCCATCCTGTGGCTATGTGCCCCATCCAGGTCCCCATCTTGTGGCTATGTGCCCCATCCAGGTCCCCATGTTGTGGCTCTGGTCCCCATCTTGTGGCTCTGTGCCCCATCCAGGTCCCCATCCTGTGGCTATGTGCCCCATCCAGGTCCCCATCTTGTGGCTCTGTGCCCCATCCAGGTCCCCATCTTGTGGCTATGTGCCCCATTCAGGTCCACATCTTGAGGCTCTGTGCCCCATCCAGGTCCACATCTTGAGGCTCTGTGCCCCATCCAGGTCCCCATCCTGTGGCTATGTGCCCCATCCAGGTCCCCATCTTGTGGCTATGTGCCCCATCCAGGTCCCCATCTTGTGGCTATGTGCCCCATCCAGGTCCCCTCTTGTGGCTATGTGCCCCATCCAGGTCCCCATCCTGTGGCTATGTGCCCCATCCAGGTCCCCATCTTGTGGCTATGTGCCCCATCCAGGTCCCCATGTTGTGGCTCTGGTCCCCATCTTGTGGCTCTGTGCCCCATCCAGGTCCCCATCCTGTGGCTATGTGCCCCATCCAGGTCCCCATCTTGTGGCTCTGTGCCCCATCCAGGTCCCCATCTTGTGGCTATGTGCCCCATTCAGGTCCCCATCCTGTGGCTATGTGCCCCATCCAGGTCCCCTCTTGTGGCTATGTGCCCCCTGTGTTGTTCTTCACACACATAAAATAGAAAAAAAAAAAGATGATTTTCACCTGTCCTCCGTTCCCTCGGCGGCCTTCCTGCAGATGTGTTCCGCAGGCACCACAGAGTCCGACCCCTTGACGATCCCGACCTGGTCCAGGAGGAGCCGCCGACAGCAGCGCTGAATTGCCGCACAGAGACTGTCTCCCAGCACTGCATTTCCAATGCCAGCCGCTGGCCAATCAGAGGCCAGCAGCTGACATCTGCATATGGCAATGACGTCATACTCGCTGCGCCGACACGCAGATATCAGCTGCTGGCCTCTGATTGGCCAGCGGCTGGCATTGGAAATGCAGTGCTGGGAAACAGTCTCTGTGTGGCAATTCAGCGCTGCTGTCGGCGGCTCCTCCTGGACCAGGTCGGTATCGTCAAGGGGTCTGTGCCTGCAGGCCGCATAAAGCAGCCTCAGGGGCCGCATGCGGCCCGTGGGCCGCGTGTTTGAGACCCCTGATCTAGAACATGCAAATTGTCTATTTAGAAAGGAAAAGGACTTGTACTCTAGTGCCACATATTGGAAGTAGCAATCCTAAAAGTCAATTAGAACCCTTTAACAAGCCTTGCCACATGACTTAGGATAAAGGGTCGATATTGACTTTTAGGATTGCTACTTCCAATAGGTGGCACTAGAGTTCTACTTCTCTTCCTCTCTGAAGAAGCAATTTGCATATTTAACCTCCCATGGCCTATAAGTCTCCCTACACTGGCTTGTCAGGCATGTCACTCTCCATAATGAGAGATGTTACCCCTTAGACTGTTGCTACTTCTGGAATCATCACCTATCTCCAGAATGGGCATATTTATCTTGCACCAACAGAAATAGCACCTTAATCAGTTCTTTTTTCCACAGGCTTGGCGTCCGGGGGACGCCACGCAATCCCCGCCTATCTGCTTATTATTCCCCTAAATCCCTGCCTCTCTGCTTAATTATCATATCCCCACCTCCCCTGCACATCACAGGGCCCTGGGACAGGCCCGGTGACGTGAACTGTGCTCCCTGACTTCTGGGCATGCACAAAGCACCGCTCAGATAGAGCACGCTTTGCTTCATCCCGGCCCCGTCTACCTGTGCTCTGCGCCGCAGGTTTCTATTGTGCAGGCGCCGGAAAGTGACAGTGACCCCCCGGCACCTGCACAATAGAAACCTGCGGCGCAGAGGACGGAGATATGGGGCCAGGATGAAGCTAAGCGTGCTCTATATGAGCGGCGCTTTGCTCATGGCCAGAAGTCAGGGAGCACAGTGCACGTCACAGGGCCTGGCACAGTGCACGTCACAGGGCCTGTCACAGGGCCCTGTGATGTTCAGGGGGGGATATGATAATTAAGCAGATAGGCGGGGATTGGCGTCCCCCGGACCCCAAGCCTGTGGAAAAAAGAATTGATTAAAGTGCTTTTCTCTGCAATCAGACCTCTACTATGGGCCATACAGGTATGTATAGATTTACTTTTCAATACCATGTATGGCCATAGTAGAGGTCTGATATCGCCCAGGGGGGTGACAAATTCCCTTTAAAGCCACATGGATCTCTCATTTATTGCTTGAGTATTGTGTCTAGCTGTTTAGTCTTGTTTCAGTCTCCAGCTCCTGGACTGTCTTTTCCAGACTGTTCTCACCTATCTACGGATTGTTTCTTACAACTTCTTTGCTATATCCAAGAATATCTATAACTGCTTTCTGTTCCTGCTCATGATCCTTTCGGCCACTAGTTTCCAGCAGTGCTATGCCAGTATCGTAACAGAGTGCCACCTGTCCTTTATTGATGGTGCAAGACAGGGCTCAGTTATAGGTGCAGATCCTTTGCACATATATTCCCAGGATGGGAATACCCATTTATCTCTTTCTTATATGGCCTTAGTCCCAGTACCAAATTTCAATAATATTATTTAGAGCTGCTACCACCCGGCAAATCAAATAAAGGAAGCATAAGAGCCACAAATGGCTTCCGAGCAGAAGTATAACAGTAGAGACCAAGGAGACCAGTATTATGTACCACGGGGGTCCTTATTATAGATTTTGCCGTGGGACCCAAGATTTTCAAGTTACACCATGGATTGGGGAGTACTACTATGTATAGTGGAGTACATGCATAGAAGGAATCACATTTATCTTGGCTTTTCACTCCAGCTGATGGAGGAGTAGAGAACATTTCCCACCGGTCTCGCGAATTCAGTGCTGCATTTTATAGACGAGATTGACTATAATTATCTTACTTTCTGAAATATCCAATTCATAGTATCCATTGTCATAGAACGAAGCGCTGTCAGGGCCCTTTTTAACATATTTTTAGAGAACTAGTTCATTGTATGGAAAAAAATAGGTCCTTGAACATTTTCTTTAGCAGAGAGTTATTTAAGCACAAGAGTGGAGTAACGAGTCCTCTACTGTATTTAACGGGGTACAGTGAAATCCACTTAGTTGAAAGGAACGCATTGCCGTCTCGGTGAGGCGTTATTGCTGTGTAATGCTTTTCTGTGCATCCACTGTGCAGTTTTTATGGCTCGGGTTCTCGAGGGGATAGCTGCTTCACAGAGCCGCACATAAGTGATGTTGATGAGCAGACTCCATTTCACTACATCTGGGAACTAGGTTCCTTGTACATCATCTAAACAAATATCCTTATCCAATTTTTTTTCTCTCAACCACCGGTTAAGTTGGCGTTTAGCACTGTGAGGTCTCTTTATTCTTCTAATTGTTATGTGCTGTGGCATCACCATGACAAGGAACAGTTTGCGAATTGCTGTGTACTAGAATATCTTACCTTAAAGAGCATTTACCCTAAAGATGGAAGAAAATATATACAGTATTCAACTTGTTATATAGAAATTATCCACAGGCCGCTGTTTCCGGACACGTTCTACACCCGATGTGAGCGGGTCTGACCCATTCACCATTTAGTATCTTGTGCAATCTCGGTCATTAATACGTGATGGCCCAATTACATTAGTAAGATTGTATTTTCTCGTGTCAATGATTTTTCCTCCTTGATGTTCGTTAAAGTCCTATTGAACAGCTTCCGGCCTTGTGGTGGGTGCAGATTTTTTAAAATCAATAAATTTAACATTGAATAAAAAATTACCAGCCTTTGACTTTCTTAGATATCGGCAGAATTAGAGAATCTGGCAACAAAAACAATTCTCAAACTTCATTTTTAATAATACTGTCCTTTTAGTGCTTGACTTTTACTGGTCAGTCTATATGGTCAGAGTAGAAAAAAACTCACAGCTTTTACAGTAAAGAATCCCTTCCAGAGTCTCTTACTATGGAAAGGATTCTTTAATGTCAGAATTTTGAAGTTGAGGAATAATTGGTTTAAATGGATTCATCATCCTTTCAAGAAAGGTTCTAAAACTTTTGTGAATCAAATTTAAAGTTCAATACAAAGATGGAGAAAGATTTTTTTTCTCCCCTGTTAAAACAAATTTGAAAAATTTTTTGCAAGCAGTCTGTGATTTGTGGGGGTTCAATCTCTGGTACTGTTGCTAATCATGACAACAAAGGACACTGTGAGTAGAAGATGGAGAACAAAATTTCTGCGAGTGAAGTCCAATGTTTTCCACACACCCATAGATTTGATTGGGTGAGTGGCATCTGATTTCTAAGAGAAATTGCAGCATGCTACAATTTTTTTTCACTGACCGATATATACGCTCATGTGAGTGAACCCTTAATCCCGTGTTTTATCAGCAGCAGCATAATTAGATTACTTTGGACCTCAGTGCAAATGTTGCTGCCCCTACTGCTCAATATACTATGCTATACTGGACTCCAGAAGTGCTGTTCATATGACCTAGGTGACCCTCGAAGTTCCACAGCTCATGTGGATCATTGCGTTCTAATGTACTGCCCCCCCACCTATCTGTCCAAGCACAGACCTTTTTTTTATTTCTCTAATGTACCACCTAGTACTGCATTCTGTGAACACCTGTGTATCAGATATTTTATATCAGCACTATTAAAAAAAAACAGAGCATTTATCCTCAATAACTCGGACCAATCATATTGTACAGTGGTGTAATTTAATTTCATGTTTAAAGGCAATCTGTCAGTAGGATCTACCCTCCTAAGCCTTCCATATGGGCATGTAGGTCATAGGAAGCTGAATAAAATGGTACCTTGATATCTGCGATGCGATATCTTATTCCTGAGAAATCTATATTTTTCCTAATATGTAAATGAGCTGTTAAGATCTATGGGCTGGACATAGATCTCCCTAAGAATCTGCCTCTAGGGCTTATTTTTAATGAAAGGGGTGTAACCAGTGTGAGACATGTAACTAACACAGAACAGCAGAACTAAACTTTGTGTCCTTGCAAACACATTTGCTGTAGCTATCACGGCTCTGCTGTGTTGCAACACTGACTGCCTATGAGATGGAAGCTGAAGCACTAAAAGGACACCTGAAGATTTGTTAGTGATAATCACATACAGTTATGCAGGAGATCAGGAGAGTTGAGAGCGGCCATTACACATCGCTCCCCTTCAATCTCTGGAGACAGATTCTCGTGGAGATTTATGTCCGGCCCATAGATCTTAACAGCTCATTTATATACAAGAAAAATGTGGATTTCTCTGGAATAAGACATTGGATCGCAGATATCAAGGTATAATTTTATTCAGCTTCCTATAGCTTGCATGTCCATATAGATGGCTTAGGAGGGTTGACCGTACCGACAGATTCCCTTTAAAGGCTTTGGATACATGCAGGTCTTTTTAGTGCATTGTATGTTTTATGTCATATAAACATTACTGCAATCAGTTTGGATTAAAAGTTTTTCCTCTCCTGCTTGTGACGCGCCCCCTGGGCCATGTTTGTGTAGCGTTGCGCACGCGGGGAATACCCGGAGCCGGATCAGATAGGGATAGTAGTCCTCGTGGCGGTGACCCGGTCCGTGCCCAGGGTGTCAAACTAAGTGGCGTTATTGATATGATGGTATTAGTGTCCGACTACGCCACCCGTTGAATGCGGCTATGAAGCCGCCGCTGCAGGGCAGTCCGCTGAGGCCGGTGGTTCGGATGTGCAGCGTGGATGGTATAACCCCCAACGGGAGGGGTATGGCCTCAGGGCAGCTATGTTAGAGATGACAATGGGAGTGATGGTGCGGGTGTCCCAGTACTGATGGTGCAGGTGCGACGACGAAACACGGAGGCTTGAAGTGCAGTTTCAAAAGCTTTACTCACAGTTCTTTACCAGGTCGCCCGTGCACAGTAGGACCACCCGAGTCGTGCTGCGTCCACCAGGTCAGGGACTCGGCCAACTCCCAGGCAGTTCCAGAGCGTGGTCCTGAGCTCCCCTCTCTTCCTTCCTACTGGCCGTCCCCACCAGGGATCCACCTTTGTCCAGCTCCCTCGGGCCTTCTGGTGGTGAAACCTTTCCCGGCTTCCCTGACCCTATACGTGGTATGCCTTCCTGGTGGATATGGCGAGGGGTCGCGACAAAACTTGTCCACGACCTCCGGTTCCTGGCTAAGGATAATTGGCCTCCACCAGTTTGGGATCCGGTACCCTGCTCTGCCAACCCTTCACCCGTTTCCGTTCTCTCGTGGGATCTCAGGGTTCCCTCTATGCTTTCGTCTCTGGGCCTTTCCTTGCGTCTCTCTTCTACCTCCTTTTTCCTTCTCTCTCTCTCTCTCTGCTTCAGGCCTGGCTCTGGAGCTGGGCCCAGACGGAGCCACAGCTCCCTGTCAGCCCTCTCTGGCTGAGCTCCTCTCCTCTTCTCCTCCTGCCTGAACTGAACCCTGATCTAAGATGGTGCCCACCTTATATACCTCCCTCTGACACCCGAGCCCAGGTGACAAGCACCCAATGGGCTCCTTCCTATGCCCAGAGTCCCTCCCCTGTCTGCTCCTACACCACTGGGATGTTCCCCCCCCCCCCCACTCCAGCCGGGGACAGACGCTGTCATACCTGCACATCTATCTGGTGGGAGCACCGTTGATCTGTCCCCCGGAAATGGGGTGAGTGTGGTGCATGCAGCTAACTGAGCCCAGTTCCACACTCCATCCTTACCCGGGAGTGGAATACCACACCTCTGGTCTGAGGTGCAATACCCCTGTAGCAGCCGAGTCCTCGGGGTGCTACACTTGCATGTATCAGAATACACTGCAAGCTGCTCATTTCTGTTCAGTATCAATCCTGACAGTTTCCTAATGTATATTGTGCTACATGCAATCTACGGGGAAAAAAATGGGCACAAATACATATAGATTACATTGGGTTTAATGTAAGTCAAAATGATCTACTGGTCGACACTAAAGACGAGCGAACCTGAACTGTAAAGTTCGGGATTCGTACTGGACACCTAGGTGTCAGGTGCTGAACTCCGAACACGGACTTCTCCTGGAAGTCCGTTTACAGTTCGGGAGT
The DNA here is from genome assembly GCF_046119375.1 of Phyllobates terribilis. Classification (NCBI taxonomy): domain Eukaryota; kingdom Metazoa; phylum Chordata; class Amphibia; order Anura; family Dendrobatidae; genus Phyllobates; species Phyllobates terribilis. The sequence continues at coordinate 147,322,845 of NW_027362769.1, read as the reverse complement.
CTGGGGAGGAGAGAGAGAGATTTTTTCCAGCTCCAAAGTTCGGGTCCCCATTAATTTCTATGGGATTCGGGTTAAGGTTCAAGTTCGGGTACAGTTCTGGTACCCAATCCGAACTTTGGACTAAAGTTCGGTTGAACCGGACGAACCTGAACTTTCACAGGTCTGCTCATCCCCAAAAGCAGTATCTCCTTTATTCTTCTGAGTTCACAATATGTGTTTATTATGACATATCTTAGCATGAAATCTATGCATGGCTTTATGGGAAATGTATAAGAGGATCAATTGGACTTTTCTGTGGCTGCCTTTGCTCCTTTCGGGTGTTTAACATTCCGGAATTGTGGTTGGGGTACAGCACGAAGATCTACCATGGAATGAAAAGCACGACAAGTCATTCATTTCGAAAGAAAAGCTTTAGTAGACATTGATGCAATCATAGACTAAAATATCATCCGTAATTGAAAAATGGATGCCACTCGTAAGTGAATTACAGTATATGTCTCTGTAATGTAATCAATAGATTACAAGTGCACTCCTGCGCTACCTACGAACAGAAACACAAGCCCTTTCTTTCTACTTTCTCCTCTAACACATGAAGGGAAATGATACTATAGTACGACGTGATTGACCTTTCAGAGAAGGCTGTAGTAATGCATCTATATTTATTCTTCTACATCATGGCATGATCGGGATGTGCAACTGTAAGAAGGAATACATGGTTCAGGAAGGTATCTAACAACACAAATTACAATTAGCAGCCTTAATGAAGTAATGTGTGCCGACAGCTCCTCGACACCGGAATGAAGCTGGCAAATTCTAATAATAGACTCTTGTGCGGGCATGGCCATGTATAAACATATGCCTAGGGAAAGCTGCAGAAAATGCAGCTTCTCTCCAGCAGATGTTTTACAGAACTATTCCAGCCATGGATGATGCATCGCTTTTCGATGTTTATAATGCGTTAATTATGTAAGAAATGTGTCAATTTTACAATTTAATCTATGATTCTAAAGCTGATCTGACACTAGATCTCACAATCCAATTTACATACGTTATTTACATACATCTCCTAAACCTGCTGAGACTGTTGGAATTATTTTCCAAATCATAATGGCAGTATTACCCTAATAGTAAAATGAAATGGCTTCGTAAAATGTACATTTTAATATTAGGCAGGGCAAATTTTCACAATGGATTTTAAAGTCATTCTGACCGGGGTTTTTCCAAGGAATTACATCAACCTCATACGTTTTGGCAGTTTGGCTCTCTCAGGGCTCGCATGACATTATGTCTTGCAATCTCTGAGGCCAATCAGCGCTGGTTTAACTCTCCTCTCCTTTGGACAAATCAAGACATCTGGAAGAAATGAGAGTTGTAGCTGCCCTCTCACTTCCTCCAGATATCAATTATGTTTGTAGGAGAGGAGAGTGAAGCTAGTTCAGATTGGCCTAAGGGATCACGTGACATACCAATGTCACAGGATCCCCGGGAGAGCAAGTGCCAACATAGCTGAAATGGTGCCGGCACCAAAAATGAGGAAAAGAGATATTATTTTACTGGGGGGGGAGGAAAGATATGTTTTCAGAATGGGTTGTCCAAGTAGTCGATAACCCCTTTAATCTTACAATTCCATACAGTCAAATACAGATATAAAGATTATACTCAATTACAGGGACTGTTTGTCCCGATCTTCTGGTTTCATTAATAGAATGAAAAGGACAATTGAAGAAAGGGAGCATATGGATAATAATGCAGTTTTTTATGCCACTCACGATAATTGAAATTTTGAAAGCAATTTTCAAATGTAGCATAAGCCAAAACTTGTACGGCGCTTGCGCTATTTGCCTCCCTTAGACATTTAATAACTTTGTATTTTAGGTGCTATAGTACTAAATGAATGTCTGGTGCATCATTAGTTTGATACATTTGTAGGTACTGTAACATTACTAATCATCTGAACTTAACATGTACTACTCAAGTAGTAGGAAGGATAGCTCACCTTGGGGCCAAACCTATGTGAAGAACGAGGGTCCCCTATTGCATATTTCCTTTATTGACATAGCTTTTGACTTCTGCATTGGACAGAGATTGAATAAGTGGGTCTCCCACCAATATATTACATAATAGCAAGAAGGATCGTAGTTCCCCATCACCCAGTCCATGGTAAGGAGGTGTTGTGTAGAGTTTTGGTGGAGCGTGAGCACTGATACATATAATACTATGGGAGGAAATTAAAAAGGTCTTTTGAAGTTATTAAATTGCTTTAAATAGTTAGACAGCATGAAAATAAGCAAGTTTTGATTTGACTTGCTGTTTCTATCTGCTTTCATTCTCCTGAAATGAAAGCTTTTATCTAACATAGTGGGGCGATTCTCTTCTGATATTCAGAAGAAACTAGTACATGCTTTTTTTTCATGCACAAATTTGGAATGTAAAAAGACATTTATCTGAACTGCCCCATTGAATAACATCAGTCTGAGTATTGTCTGTTTTTTCCATGGACAGCACTCGAACTGAAAATATGGTCGTTTGAAGGTTACTCTTAGGCTGTGTGCCCACTATGCGTTTTTCAAGCGTTTTTGATGCGGATTTTCCGCAGCGTAAACTCTTGCAAAACGCTTGGTAATACGTGCCCCATGATCCCCAATGAAAATCTGAATGTTCTGTGCCCATACTGCGGAATTTTCCGCAGCGGATTTTCCTTGCGGAAAAATCTGCAGCATGTCCATTATTTGTGCGTTTCTGCATGCGGATTTGAGGTCCCAATGCATTTGAAAAACGCAAGTCAAATCAGCATGTAAAAACGCTGCAAAAACGCGTCAAAAAAACGTGTAAAATCCGCAAGCGTTTCTGACTGCCAAGACCATGCAGAAACGCTGCAGAAATTTTCTGCTTCATTTCTGCATCGTGGGCACATACCCTTAGAGTGAGAGCGCTCAGTGCATCTGTGCATCCTTTCAGGTTTTTGTTCTCTGTTAGTATCTTCAAGGGGGTGTCCGGTATCAGAAAAACATGTCTACTTTCTTTCAGAAACAGCACCACCCCCTGACCATGAGTTGTGTGTTATTGCGTTTATGTAAAAACCTGCTTCTAAAAATTTCTTTACGAAAAAAATTTTAATTCAGTACTTAGAAAATGAAACTATGTAAGGTGCCATAGAATATGCGAAGATTCAAGGGTGACTTACTCCACTATAAGGGATAATAGGGACACCTCAACATATCTGTTACACACCTGTCTCATATCCGGGCTTTGCTCCCCTCACCCCGGTCTACTGAACTATATTGTGGTCCACTTTGGGCTTTTCAGGTGACATGGAGTGCTCCCAAGTAATCATCTGCCTGGACCTATATAAGGTTTACCTAAACACACACCTATATCTTGGTATTTAGACTTTTAGCGTTCCTGAGTCCTGTCTGCCTGTGGTCTCCAGTACTTCTGTCTGCTTCCCGGCTTCCTGTCTGCCTGTGGTCTCCAATACTTCTGTCTGTTCCCGGCCTCCTGTCTGCCTGTGGTCTCCAGTACTTCTGTCTGCTTCCCGGCCTCCTGTCTGCCTGTGGTCTCCAGTATTTCTGTCTGCTTCCCGGCCTCCTGTCTGCCTGTGGTCTCCAGTACTTCATTCTGTTCCCGGCCTCCTGTCTGCCTGTGGTCTCCAGTACTTCTGTCTGCTTCCCGGCCTCCTGTCTGCCTGTGGTCTCCAGTATTTCTGTCTGCTTCCCGGCCTCCTGTCTGCCTGTGGTCTCCAGTACTTCATTCTGTTCCCGACCTCCTGTCTGCCTGTGGTCTCCAGTACTTCTGTTTGCTTCCCGGCCTCCTGTCTGCCTGTGATCTCCAGTACTTCTGTCTGCTTCCCGTCCTTCTGTCTACCTGTGGTCTCCAGTACTTCTGTCTGCTTGCTGGCCTCCTGTCTGCCTGTGGTCTCCAGTGCTTCTGCTTCCCAGTTCCCTGTCTCCTGCGACTTCCAGTGCTTCGACTTCCCATTTCCCATGTGCCTCACCTGCCTGCTGCACCAACGCCCGTGGCCCTTGTGCTCACCCAGTCTTTGGCTAGGGAGGCCACCAGGTGAACCTCAACAATCCCCCTCAAGGTAAAATAGTTTTGCCACCCTTCTTGAAGATCACTGTTAGATCTTTGATGCACCACTCTTAATCCTCCAAGTACAGCATATTTCAAAGGTGCTAGTGTCGCGCCCCCGGGGCCGTGGGGTACTCGGCAGCCGGGCCCTCAGATGCTTGGGGGATATCACGGTGGCTGGCCCGGTCCGTGGCCAGCCACCGTCTATGTCTATTGGGATAATAGGTTTGTAAATGTTCGTGACGCCACCTGTGGTGTCTGGTAAGGATCACCAGCGCTGCGGCAGCCCACTGAAGCCGGTGTTAAGGCAATTTGCGTGGTATAGCTTCCCACAGGTGGAGCTAGGCCTCAGGGCAGCGTAGATGAAATAATGCAGGGACAGATGGGACCCAGCCGGGTCAGAGCAAGAACAGGGACAGACACGATAGTCACTTCAGTACCTTTTACTGATGGAAATTCAGGCACGTCCCGGAGCACTGTAGGATGAGGGGTGCACGTCCGGATTCTCCCCAGTGAGCGGGTGTAGGGCCTCCAGTTTCTTGCCTTTGTGTGGTAAGTTTCTGACCTGCCTGGAGCTAGACCTAACTTGGTTTCTGTTCTGCACCTGCTGACTTGGTGATAGGGCCTTCTGTTGGAGATCACTCTCCCTATTCTTTGGGGTCTCCGTGATTCCTGACCCTGGTACGTATCAGCTTTTGGTGGATCCTGGGGCATGTAGTTCGCCAGGGGTTCTGGTTCTTTTCTACTGGTCATGAAGATCCACATAGACTCGGACCCGGTGTCCGGTATATGCTTCTGGGGTGAGCTTGTAAAGCTCCTCTGCCCCCTAAGTTACTTTCTTCCACTTGCCTTCGGTCCCGCTCGGGCCCTCACTAGGCTACACACACTGCTGCCGGGACGCTGCTCTTCTTCGCCGCTCTCAGAGTGTCGGCACACTCCTAGCTCTCTATCCTGAGCTCTGTGAGTTCTAGTCTGGACTCACTCCACAGACTGTACTGAACTCTTTCTGCATGAACTGCTAGGCTCTGGCTTGACTGCACTGACTCCTTCTGTGTCTGAGCAGGAACTCCCTAGCTGCTCTGTACTCTAGCAGGCTAGTAACTGAACTGCCTAACTCCACCCTCCCTATATATGTCCCTATCCGGGCTCCCTCTGGTGGTCTGAGGTGGAAGGTGGAGGTGTGTGTGTGCTGTGGGGGCCTCTTGTGGAGAAATCCTTCTATGCAACCCTCTAGGATCTGTGGTACCAAGCACAGCTGGGCGCCACACTAGATATATAAAATTACAATAAAGGTCTTGTAATGCTTTTTGGGGTGGTAAGGACTTTTCCGTTCCTCAGACATAGTGTTAATACCTGCCTGAGATTTTACTAGTATTTACTGCTGTGAGAGAGGAAGAAGTAACTGCCTCTTTCACAGTCTGGACACAGAGGACCCGATTCATCATACCGGCGATCTTCATGCCGGTCTTGATGAGTGAGTGGTGTGGATTGTGAGGTTCCTGATACATTAAGAGGCATGCATCTTAATTAGTAATGAGCGAACACGAACTTGAAAGTTCAGGGTTTGTACTGGACAGTTAGTGTCCGATACTAAATGCCGAACACGGAGTTCTCCTGAAAGTCCGTTGCAATGTTCGTGGTTCCGGGGGGAAGGAGAGAGAGAATTTTCCAGGTCAAAAGTTTGGCTCCCTGTTCTTTTTAATGAGGTTCGAGTTCTGGTTCAAGTTTGGGTACAATTCTGGAATCCAAACCAAACTTTGGAATAAAGTTCGGGTATGATACCAGAACCCGAACTTCCATGGATCCGCTCACCCCTAATCTTAATGAATTAGGTGAGGCGCGAAGTGACGTCCACCTCCCTGCATACCTCATCACAAATCTTACTCCAGTTTTTGTGGCATAGCGATTCATCATGACTTTGACGAGCAGCGGTCGCCACGCCCACATATCACTTTGTCAGAGCTGGTCGAAAAGTACGTGAAAATGCCAAAAATTGCAAAAATTTTAGTGCAGCCTCGAGTTATGCCAAAATCTTGAGTTGGTTGTAAGCTTTGATGAAGAGATGCCAGATTTTTTATCATGGCTGCATCAAAAATATAATATTATAAAATAATGATAAAATAGAAAAATATGAATTTAGGGAGGTTGGGTGGGTGGGGGCATATTTTATTAGCCCAATAGATTGACTTTCTGGTAAAATGATAAAATGTACATGATGTTAAAAGTCATTTCCTTGTAGGTTATATTTGATAGCTTTTCCCTTTCGATGGCATGCTATTACTTCACTGTTATCGCATGGAGACTTGCCTAGAACCGCGCTTGCTTATCTTTTCAGCTTTAGTCTTCAAAATCATAAGCTACAAAAATATGGTGATAAAAAATGCAGCTCCTGTTGCCTAGCAACACCATAACTATATATAACACCGCTAACGCGTGCATTGTTTTAATGAAACAGAACAGCGATTCCCCCAGTATACACTGAATTACATAATCGCTAGAAATATTTGGGAGATGATGGTCTTAACTGTGTTTGCAAGAGCAAAGCTGCGTATCTGTGAAAGTTTATAATATGGTGCCCGCAAACACCATCCATGCCCAACCGATGTCCTGTCTAGCAATATTTGTGTACCTAGGATTCTGTTTTGCTCACAATTTTCATGGCATTTAGTCCCTGGTCAAAGAAATTTCAACCATATACCTCCGAGGCTCCTTTTCATCATGAATGGGAAAAATATTGCTCATGTTCTGTTCCTCTGCAGTGAAGCTTATAGAGCTGAATTACTCAGGAGCCGATGCGAATGTCACATGTTTTGGAGAAATGGTGGGTCATTTTTCATCCTATTAATCAGAGCAGCCTGAATAATGCACATTAGTAAACATGACTAGGAGGGGAAATGAGCAATTCGATTCGCACTGTCCTGGTTGGGAGTCCAGTTTGGTCCTCCATGGCAGCCGGTCTTCACTTTGTTGCCTTGCATCCTCCGTGCTTTATGCACATACTAGGTCCAACAATGTCATGGGACTTAGTAAGTGCCAGAGGTGACCAGAATGCTGGTGTAAGGCTCACCTTGTGAGATGGATCTGCTAAACCTCTGTTCCGGAGGGGAACATGGACTCAGGATGTTGGTGCAGCTTCCCAGAGGACACGTGGAATTGAGGACTTGGACTATCTGGAATCTCAGAAGCTGTCAGACTGATGAAGTGGAACCCAGCAGTGATGGATGCAAGTTGAAAACACAGCAAGCACAGGTAATGGAAAAGAACAAACATGAAACACTAGAGTAGGGTTCCTCAAACTACGGCCCGCGGGCCACATGCGGCCCGTGGTGGACTTTTATCCGGCCCGCCGGGCTATGGGTGGAGGAGAGGAGAGCGGTGTCAGCGCCCGCCCTTCTCCCTCGCTTGCTCAGGGCCCCGGCAGGCGGATACTTACCTCTCCCCGTGCCTCCGCAGATCCGCTGTCTTCCTGCACTGCGCTTCCTGTGACGTCTCAGGTCAGAAGGTGCGGTGACGTCTTTACACCGCGCCCTCCCGAGTGCCGTCACAGGCAGCGCAGAGCAGGACGACGCCGACGCTGGAGTCCAGACCAGAGTAGAGCAGCGGCAGCAAGTAAGAAGTGAGGTGAGTATTGGATTTTTTTTTTTTTTTTTTTTTAATGTATGGAGGCATAGGTCATTATATGGGGAGAGAGGTGACATCCTCCATGGGGCATAATATGGGGGGGGGTGACATGCTGCATGGGGCATAATATGGGGGGGTGACATGCTGCATGGGGCATAATATGGGGGGTGACATCCTGCATGGGGCATTATAAGGGGTGGAACAGCCTGCATATGGCATTATAAGGGGGAAACAACCTGCCTATTGGGAACATTTACCTGCCTATTGGGGACATTTACCTGCCTATTGGGGACATTTACCTGCCTATTTAACTTTACTTGTTCTTCATTTTAAATATTGTATTTGTTCCGTATTGTTTTTTTTACTACAAAATAAGATATGTGCAGTGTGCATAGGAATTTGTTCATAGTTTTTTTTTAAAAACTATATTCTGGCCCTCCAATGGTCTGAGGGACCGTGAACTGGCCCCCTGTTTAAAAAGTTTGAGGACCCCTGCACTAGAGTCTCAATCCTAAGACACAAGTGTGTGTCATAATGGGCCTTAAGTAGGATTAAGGAGATGATGTCACTAAGCCACATCGGGCAACTTGGAAAACCCAACATTGTGCACAACAGAGGCAGTGGACCGAGATGAAGGAACTATAGCCTGGGATACCTGGGATAAATTTGTAACAGCCGGGCCAAGAATGCTGGGCACAGAAGTGAAGACCAGCTGCCTCAGAGGTCTGGATGCTGGATCAGGACAGCATGAATCAATTTGCTCGTCTCTAACTAGGAGCATTTGGGCAGCAGTTTAATCGGGGGCATGTTTATTGTAAACCATGTGCTCTCTACTTGGTGTGGTCATAGTCATATTCTCCGACTCATCAAGACCAGCGTTGTTTATGGCAATCTTGATGAGGGGGTGTTGGAGTCAGAGGGACATAATTCATTAAGGAGGCATTTAAGGAAACCTGACAGCTGATACATGCTGCCCGATAAACTGGCAGCATGTATCAGGCACTGGCTGCCCGATTTCAGCCATGTATATTTGACTCTAAAATGCTGCGGCATTTCAAAGAAAAACATACTTTAAACCCGCCAGAGCCTCAGCCGCTTGGGTAACAATTTGGCAATGCCAGTTCTCCCCACCTGTTACCAATGACTGATGGATTTCTCCCTATACACACACACGCAAGGTAGCAGGAGCAGGTAGAGAGAAAACAAGGAGCAGGTAGAGAGGAAACAAGCAGCTGGTAGAGAGAAAACCAACCTCTCTGACTAGTCACCTAACCTATGCGGTTTGGTCCCCGGCCGACTTCTAAAGAGCGTAATATTCGAGACCGCCCAAGAGTGGCGCTCCTTTTTGACATCATGGTTTTCTAATCTCATACTTGATGCTGTCTATGTTTTGTTTCACATAGCTTCAGTCATCTCTGTTTTTTTGCCTCCTTTTCAACCCATAAAACAACAAACCAACAGACTTTCATAATATTTTAATCAGAAAGTCTGGCTATGGGCATTGTGGCTAGTAGTAATCTACCGTGCACTTGACTATCACCATGAGCAATTCTGCACAATAGATCTGCATACAGTGCCATGCAGTGATACTGTAACAAGAGAAAAGCCTCGTAGCAGTGTGAAATTTGGCATTCGTAGGCTTTATAGAAATGTCGATTCTAGCCAATAGTCTTATTTTTTCTTTCTTTCTTTTTTTTTTTTTTACAAAGATCCACATAATCCAGATTTGACAAATTTAGCAGTCTGCACTGGCTCCCTGCCCAATGCATTGTTAATGAGAGCCAGGCTAAAAATTCTATTGTAATTGCACACGAGTTCAGTTTTGGTTGCTGAAATCGGAGAATTGTATTGTGACAGGAAGGTTATCAGTTACAAAGAATTGTCAGCCATTAAAATATCACTGTGTTCTCATGAGAAATTCTAATTGTGTATTTCTCGTAATGTGTCTGCTCGAAACATAAAAGCCATCTAGGAGAAACTGGAATTGCATTGTACTGTGTGATTTCACTAACTACAAAGGAAAAGTAAACCAACTATTGATTGCTGTTCTTTGGCAAGACAAAATCACCTTCTGACCTCTTCTTTTTCTAAGTGTTTAATGTTCCTGTAGTGCCTCCTCTGGAGAAATAAAGCATTACACAGCTTCCATTCAAACAAATAGGCTGTTCTTGTAATGCATGGAAATACAACGTCCTCCAGAAACTTTGTAACTACATAATGAGAGTCCACACAGTTGAAGGGGTTCTCCGAGAATAAGGAAAAATGGTGTCCTTGATATAATTCAGACTGCTGCCTCATGTGTCAGAATGGGCTGCAGACAGAAGACATACAGCTCCCGAGACCTGTGTCTCAACTGACAAGAACTGTATTACACATGCCTCAGTCAGCCAGGAGCAGGGCTGTGATATGTGAAGAAATATTGATTCCTCACTGAGTACAACGTGACTTATCTCCAGCTTCAATCCTCCTCAATGTTTATTTGTTTTCCAGTAGGGTACAGTCCGTTTCTTGCTATACAGCTGTCAGACTTACAGCGGTGGAGTAGGATGAAGCTGGAGATCTCCTTGCCGAGCAAGACCTATTTCTTCATATATCAAAGCCATGTTCCTGGCAGCCAAGTGGGGCATGTGTGACTCAGGTCTTGTCAGTTGAGACACAGATCTCAGGAACTGTATATCTTCACTCTTCACATGACTAGTATGGGCTGCAGTTTGACTATATCAGGGACTCAATTTTATCTCATTCTTGGAGAACCCTTTTAAGTTCTCACGATGAGTTTTTGGTGAGTTTTTTAATGTTGTGTATTTTTCCTATGCAAAAAACTTAGCGTCTTATTGTTGCAGCAAAGTGGATGGGACTTATAGAAATTTCATGCCCACTACACTTTTGTTTTATGCTGTGCAAACTGACCTTCAGTGTATTTTTAAAATCCACAATATGTCTATTTCTCTTGGGGTACACTGAGTTTTATGTGCGTTTTTTCCCCATAGAATTTTGTTAGACGCGGAGAATCCGCAGTAAAAAATGCTACAGAAATCAAACTAAAAATGCATGACTATATCAGTAAAGTTTTGTCAAAGCCAAATACCAGGGAATATCAAAAACAAAACTGCTTTTATTTAAAGCACGACACCCCAAAAAGAGACAAAAACTGCAGAGTCAAAAACGCAATAAAAACTCATATAAAAAAATGCCCTCAAAAACACAATGAAAAAAGTGCAAGCAACCTAACTTTTTAATAGGTGCAGAAATGCTGCAGAAAATCTGCAACATCAAAAACTCATCAAATATACTCATCGTGAGAATGTAGCCTTATGGAGAATATTTATTTTGGAATTTCCTTTAAAAATGTGATTTGTAATTGCAGATAATTCCTTTAATTGCAATGCTAGACTGCCAAATCCATATTAGTTTTTGGGGTTTTGTTATGACATAGTCGCATAATTCTTCAAGTCAGGACGATTACGGCATCTGTGTGCTGTCCTTTTTTTATTTTTGTACCGACCATTTGATTTAAATAAGCAAGTTTGATTTGTAAATTGGATCAAAAATGCATAAACATCCTTTTTTATTTTTTTGCAATCACTCGGTCCCCAAAAAACCATATACATGCGAACTATTCCATAGACTACAGAGGGTATTTGTCCTATCCGAGAAAAACCCGGACCGAACCCGTACATGAAAGACATCTGAATGAGGCCTCAAGCTGATTGAATTCTTGTATCATCACATCACGCACAGAACAAAATCAGCAATATTTCAGTGTTAGCAGTTTTGCAATTAAAATGGAAGATTTGATTGACGGGTACCATACACAATATTTGAAAAAGAAAAATACAATAAATAATTTAATATTGTGAACAAAACAAGAAAATATGAGCTCTCACTAGGATATAATCCCCTGGAGTTCCAACCGGATTTTTTCTTTATTTCTAAACAAACCTACAAACTACAGTATTTTGCAGAAAAATTAGTAAAGTGTAAAGAATTACAAACATTATTAGTTATATACTGTACGTATCCAGCTCAGAATACTGATATCAACAGATCGACTACATCTACTGTGACCTGCAAAATTACCACAATTACGATCTCAAAAATCTCCAATAGTTCCTCCATGTCCTAGAGAAATCACAGAAATGTCAACTTTTATTCCTAACAAACTCTGAATAAAGTGCCATATTTTTTTGGACTGCCCAGGAATTATTGACAGTAGAGAAACAGCAAAAGAAAGCAGAAAACAGCTTGCCCAAAAATGTAGATTATGATATATGTATTTCTTAAATGCAAAGGTAAAACATTAAAAATGTTAAAATTCAACCTCTGGATGAATAAAAAGTGGTAACCGCTCACGGGTTTTTTTCAATCATTATCTTGGACCTCAGTTAGCAAAACTGCAAAAAAAAAACCTGTCTTTGTTGCAATTTGCAATTTATCAGACCTCAGCTTTAATTTTTCTAGTAAAATAAAACTTGATCTGGATTTAGGCAACAAAAGCAAAAAAAATTTAGGAAAGTTTTGATAAATTTGCCCTTATTTGTTTCTGTATGTAGAATTTTGAGGGTGTTGTAGATCCTTGAGTACAATGGGAGGCTTCTGCCTAAATAGGAGTTTATCACTGAAATAACTTGAAAAACAAAAGCAATTTTCAATGTAAATTTAATGAATATAATGAAAATCAGACTTTGCATTTTTGCTTTTCAATTTTGGGTCAACGGAAAAAAGTAAACAAATGAATCTGGCTCGGACAAATGTTGGTTCCATTAAATCAACATTCTGTTGCACAACTGTTTGAGGCAATCACTAAAAGCAAACGATTTCTATAACTCTCAGTGAGACTTCTGCCCAGTCCACAGGTATTTTGGCCGATCCTTGTGAGCAAACTGCTCCTTGTGTCTCAAGTGTGAAGGAGCCTTTGCCAGATTGCAGGTTTCAGCTTCTTCCACATATTTTCAGTGGGATTTAGATCAGGCCTCCTAGAAGCCACTTCAGAATAGTCCAGTGCTTTGCTCTCTGACATTCTTGGATGTTTTTAGCCATGTGTTTTGGGTCATTATCCAGTTGGAGGACCAATAACCTGCGACTCAAACCAAACTTTCTGACACTGGGCAGCACATTTCGCTCCAGAATGCCTTGACAGTCTTGAGATTTCATTTTACCTTGCACAGATTCAAAGACCCCTGTGCCAGATGCAGCAAAAAATTCCCAAAACATAACTGAGCCTCCTCCATGTGTCACAGTAGGTACAGTGTACTTTTCTCTGTAGGTTTCATTTTTGCGTATATGAACATAGAGCTGATGTGACTTTCGAAAAAGCTCCAGTTTTGCCTCACCTGCTTAAGGATGTTCTCCCAGAACCTTAGTGGCTTGTAAATGTGCAATATAGCAAATTCCAGCTTTGCTTTTTTATGATTAGCTTTAAACAGTGGTTTCCTTCTCAATCCACTTCCATCAAGTCAACTTTGGCCAAGACATTGACGAATGGTGCGATCTTACACTGATGTACCTTGACCTTGGAGTTCACCTCTAATCTCTTTGAAAGTTGTTCTGGGCTCCTTGGTTACCATTTTTATTATCCAACTCTTCTGTTTGTCATTAGCTTTCTTCTTGCGGCCATGTCCGCCGAGGTTGGCTACAATACCATCAAGCTTAAACTTCTAAATAATATGTGCAATTGTAGTAACAGGAACATCAAGCTGTTTGGAGATGTCTCATAGTCTTTACCTTTAACATGTTTGTCTATAATTTTCTTTCTAATCTCCTGCGAAAACTCTCTTTGGCTTTCTTTGGTCGATGTTCACTGTGGTGCACACCATGATACCAAACAGCACGGTGACTACTTTTCACCCATTAAATAGGTCACTGACTGATTGGAAGTTTGTAGACACCTGTGATGCTACATTTAACATGTCCTTATGGTCAAAATACTTTCAATATTCTCTAGTGGAACCATCATTCTTGCCCAGGCCAGTTTTATTAGTTTGTTTTTCCTGTTGAACCACAATTGAAAAACAAAGTCTGATTGTCATTAAGAAGGGACCATATCTCAGGAATGGAGAGGAGCAGGATCAAAAGAAAAACAACACCAGATTCAGGAGAACAGCGGCATTTACACCGGGTAAAAAATTACATATTTATAGCAAGTAACAAGACTTCTTTTAGATTCCAATAGCAGCACTTATATAATGACCCATAAATATAATGACCCATAAGTCCTATGTATTTTGGATCAGCAGTAATCATGGCGGTTTTCATCATTTTTATCAATACAACACAAATAATACACACTGCGAGGATGATTCTACAGTAGCGGCAGTAAACTACTGGACTACAATCCGCTGCCTATATATTTTCAACCTTGTTCATTTCTTACATCTCAGCAAATAGCCAGTTACTGGTAAGGCTTGAGAAAAACAATGTTAGTAAAAGGGAGATGGAAGCGTGCGCCATGCTCTGTGGCACTTTTCTAGTAACTGTACAGGAGGTTGTTGTATGAAGCTTGTGTGATTGATGGGGCCTCTCCAGCCTTTCCCAGAGATAATTGTTCATTGCCGCTTTTCAATTGCTCCAATGTGGTCAGGTAATTACGGAGCAGCCTTACCGGAAACACACGGTCTAGGGAGCCATTTAACCCGCACACATGCTTATAAAAATAACCTCTATACTAGTGGATCCCTTTTAGATGATCACTATGGTTAAGATGAAAATGCTCTCTTTCTAATGGACATTTATATATTGTTTAGGTTCATTTTTTTTTATTTACTTTGTCTATTATAGGAAATTTCTACTTAAACGAAATATGTAATCAGAAAATGATCTTTTATTTAAAGCAGGATTTTGTACTATATACAGTATAATTTGACCACAGGGACATGTTAAACTAAGGTGTGTCTTGTAGTTAGCATCACTGGTGTAATGGGTGAAAAGTAGTCACCGTGCTGTTTGTTATCATGGTGTGTACCACAGTGAACATGGACCAAAGAAAGCTACAAAGAGTTGACTTCTTAAATTAGAAAGAGAATTATAGAGAAACATGTTAAAGGTAAAGGCTATAAGTCCATCTCCAAATAGCTTCATGTTCCTGGTACTACAGTTACATATATTATTCAGAAGTTTAAGGTCTATGGGACTGTAGTCTGCCTCCATGGACGTGGCCACAAGAGGACAAACTGAAGAGATGGATAACAGCCAAGAACAACTTCCAAAAAGATTAGATTTGAACTCCAAGGTCAAGGTGCATCAGGGTCAGATCGCACCATCTGTCACTATATTGGCCAAAGTGGACTTCACGATGACCAAGGAGGAAACTACTGAGGCTTTTTTTAGATTTTAACTTCCTGTTCATTCAGGAAATCTACTTGTACATTAGCAGCAATAGACTGACTTAGACCCTACCTTTTGTAAGGAAGCATCTAAGGAGCATGTGCAAAGGCCACTATGAAGGGACTGAGGGCAGGGTCATATGTGACATCACACATTGTGATTGGTGGATCCCATTTATTAAAGGAGTTGTCCACTACTTTAACATTGATGCCCTATCTGTAGGATAGGACATCAATGTCAGATCGGCCAGGGTCCCGTACGCGGCACCCCCACCGATCAGCTGCTATCAGTGCCGGCGGCAGCGGCTGCCGGCCGGTAGTCCTTACCTGCGGTGCCTGGCTGTCAAGTTGTAGTGGCCGCTGCTTGTAATGGCACATCCGCCTCCCATTCAGTTTAACGGGAGGTGGATGTGCAGTTACAAGCGGCAGCCACAACAGATGGACAGCCAGGCACCGCAGGTAAGGACTTCCGGTCGGCGGTCACTGCCTCCGGCACCGATAAGAGCTGATCCTACGGATAGGGCATCAATTTTAAAGTAGTGGACAACTTCTTTAACTGTGAATAGAGATGTTATCAGTCATGGTAATCAAGTCTCTGATGATAAGGAAACTGCGGTAAGGCTGTGTGCCCATGATGCGTTTTTTAAGCGTTTCCGCAATGGCAATTCCGCTGCAGAAACGCTTAAAAAACGCTTGGTAGAAGGTCTCCCATGTTCCCCAATGATAATCCGCCTGTGCTGTGCACATGCTGCGGAAATTTCCGCTGCGGATTATCATTGCGGAAATAAATGCAGCACTACCAATTATTTTGCGGAAGTGCTGCGTTTTCTCTGCCATTGACTTGCATTGGAATGCATGGATTCATCACTGCATCTGTACATGCAGAATCCATGCGTTTCAATGTGCGGATGGTACCTGGGTGTAGAGGACAGGAGACTCTCCTCCGGACCTGGGTAACATAGAACCTGTAAAAAAAAGAATAAAATAAAAAATAAATATTATACTTACCTTCTGATGGTCTCCGGTGTCTTTGTCTTTGCTTGCCGGCAGATCGCGGTGGAGTCAAGGACCTGCCATGACGTCATTTAGTCATGTGACTGGTCACGCGACCGCTGACGTCGGCAGGTCCTTTCAGTGTACCGCAAGCTGCCGGCAAGCAGACACAAGCACACCGCGGGCCTTCAGAAGGTAAGTATATATTTCTTTTTTATTTTTACCATTCTTTCGGTCACACTATATAAATCCATGCCTTTTGCATGGATTTATATAGTGTGACCAAGTTGTCAAGCACTTTCCAAGTGATGCTAAAATCTCTTGGAAAGTGCTTGTCAACCCGCATGCGGAAATGCATGTGAAGAACGCTTCACTTCCGCATGTCCCTGGCAGGAAAAACGCATGTACAATCCGCATGTACAATCCGCATGCGTTTTTTCTGCCAGGGAGATGCAAAAATGCTCAGGAAAAATCCGGAGCATTTCTGCATCGTGGGCACATAGCCTTACTCTTCATGAAAGGACAAGAAGGTAGAGTCTAAAATAGCTTCAGCTGTGGTGATATACAGGGTGGGCCATTTATATGGATACACCTAAATAAAATGGGAATGGTTGGTGATATCAACTTCCTGTTTGTGGCACATTAGTATATGGGAGGGGGAAAACTTTTCCAGATGGGTGGTGACCATGGCGGCCATTTTGAAGTTGGCCATTTTGGATCCAGCTTTATTTTTTTTCAATGGGAAGAGGGTCATGTGACACATGAAATTTATTGAGAATTTCGTAAGAAAAACAATAGTGTGCTTGATTTTAATGTAACTTTATTCTTTCACGAGTTATTTACAAGTTTATGACCACTTATAAAATGCGTTCACAGTGCTGGCCATTGTGTTGGATTGTCAATGCAACCGTCTTCTCCCAATCTTGACACACTGATAGCAACACCGCAGAAGAAATGCTAGCACAGGCTTCCAGTATCCGTTGTTTCAGATGCTGTCTGGGGCTGGGGCCCATGCATCTGATTATATACAGAATATATTGAGGTTTTTCAGTTGTGTTTATAAAAAAAAATTCCATAAGTTTGACATTACAAAAAATATCTCTTCAATACTGTGGCATTTGTGTGCCTTCTTCTTTTGGCACATAACTTTGCATAATGCCTAAATCAGCCCTCTATAGTTTATTGAAGGGCCTCAAAGAAAACTGCAGCAAAAAAGAGGGACAATATAAAAAATTTTTTTTCTAGCCAGTTCAGTTAGTAAAAAGATTGAGACATAAAAAAACAAACAAGTAGCCATATACCAATAATTAGATTTTCGGATGGTATACATATCATACGGGAACATCAATGAAACGCTCTCGATGCTTTGGCTCCCGCATGCGTCGGAGAATAACACTATATTGCTGGCAAGGCAATCTCTTTAAAAATTAAACTGGTCTCTCAAGTTTTTGCTGCTGCTTTTGGGTCTGAAGTGAAATGTAACCAGCCGACTGACGAAATCCTCAAGAGGAAGTAACATGGTGCTTTACATTTATCAATGTTAGCAGTTTGCTGCAGAGAAAATGGGAGATGACGGAAATCTAGAGTAAGAAAAAGAAGTAACATCACAGAATGTAGCGAAAAAGTCCAGTTCTTGTTACTGTTGTTATGGAATTTCTGGTCTTTTCAAAAATACGTTTTTTCACAGGCGATTTCAATAAAAAATACATTTAGAATGCGAGTTACAATTAAAAAGAGTTAAATAAAAAAAATAAAAATAAAAGCTCATGGAGATACCCATCAATATTAGGACTCATTCACACGTCTGATTTTTCCAGAAAAACGGACTGAATATTCTGATCAGACTTTGAACATTGTTTGATTTAAGTGTGGTCTGAATGTTTTCCGTTTTTCTCATATGTGGAGAATTAAATAAAAATAGTTTCTCCACCTTTTCCTTTTTGACAGTACGTGAAAATTGGACTGCACTTGAATGTTTTTTGCACGTGCCCAAACTAAAGAATGCTGCACATCAGTAATAATTAAAGGGGTTGTCCACTACTAGGACAATCCCTTCTTAAACTAAATGTTCAGCCCCGATATAATGAAAAAACCTATACTCACCTCCTATGCCGGCTTTATTCCTGCGGTGTCGACACTCGCGGTTTACGAGGCTGTGATGGAATGACACGTGATGCCCAGCGCCCAATGAGCGCTGGCGTCACTGTCCACGCCTTCAGACATACTGAACATGAAAAGGAGGCCAGGGCTGCACTTGATCCCGGACTTCCTCTTCATGTTCAGTTTGACCGAAACCGGGGACATTGACACCAGTGCTGATTGGGCGCCAGACACCAAGTGTCATTCCACTGCATCACAGCCCCGGGACCATGAGAGCCGACACCGCTGGTACGGAGCCGGCATGGGAGTGTAGGTTTTTTTATTTTATCGGGGCCGAACATTTAATTAAAGAAGGGGTTGTCCTAGTTGTGGAAAACCCCTTTAAACAGTGCATAAGAAAAATATAAACAACTGTTCATTTTCAAGGATCATTATTAGTGATGAGCGTTGGGAGCTTCTCGAGTATCTTCGGCATGCTCGTATATGATGTTCGAGTCCCTGCGTTTGCATGATTTCTGGCTGTTACTCATCCTAAACACATTCCAGAATTGCCTATTTGTTAGGGAATCCTCACATGTGTTTAGGATGTATAACAGCCATAAATCATGCAGAGGCAGGGACTCGAACATAATATACGAGCACGCCAAAGATACTCGGGAAGCACCCAAGCATGCTCGGTGGAAGGGTTAAACGAGCACGCTCACTCATCTCTAATCATTATGTCTTCAAAAGACGTCAAGATGTCAGTTTTCTGCCAGTACATCTCATCTAGAAAACGGCAGCATGTTACAGAGTTTCTAAGAATATCTCCAGGCTTAGTTTTAGTTACTTTTAACTGAAACAAAACATAATTTTATAAAACTAGTATACATCTAGCATATAACAAGTAATATAACACACTGGAAAATTTCAAGATGATAAAAGCTGTAGTGATTAGTTTCCTTAGCGCTGTGCTGCAAACTATTCATCTGTGTTAATGAAAGATGAGCTCCCCTTTGCAGTACATGATGCCTCATGGAAGGTGCTCATTTTCCTTGTGGAGACTTGGCGGGTAGGAAGTATCTTGTATTTTGTAAGTGCAGCTAAGCATTGTATATTTAAGAGACCGATCTGCCCGCCAACTATCTTCCCGGGCTAGAATATGGAAATCTCCGAGTAGCATAGAAGGAACATGGCTGTGTCTGCATAATTCAGCCCATCTCCTCCATCATCGCCGTTTCCTTACTGAGACACCCAACAATCAGGCTCAATAAAATAACCCATTCAACAACCCATTGTTAAAACTGTCAGATGAGCTCAAACGATTGATTTTTCTTTTATGACAATGATGATATGATAAAGGGGTTTTTATCAGATTTCTGCATTGAAGGAGCTGGATTATAGACATCAGAGATGACAGAGATCCTACAATTTTCTGCTAGTCATACCCTGCTCACCAGCAGAAATGTATAAGATGTCTTATAGTTTGTCTCTTGCCTGGATAGGGATCAAAGAGCACGTCCGGGGGGTCAAGCTGGGGGGCATGAATAAAAAAAATAAATAATTTATCTATAAAAGTAATGTACAACCATTTGATGTAATACATTTGTGGAAGCATTGGCTGCTGTTCTGATCTTTCAGAGCTTGCAAAGTCATGCTCGTAACCCCTGACCGTGACTGCCATAATGATGTCCAATAGATATTCATCTAACAATGGTAAATTGGCAAATAAAGTAGCATATAGTTACCTATAATTGGAAAGGATTTCTTAAACTAAGGCTTGGTCATGAAATTCATCAACCAGGGAAGCCTTGTTGCTCTAGATTAGCCCCTAGATTGCATAAGTCACACTCTGGCCCATCGGCCAAATCTGGCCCGCAGGGTAAGCATATTTGGCCAGCAACTCCAGGCAGCTCACCCAAGTATATTTGGCCTGAGATGCCAGGCAAGTCCTCCACCCGGCATTGCACTTTAAACTATATCGGCATCCCCCCGGAGCAGTGGGGGAATGGACAGGTGAGTATTTTTTTTAATATGTTGTCTATTATACTGTATGGAGGACTATTTGGGGCAATTATACTGTATGGAAGACTATGTGGAGCCATTATACTGTATGGAGGACTATGTCGGGCCCATTATACGTATGGAGGACTATGTAGGGCCCATTATACTGTATGGAGGACTATGTGGGGTCCATTATACTGTAAGGAGGACTATGTGGGGTGCATTATACTGTATGGAGGACTATGTGGGGCTCATTATTCTGTATGGAGAACTATGTGGGCCCATTATACTGTATGGAGCACTTTTTGTGGCCTTCATTCTGTATGCAGCACTATGTGGGGTCCATTATACTGTATGGAGGACTATGTGGGGTCCATTATACTGTATGGAGGACTATGTGGGGTCCATTATACTGTATGGAGGACTATGTGAGGTCCATTATTCTGTATGAAGGACTATGTGGGGTCCATTATACTGTATGTAGCACTTTTTGTGGCCATTATACTGTATGGAGGACTATGTTGGCCCATTATACTGTATGGAGCACTATGTGGGGTCCATTATACCGTATGGAGCACTTTGTGGACCCATTATACTGTATGGATGACTATGTGGTGTCCATTATTCTGTATGGAGGACTATGTGGGACCCATTATTCTGTATGGAGGCATTTTTGTTTGCATCTTACTTTATTATCTGTATTATTCAAGTTTTTTTTATCCTTTTGTTATTACATATTTAAATTAGGCCATTGGGCCATATTCTTTTTACTGCTCTTACATAACATATTATATTATTCCAATATTTTATTCTAGCATCTATTAATTAATATATAATTTGTTCGTGGGACAACCCCTTTAAGTTTGTTTCCATATGGAAAAGTTCATCATTCTATTTGATGATAAGGAAAAATTTCCTCAATTATAGATTTTTTTTTAATAAATAGGAAGGTTGGCCCGCGACTTGGTCCAAGTTTTTAATTTTGGCCCTCTGTGTATTTGAGTTTGACATTCTTGCCCTAGATGATCTGATTCTGCTCCAACTGGATGGTCAACTAATATGAAGGTAGTGAGATAACTATCAAGTGAGACTTTGGTCAATGGTATATATCCAGATATAACCAAATTACAAACCAGATCATTAGTCTTAGGACCAATTATAGCTCAAAACCTCTCCAATTGTACAAAGCCATAATATGGACCTCGTAAAGCTCTACGGGACCATACTGCATCTTTGCATTCCCCTGATATCATATTGAATTTCCATTGGTTCCATTTCCATTGATTGCCAAAATGTGGAGGTTGTCTCCACCAAAGATATTATGACAGTACATGGAGCCATAAGTAGTCTGTGTGCTTCTATACAAGATCCATATTATCTGTTTTTTTCTAGGAACTCTGGCATCAAATTTACAAAAACCAGACCTGATATTTTATTCCCGCTAAACTCATGTATCTCTTATCCGCAGAACATGTGCTATTATGATTACTATTGAAGTCTGCTGACCATTGAGGTGTCCACCGATCCCGAGAATGATGTTCCCATTGAAATTAATCGATCAGTGATCAAGCATGTGCTCCAATGCTCCATTCACATACTGTAAGAGACTTTGGGACCCCTATTCTCAAAATCACTGGGGGACCAGATGGTTGCACCCCCAGAGATCATACATTTATTATCTATGTTCTAGGTGATATGTGTTTTTTTAGTGGGAAAACCTTTAATATGAGTTGTGTCTGGGATCATAGTAGAGTTAGTTTGTTCACATGGAATTTTTTTGGAGCCATAAAAATCCAACAACGTTTTCAAGAGGAATCCACTTGAGTATTTTTTGCTTGTTTTGTGGGTGTTTTTTTTTTGCATTTTGTAAGAGTTTTTTTTAAGTATTTATTTCTATAAAGTTCTTTTTAGCCTTTTGACATGACAGGGTCAAGTTTGTAGAAGAAGGTGGGAGACAGTGCTGATGGTTAAAATGCAAAAAGGGAAAGGATTAAGAAACCGCCTTGAGGAAACGACATGCCACTCCTTTTTTTCTTTACACAGTGAGATTTTCAAAGCCTCATTGGAAAATAAAAAAATTTCTATATGAAAATGAAATGGAATTTCTCATTTAAATAAATTGAGTATTCAAAAGGCCCAATTCATCTGTTGTGTCTTTTTTAAGTCACTTCTTTTTTTTTGTCTCGTGGTAATCATTGATGTTTTTATTCACCAAATTTTTCAAAATGGTGCACGCTTTATATTTTTGTCTCTAACCTCTTTTTCAACTTTTTATCATGAAAAGTTGCATGTTTTGCTAAAATGTTGTAAAATTTGTGCAATATTTCAGAAATACATAAAATCACTCTGAAGGGGGACTGGATTATATTTGCGCAAACATATTGTGACTTTTTAAAAAAATCACAATTGATGAATCAGCTGAAAACATCTGGAAAATCCAAACTCCTTCTATAATAAGGAACATGAAAAAGCAGGTGAATACATATAAGGCCCCCTTCACACGTCCGTATAATACCGGTACCGGAAAAATTGGTACCGGTGTCATCAGTGTTTTGGGTCAGTGTGTCATCAGTGTTTTTCCGGTTTGGCTTAAGAAAAATCCACTCCAAAGTTTTTACCTATACTTTTCAATGTTAAACACGTACAGCACACGGATGACACACAGATGCAATCTGTGTGCTATACGGATTTTCCATGGACCCATAGACTTGCATTGGCCCTTGTCATCTGTGCTGGTGTTAAAAAAGCAGACTTGTCTCTATGTGGTTTGCATGCCAACATATGGACTTGTGTGCAACACCATAGATTATAATGGGTACGGGTGGTATCCATGAAAAAAAAAAGGATGCCACACGTACCTGGAACATGTTAAGAAGGCCTAAAGTAGACTTTAAAAAAAAGGTGAAAATTAAAAGATTAAGGCACGAATAAAAAATAGGCAAAAGACACCAAAAACTAGACAAAAGGTCACAAATGCAATAGTGAACCAAGCCCAACAAGTTTTTGAAGTGTTTTTTTCATGTGGATTTTGGAACGGATCTGCTTCAAAGTCCTCTTCAAAAACTCTGAGTGAACCTAGCCTTGGGATATGTGCACACACTGAGTATTTGCAGCTAATTTTTCTACTGCAAAAACCTGAGTGTTTGCAGAAAAATGCTGAATAATTTACACATATATTTGTTTTTATGTGTTCTTACTTATGTTTTTTTTCCATTCATTTGAATGGGTGAAAAATTCTGCAAAAATACTGGAAACAATTACATGTTGCAAAACCCTTTGGTGGTTCAAATCTGAAAGGAAACAAAATAAGCAGTAGGAGATTTCAGAAATCTCATTCACTTTGCTGGTACTGTAAAACGCTGCATGTTTTCTGCGGCAAAAAAGCGCTGCAAAAATGCTGCGAGTGTACAAGCCGTTATAGTCAATGCCTCAGTGCTCAGTTATTTCCAATCGGGACCACTCTCTAGGCTGAATTATGCCCTAATCTATCCAAGTGACAGATTATTCTAAAATGTAAAAAAAAAATAACTTTACAATTTCCTTTTTGTTACTTTTTCTCGTGCATTCATACACAAATTCAATGTTATATATTCAACTCCTCCAGAGCAGTTGACATTTCAATGAATTCAGGAGTTTTCTACTTTGTGAAATAAATTAAGTACATAAATCTTCAAATAATTATTATTCAGGCTTTTTTTTTTGTATTTTGAAAATATAAAGAAAAGAAAAGAATGAATATGAAGCGGAGGGAGCAGAATGTAGAATGCTGCATAAGTTTCATTTGTAGGAAAGAAAACAATAAGTGCACCACGTTGTCTGGATGCAATTAAATTATATTATTTTATGAGGTGATGGAAGGTGAAAAGCAATCTGCAGAGTTTTACTGAGCGATTCTGGTATAGCGGGTTCATTTCGTAGCATGGCGGATATATGCAGCTCATGGCAACCATAACCTATCAAATCATGGAGACGATCAATTCAGCACTAAGGAGAATAGTAAACATTGAGATGGAGGGCACTATGTAGCTACGCAGGAAACAGAAAGATTCCAGTTAACCTTTCTTGAAAAGATGAGGTCGCAGAAAAAATATGCACTGAGAAAGGGGAACCTCAAAGACAAAAATGAGGACCCTCAGGGCTCGTGCAGACGACCGTATTTTCGATCTGAGTGTGCTGCGACCAAACATTGGACGAACATCCAGCTGAAATATGCGCTGGTGTCAGAGGGTCCCCAATAAATATGGAGGTCAATTGTAATCACTAAATGTCAGCCAGCTACTGAAGTCATACTCACTGCTAGTATGTAGAAATACTTAGACTAAAGTCCTCTAAAGCTGCCGCCAATGGTTCATCCGGCAGCTCTTTCCCACGACTCCTCCATACACCCAGGCACTCGCTACGCTGAGAGCACCAGTCTTTGCGATGCCCTCCATGAGTGGTGGGGTACTCGGAGCCGGGCCAATGTAGGGTGGCGGTGTGGGATGTCGTCGTGGCCGTGACCCGGTCCGTGCCCAGGGCTGTCTCATGAAAAATAATGGGCTTTTTGATGAGTGGTTGTTCGACTACGCCACCTGTGGTTTCTGGTGAAGGCCACCAGCGCTGCAACGGTCCCCTGAGGCTGATGTTCTCGCAGCTTGGTTGGTACTACTCTCCACAGGCGGAGTAGGCCTCAGGACAGTGTGTAAGCTCTGGAGAGTAGTGGTGGGTGCAGTGCCGCGCAGGAATGAGCAAACGGAGGCAGTAAGTGAAGTCATCCAAGCTTTACTCACTTTGGTGAAGTAGCTGCTGCAAAGCTTCTCTCTGCTTCTCATGGCGCACTGCGGCCACCAGGAAGGGGGTTCAGCACTTCCCAGGTAGATCAGGAGCACCTGTCAAGACCCCGTCGGTGTGTTCCTCGCCTTCTCCTTCTCCTCCCGCTTTTGTTCCTCCCTGGGATCCACTAAGCCGCCGGGCTTTTCCAACAGTGATGTGAAGTACACAGTCAGATATCGGGTGCCGGTCACCCCTCTTGCAGCAGGAATCCCTCTGGCTAGGCCAGAGTGAAGAATACAGGTGGCGACTCCGCTCCGTCCGTATCCCCCTGGGATCCTTTTGCCTGTGGAGCCTATCTCCTCTGCTTCCCTCCAAGGCCTTCTTAGAACGGGACCTTGACCGGGCGGAGACACTGGTTAACTCTGACCAGCTCCTCGTGTCAAGGCCTGAGAACGAGGACCGTGGATCTTCAGCCAGCTACAGACTCTTGCTGGACCCTGACAGAAGACCACAATCAAAAGACCTTGAACTTAAGATGGCCGTAGATTATATATGATGCTATAAGTGCTTCCTGTAAGTGTTTCCTCCTCCCTCCTCCACTACTAGGTTCCCCCTATCTTTGGTTCCCCCCCATGTCCTCTATCCCGGAACGGGGCAGCACCCTGGTGCATTTAAGCCCCCTGCAGGACAGGAGTGGTGTAGTGTTGAGTGTGAAGTGGGGTCCTGTGCGATGCTCCATCCTTACCCGGAAGAGGAGATACCACACCTCTTAATGAGGTGCAGTACCCCTGTGGCGACCGAACCCTCAGGGGCGCCACATCTTCTCTATGGGAAAGTCAGTGCCAGATATCTCTGGCAGAGGCTTTACTCTTCAAGAACAAAAGGATCAGCAATCCAAAGTCAGACATACCTGATACTTCTACCCCCCATCATATACAGTTGGGACGCTCCATATGCATTATGTAACGGGTCTGGGAGGCGGAACCTCTGAGCTACTATACAAGGGGGCGGTCCTTGTAAGGGAGCGGGTGGCGACCAGGCAGGCAGTCACAGCTGGTGACCGGGACAGTCTCTGGGTGTACGGGCAGGAGGTCACGGCAAGTGACCGGGACAGTCTCTGGAAGAACGGGCTGGAGGTCACGGCAAGTGACCGGGACAGTCTCTGGGTGAACGGGCTGGAGGTCACGGCAAGTGACCGGGGCAGTCTCTGGGTGAACGGGCTGGAGGTCACGGCAAGTGACCGGGGCAGTCTCTGGGTGAACGGGCTGGAGGTCACGGCAAGTGACCGGGGCAGTCTCTAGGTAAAGGGTAGGTACGACCTGTGATGGCTGAACCTCCAGGTAGGCTAGCAAGGCAGATGGAGGATGTGTGCTCCCAGGTGAGCAAGCGAGAGTCTCTGGAATAGCAGGTGGTCACAGCACGTGACGGCGAGGCCTCCAGGTAGGCAAGCAGGAAGGTAGCGGAGAAGCGCTCCCAGGTGAGCGGGCAAGAGTCTCTGGAATAGCTGGTGGTCACAGCACGTGACGGCGGAGCCTCCGGGCAGGCAAGCAGGCAGGTAGCGGAGAAGCGCTCCCAGGTGAGCGGGCAAGAGTCTCTGGAATAGCTGGTGGTCACAGCACGTGACGGCGGAGCCTCCGGGCAGGCGAGCAGGCAGGTAGCGGAGGAGCGCTCCCAGGTGAGCGGGCAAGCTGGTCCTTAGACAGACTGACAGGAGTTGTAAGGCAGACCGTCGGACCTCAGGCTAGCAAGCAGGTAGCAGGAATAACAGGCAGGAAACAGACAGCAAACTGGCAGGACTCTGGCAGGAATCAGGCAGGTAACTGGCAACGGGACCTGAGGGCTGAAGCAGAGTAGAACAGTGCAACAACATTGCTCGGGCACCTCCATTTTGGAGGAGGTGCCTTATATATGGTAAAGTCCTCCGGCCATTGGCCGGGGACTCCTTAGGACGGCGCGCGCGGCCCCTTTAAGAGGGAGGGAGGGCGCGCGCGCGCCCTAAGCACAGTGGCCGGGAAGGAGCGCGCGCTGCCAGCAGAGCGGGAGAGGGACGCCGGGCACGGAGCAGAGCGGTGAGGGGAACAGCGTCCCTGCCTAGCAGAGGGCAGGGACGCCGGCACTACAGTACCCCCCCCTTTAGGCCCCCCCTTTTTTAGGCCAGATAGAAATTTAGCTAGGATGAGAGGGGCATGGATGTTCTCCCGGGGCTCCCACGTTCTCTCCTCAGGACCAAACCCCTTCCAATCTACCAGAAAAAAGGTCTTTCCTCTTACCCTTTTGGTGGCAAGAATGTTCTCTACCTCAAACTCGTCCTCAGCAGAAACCGGAGCAGGAGGCGTACCTGTAGACTTGGAAAAAGAGTTAAGCACCACGGGTTTGAGGAGAGATACATGGAAGGAGTTAGGGATCCGTAAGTTGGCCGGGAGTTTCAATTTATAGGCCACCGGGTTGATCTGACTGATGACCTCCAGAGGACCGATGAACCGAGGCCCTAACTTGTAAGAAGGTATCTTGAGTCGAACATATTTAGATGAGAGCCAGACTTTATCTCCTGGACGAAATTGTGGAGGATCCAGGCGTTTTTTGTCAGCGTGTCTTTTCATCCGTTTGGACGACTGAAGGAGTGTGGACCGGGTACTCTCCCATATGGAGGAAAATTTGCTAACGAGAGATTCCGCAGCCGGGTTGTCCACAGAGGTGGAGACAGGAAAAGGAATCCGAGGATGCTGACCAAAGACTACAAAAAACGGGGATTTGGAGGAGGATTCGCTCTCGTGATTATTATAAGAGAACTCGGCCCATGGTAGGAGATCCACCCAGTCAGAATGGTGGGCATTAACGAAGTGCCGGAGGTAATTGGTCAGGTTCTGATTGATCCGCTCCACTTGACCATTGGACTGTGGGTGGTAAGCGGAAGAGAAGTCCAGGGTGACGTCTAGTAGTTTACAAGTGGCTCTCCAGAAACGTGAGGTGAACTGTACCCCACGATCCGACACGATGTGGAGGGGCAGGCCATGAAGACGGAAGATGTGGCGGATAAAGTCTTGAGCCAGCTCGGGTGCAGACGGAAGGCCTGGCAGGGGAATAAAGTGAGCCATCTTGGAAAAGCGGTCAGCGACCACCCAAATGACCGTACAACCGGCAGAGACGGGGAGATCAGTTATAAAGTCCATTGCTATATGCTGCCAGGGGGCAGCAGGTACAGGAAGCGGAAGGAGGCGTCCGGCTGGCAGATGTCTCGGGACTTTGTTGCGGGCGCAGGACACACAGGCAGAAACAAAGTCTATTATGTCCTTGTGCAGGGTAGGCCACCAATAGTGCCGGGCAATAAGCTGGAGGGTCTTTTTCTGACCGGCGTGGCCAGCTAGTTTAGACGAATGGCCCCAGTGTAGGATCTTCTCCCGATCAGGTACTGAAACAAACGTCTTACCGGGAGGGAGACGATTTAGACTCACGGGAGCCACCTGCATTACTCTGGCGGGATCGATGATATGTTTAGGTTCTTCCTCGAGATCGGACACCAGAAAGGATCGGGACAAGGCGTCTGCTTTGACGTTTTTGTCAGCCGGGCGAAAATGAAGAACAAAATCAAAGCGAGCAAAAAACAAGGACCACCGGGCTTGGCGCGGGTTAAGTCTCTGGGCATGCTGGAGGTAAGCCAAGTTCTTGTGGTCAGTGTAAATTATTACCGGATGAAGAGCCCCCTCGAGTAGGTAACGCCACTCCTCCAACGCCAGCTTGATGGCCAATAACTCTCGGTCTCCTATGGAATAGTTGCACTCAGAAGAGGAGAAGTGTTTGGAGAAGAAGCCACAAGTTACCATTCTCCCGGAAGATGATTTTTGAGTAAGTACCGCTCCGACTCCAGAGGAGGAGGCGTCAACTTCCAGGAAGAACTGCTTGTTGCCGTCCGGGCGATGCAGCACCGGGGCGGAAGAGAAGGCCTGTTTTAGGGAAAGAAAGGCCTCCTCTGCTTCGGGCGGCCACTCTTTGGGATTAGTACCCTTACGGGTGAGCGCGGAAATTGGGGCAGTCCGGGAAGAGAAGTGCGGGATGAAGAGGCAGTAATAGTTGGCGAAGCCCAGGAACCGTTGAATAGCCTTCAACCCCTCTGGTCGGGGCCATTTCTCGATGGCAGACAGTTTCTCAGGATCCATTTGTAGGCCGGTCTGAGAGATAATGTAGCCCAGAAACGGAAGCGAGGTCTGCTCAAAGAGGCACTTCTCATATTTAGCGTAGAGATGGTTCTGCCTGAGCCTGAGCAGGACCTGACGAACATCCCTCCGGTGAGTCTGGAGATCCGGAGAGAAGACCAAGATGTCGTCCAGGTACACCACTATGCAGGAGTAGAGAAGGTCCCGGAAGATGTCATTGACCAACTCTTGAAAGACGGCAGCAGCGTTACAGAGGCCAAAGGGCATTACCAGATATTCATAGTGGCCGTCCCGGGTGTTGAATGCCGTCTTCCATTCATCCCCCTGACGGATACGAACCAGGTTGTACGCCCCACGGAGGTCCAGTTTGGTGAAGATTCTAGCCCCCCTCAGACGATCAAATAACTCCGGAATGAGCGGAAGGGGGTACTTATTCTTCACCGTGATCTGGTTAAGGCCTCTATAGTCTATACAGGGACGGAGAGAGCCGTCCTTCTTTTTGACGAAAAAGAAGCCTGCTCCCGCCGGGGAGGTAGATTTCCGGATGAATCCCCTGGCCAGATTCTCCTCAATATATTCGGACATCGACCGGGTCTCAGCAGCGGATAATGGATAAATACGCCCACGGGGAGGAGAAGTACCAGGTAACAGGTCGATAGGGCAGTCGTATGGTCTATGAGGGGGTAGTGTCTCTGCCTCCTTTTTATTAAAGACATCAGCATAAGACCAATAAGGAATCGAAAGTCCAGGTAGATTAGCTGGGGTAGGAGAAGGACGGACGGGATGAACGGGAACCAGACAGGTCTTATGGCAGCCCTGTCCCCAGCGAAGGACTTCTCCGGTCTGCCAGTCAAGAACGGGTGCATGTTTCTGGAGCCAAGGTAGGCCTAGCAAGAGGGCGTGAGAGAGTCCAGGCAGAACATGGAAGGAGATACTTTCAGAATGCAGCATTCCCACCTGCAGAGTAATGGATTCGGTGATGAGTTGGATGGGGCGTGGTAAGAGCCCCCCATCCACGGCAGCAACAGACAAGGGTACAGCCAGAGGTTTGGTGGGGATGCGGTATTTCTCTACCAGGGACTGTGAAATAAGATTCCCGGCTGCTCCAGAGTCCAGTTGGGCTAGTTCGAAATAACGGTTCTCCCCGTAGACGATTGAAACTGACAACAGCAGGGATGGAGAGGATTTATTCTTGTCTAGGTGGACCTCTCTGAGCGAACCTAGACACAGGCGTTTCCCGACCTCTCGGGGCAGGCACGGATCCGGTGCTCCTTACTGCCACAGTAGAAGCAGGTCCCCTCGGCACGGCGTAAGTCCTGACGGGTCTTGACCATCTTGGTCTGGTCGACCTGCATAGGCTCAGGAGGGTGTACCTGGTTAGAGACAGAAGGAGTGACGGGTTTCTGAAAAGTTGGAGCTAGACGTGGTAACCTCCTCTCACGGGTGACCTCTCTGGCACGCTCCTGGAACCGTAGGTCAATCCGGGTGGCAAGAGTTATTAAGTCATCGAGAGTGGTAGGAATGTCCCGACCGGCAAGTTCATCTTTAATACGGCCGGACAGACCCTCCCAGAAGACGGAAACCAGAGCGTCGTTATCCCAGGCCAGCTCCGAGGCAAGGGTACGGAACCGTATGGCATATTGGCCCACGGTGAGACTTTCCTGACGGAGGCGTAGCAACGATGATGCGGATGAGGTCTTCCGTCCGGGTTCGTCGAAGACTTTCCGGAAAGCCGTGAGAAAAGCAGGCAAGTTGGACACCAGGGGGTCTCCTCTCTCCCATAGAGGATTTAGCCAGGCCAGGGCCTCCCCGGTGAGATGGGACATGATGAATGCAATTTTGGCTCGGTCGGAGTTAAACTGGTGGGACAATAGTTCAAAGTGCAGGGTGCACTGATTTATGAAGCCCCGAGCCTGGGCTGAGTCGCCTCCGAAGCGAGAAGGTGCAGAAAGCCGAGGTCCGGGGTAGGATATCATGGTGTTAGTGGACAGCGGAGCTGCCGGATTGCGAGACATGGCACTGGCGGAGGTTGTTGGTGGAGCAGTCAGAGTGCCCAGGCGAGTATTGACATTCCGCAGGTGACCCAGGATGGACTCCTGTTGGGACCTTTGACGGGACAGTTCATGACACAGGTCCGAGAGCGAGGGAGCTTGGGTGCCACCGGGTTCCATGGCCCGAGCAAACTGTAACGGGTCTGGGAGGCGGAACCTCTGAGCTACTATACAAGGGGGCGGTCCTTGTAAGGGAGCGGGTGGCGACCAGGCAGGCAGTCACAGCTGGTGACCGGGACAGTCTCTGGGTGTACGGGCAGGAGGTCACGGCAAGTGACCGGGACAGTCTCTGGAAGAACGGGCTGGAGGTCACGGCAAGTGACCGGGACAGTCTCTGGGTGAACGGGCTGGAGGTCACGGCAAGTGACCGGGGCAGTCTCTGGGTGAACGGGCTGGAGGTCACGGCAAGTGACCGGGGCAGTCTCTGGGTGAACGGGCTGGAGGTCACGGCAAGTGACCGGGGCAGTCTCTAGGTAAAGGGTAGGTACGACCTGTGATGGCTGAACCTCCAGGTAGGCTAGCAAGGCAGATGGAGGATGTGTGCTCCCAGGTGAGCAAGCGAGAGTCTCTGGAATAGCAGGTGGTCACAGCACGTGACGGCGAGGCCTCCAGGTAGGCAAGCAGGAAGGTAGCGGAGAAGCGCTCCCAGGTGAGCGGGCAAGAGTCTCTGGAATAGCTGGTGGTCACAGCACGTGACGGCAGAGCCTCCGGGCAGGCAAGCAGGCAGGTAGCGGAGAAGCGCTCCCAGGTGAGCGGGCAAGAGTCTCTGGAATAGCTGGTGGTCACAGCACGTGACGGCGGAGCCTCCGGGCAGGCGAGCAGGCAGGTAGCGGAGGAGCGCTCCCAGGTGAGCGGGCAAGCTGGTCCTTAGACAGACTGACAGGAGTTGTAAGGCAGACCGTCGGACCTCAGGCTAGCAAGCAGGTAGCAGGAATAACAGGCAGGAAACAGACAGCAAACTGGCAGGACTCTGGCAGGAATCAGGCAGGTAACTGGCAACGGGACCTGAGGGCTGAAGCAGAGTAGAACAGTGCAACAACATTGCTCGGGCACCTCCATTTTGGAGGAGGTGCCTTATATATGGTAAAGTCCTCCGGCCATTGGCCGGGGACTCCTTAGGACGGCGCGCGCGGCCCCTTTAAGAGGGAGGGAGGGCGCGCGCGCGCCCTA
Source organism: Phyllobates terribilis (assembly GCF_046119375.1). Lineage (NCBI taxonomy): Eukaryota > Metazoa > Chordata > Amphibia > Anura > Dendrobatidae > Phyllobates > Phyllobates terribilis. The sequence goes on along the minus strand of NW_027362769.1, from coordinate 147,290,631 downwards.
AGCACAGTGGCCGGGAAGGAGCGCGCGCTGCCAGCAGAGCGGGAGAGGGACGCCGGGCACGGAGCAGAGCGGTGAGGGGAACAGCGTCCCTGCCTAGCAGAGGGCAGGGACGCCGGCACTACACATTAAGCTGTTGGCCGAAATTGTTGATATTGGAAATTTGGCCGATATTAGTCTAATGTGCATGGGAGCCTTAATATACTTACAAGTGATGGGCGAGCACTAAAATGCTCGGGCGCTCGATGCTCAGGTCCAGCACATTGGAATACTCGGGTGCTCGACCCAAGCAACGAGCCCAATGTAAGTCTATGGGAAACTCGAGCATTTTTCAATCTTCTTCCCCCGACAGTCTGCAGAGGCCTAAAAATTGCTCAAATGACATGGGAACAGCATGGGGAAGACCCCTGGAAGCATTTATGACTCCCAGGTCACTGCTGTGAACAACGTTGTCAGAGTATTACGCCACTTTTACGGATTCTCAATAAAACATACAAAATCAAAATGGATTTTCCTGGAAAATATGTTAAGGAACATCCTTTACAGGGTAATGACTAGTATATAAAGCAAAATAAATAAGCAAAACCAAAAATACTCCTCCACACCTTGGGCTATGTTCACATGTAGCATTTTTGATGCGTTTTTGCAATTTTGCATTGCTTTCAACCATGACAAATGCATTCACCGGGAGATGTCATTTTAACATTTTACAACCTTGTCATGTGGTGTGTGAGACATGATCAGACACATCCTATTTAATTTATGAAGGAGGGACTCTGAAAGTCACAAAGCCTATTTTTATAGGGCCATCAGGCCGCCTTTACTATTCTTAAAGGTCCTGCAGTCGGCCCTCACTATTGTTAGAGCGCCATCAGCCGGCTTATGCTTTGTTGTTCCCATTACAAAAGAGTTATTGCATATGCAGTGAGTGGCAGGGCTGCCCAAAATTTGGACGCACCCCAATACCCCTTTGAAAAGACTTAGAGGAGGGCCAAGCATCTCGAGCAGTGAGATGCTCGGGCGAGCACCGAGCAGTAGCGAGCATGCTCGCTCATCACTAATAGTTACCTTAGGATAGCTCATCAATGTCTGACTGGTGCAGGTGCGACATCTGGCATCCCCGCCAATCGGCTGTTCCTGGTGTCGGTGGGGGCCAGAACTGCTTAGTTGCGGGGCTGCAGAGCGCAGCTCCTTTGACGGAATAGCGTCACTTCCACCCCCTATTGATTTAAAAAGGGGGCAATTATGCATTTTCCAGCCACAGCCAATATACAGCTGTGCTGTGTAGCTCTGCAACTGAACACCTCCGTCCCTCGCCAACTATAGGAACGGCTCTTTGACAGGGTGCCAGGTGTCGCACCCTCACTGATCAGACATTGATGACTTATCCTAAGGAAAGGCCATTAATGTTAAAGACCCGGACAATCCCTTGAAACAGTCTCTAAGGCTCTAGACCTCCAGATATGCCCGCATCCATCCCGACTCATTTTCTTCCTCTCTTTCACAATATCCTCATGGTACTTATCAAGGACTCCGTGCTGGTTAGCAGTGACAGCTCCTGATCCCCAGTTGGCTGCAATTTTTTTTAATCCTGAATAATCCCTTTATGTTCATATGAAATGAGTCACATACTTCATGAATCAGTCATTTCTGTATTTGGCCTTTTGGGATAACTCTGCACATAGCCATCATCCCCTTCATCTCATAAACATTCATCTCTTCTAAAAATGCTGGCTCATGCAATTATTATGTCCTGTTGCCCCATTGTGTGTGATCTACTAATGAAGAAAATGACCGCTGTCCAATCCATTCTAAACTTAACCACTCATCTGATTCAGTGATCTTCTCATTCCTCAAATGCCACCCCTCAATGTCAGTCGTTCCATTGATATCCTGTTACATGGAGAATTCAAATTACAATCCCTGCCCTGACCTACAAAGCCCTTATTGACTCTTCTCTTGTATCATTTTGTCACTTATCATCTCCAGGTCCCATCCTAACACTGGTCATTCATTTTAAATAGCTGTTGGCTGTCGCTTCTTCTTCCATCTTCTATCGTCAAAACAAGCCCTATTTGCTCGGCTGAGTGTGCATGTGTTCTTCTTAGTGAAAGAGTAATGAGCGGCTACAAGATACCTCTGGTGGCAATTCAAGTAAAAGAGCATTGGAATGCAACATACCATCCCTTCTCTTCCCCAACATACTCTATGCCATTGAAGAAGAGTTGGGATACCATATGCACATTAGAAGATCAGCCTGGCCTACCAAAATTGCTGGGTTTGACTGACTGCAATGTGTCACTCTTCTTGAATCCAAAGGGGTTAGTCTCAGGTTGGACACTTACAATATGCTTCGCCACCTATCCATTCATTCTCCACCTGGATGCGGTGCCTGCCATTTTCCACATTAGGAAAATTGGTAGACACTTATTCTCGAAATATGTGCAGTTACTTGGGGTGGAACCTGCTCCTTCATATTTTAGGTGGCTTTGATGCAGCATTTGCAAAAATTGTAGAAAAACTGTAGGGGAACAAAAGCGTACAAGACCATCAGGTGATACTGACTCACCCCCTGGGCCGAGGGGCACCAGGAACCGGGCTTCTAGGGGTTGTAGTCTCCGTGGCGGTGACCCGGTCCCGTGGCTCAGGGTGGTCAGGCCAATGGCGATCTGTTGTGGGGGCTTCTATGATTTAATGTCCGACTACGCCACCCGTGGATTGTGGTCAGGGTGTACCGCCGCTGCGAGGCAGACCGCTGAGGCTGGTGTGGTATGCGCAGAAAAGGATTGGTTAACTCCCCACAGGAAGAGTATAGCCTCAGGGCAGGGAATGTAGATGATGGGAGTGATGGTGCACGGGCGTCCCAGTACTAGTAGTGCTGTATGCGGTGAGAAAGCAGGAACGACTCAGAGTCTTTACAGTGCGGTTCAGGGTCTTTACTGATGATATTAAGGCAGACCCTCCCGGGAGTATTGGCTAGCATAAGGGGGCCTGGTCAGTCTGTGAACAAACAGGAGTTCCCCTGGCCAGGTGGAGTTGTAGGCCTCCCCGTCTATCTGCACTCTTCCTGGCTACCTTGCTGTAAGCGAGTGGAAGTAGCCCACGTCCCTGAGTATACCGTGTGGTGCTCACCCGTATGGCTGGTGACTTGGGGCCTTCTGTTAGCCTCCGCTCCTCGATGGCGGGGCTGGTCCCTTCCTCGTGACTGAGCCTCCGGGCTTCTATGGCCAGAGGACCTGAAATCCCCTGCCGGCAGGTTTCTGCTGTTGGGTGTATAAGTCCCCACAGCCTCGGACTCCTGTGTCCGGATCTCTGTGTCTTCTGCCAGGACGAACTCTGCTCAGCTCAAGTCCCTGGTCTTCAGCTCCTGCTCCTACAGAGCTCCTAGCTGTTGCTCTGTCTCTCCCTCAGCAACTGACTGCTTCTCCTCTAACCCCGCCCCAGATCCAGTTTATATAGGGCAGGTTCCTCCCCTATCTGGACTGGGACAGGAGGTGTTGCATGTTCAAGGGCTCCTGACCAGGGAACCTCCCACTTGCTCTCCAACGTAATATTTCTATTACTGTGGCAACCAGACCCCTGGGGTGCCACATTCCCCCCTAGTGAATTTTAGTACTCCGGGACTAAACACATTTTTAAAACATAATAACAGGGTATAAACAATAATACAATAACATATGTGCAAGAATTTTTTAGTTTTTACAGGTCATGGCGCGTCCGTGACCGGGTGTCCATGTCACCCAACAAGGTGAAGTCTTGGCACAGAGTAGGGGGACCTGTCCAAAGCAAACCCCAAACGTTGGCCCTGGGCGTGGCTGCAAGGCTGAGGCTAGCTACTTTGGGCCACAAGGAGGCCACGCCAGACAGGTTTTCTCTTCCTCTGCTATCTTCGCAAGAGGCACCAAGGTGCAACTATCTACAATGTAGTTCCGGTTACTCAGCGTCCATAACCTGTCAGTCCAAATAAACCTGCAGGGTAACTAGAGAAACATAATCAATGAACAGGCAACAAAAACATAAACCTTTTTCAGCATTTACGTATGTACAGGTAGATATATACTTGGCATTAGACTCTCCAGCGAGCGGGCATCTGTCCTCTAGTGCTCCTTGTGGACCTACGTAACCCACTATCTGGTTCTGCACTACAGGGTGAAGAAGGTGTTGCGGGTAGGCCTGGCAGCTTTCTGCGTACCCTTTGGCTTACTAGGGGCACGGCAGGCTCACTACTAGCAGAGGGTTGATTCTCCTGGTCTGCTGGTATGGATTCTTCTGCCTCCTGGGCCGGCTGCTCTTCTGACACTCCCTGTTCTTCTGTAGGTCCTTGAGGGGCTGGCTGGAGAAAGGTGAGGACGGGCACCACGACTGCGTTGTTGATTTGAGTCCAGGACCGGGGAATGTCTCCGAGTACGGTACTGATCATTTCTTCCCTTTCCTCTGCGGGTTGAGGGTTCTCTTGATCTCCGTCAGGGCTTTGCAGCTGTTCGGGACACTTCTTCTGGTGGTCTCTGGAGACAATGGCTGTGATCTCTCCTCCATCCTTACTGATTACACAGACTTTTGGGTTCTCATGGCTTGAGGGCAGTACGGTGTACGGGTCCTTTTCCCACTGGTCGTCCAACTTGTGGAGCCGCCTCTTTCTCTTCAAGACCTGCTCTCCAGGTACCAGGGGAACAGCGGGAGCATACTGGTTATAAGCCTTCTCTTGCCTTTCTCTTGCTTGAGACAGACTTCGCTCCACGCTCTCCTGTACTTTCTGATACTGCTGCTGCCGTTCTGTATCCCAGTCTGCCTCTGGTGAGGTGTCCTCAGGTGTCAGGACTCCCATATCCAGGTCAATAGGCAGCTTACCAGGTCTTGCTCTCATTAGGTAAGCCGGGGTACAGTTGGTGGAGCCTACGGGGATGTGATTGTACAAGTCCACCAAATCAGGCAGTTTTTCAGGCCACAGACTGCGTTCTTCCAGGGGCAACGTTTTTAGCAAGTCTATCACCACCTGGTTCATTTTCTCACATAGTCCATTAGTCTGAGGGTGATAGGGCGTTGTTCTTATCTTCCTGCAGCCATACAGGTTGCAGAACTCCTGGAAGACCTCCGCTTCGAAGGCTGGTCCTTGGTCCGTCAGCACTTGCTCCGGATACCCGTGTGGACAGCAGAAGTGCAGCTGGAAGGCCCTGGCGGCTGTTTGTGCCGTTAAGTCCTTGACAGGGACCACCACCAGGAACCGGGAGTAGTGATCTACGATGGTGAGGGCGTAGACGTACCCATATTTGCTTGGAGCCAGTTTTACATGGTCCAGAGCTACCAGTTCCAGTGGCTGCCTGGTGATGATGGGCTGCAGGGGACTCTTCTGGCTGGCACGGTCCTTTCTTCTTAGGTTGCACGGGCCACAGTCTCTGCACCACGTCTCGATGGCCCCTCTCATGCCTACCCAGTAGAACCGTTCACGCAACAAGAACTCCAGCTTCTTCCATCCGAAGTGTCCTGTTCCGTCGTGGTATGCCTCCAGAACCATAGCCGCGTCTCGTCTTCGGACCACTACCTGCCAGGTCAGCTCATGTGTTCTAGAGTTGACCATTCTCCGGCACAGCTTCTCCTTGTAAAGAAACAGCTTACTTTTCTCCTTCCACAGTTGCTTGGTCTCCTCCGGAGCGTCTGGGTCAAGACGGACATCAGCCTGTGTCAGCATTTCCTTCACCAGACGGACTGCGGGATCACTGTCTTGTGTCTCCGCCCAGCTGTAGTGGGGTAAGGGATTGAACGTAGCGGAGCGCCTGTCCCTTACACGGTGGGAATACAGGGTAATCCCATGACGGTGGAACGCCGGGAGTTCGACTTCCTCCAGTTCGTCTGGATCTTCCCCTACGTCCGGTAAGTTTGGCATTCTGGACAGGGCATCCGCGTTGGCATTTGAGCATCCCGCCCGGTATTTGATGGTGAATTCATAGTTGGACAGGCGGGCCATCCATCTCTGCTCCAGGGCACCAAGTTTTGCAGTGTCCAGGTGTGTCAACGGGTTGTTATCCATGTACACGGTGAACTTGGAAGAGGCAAGGTAATGCTTGAAACGTTCGGTCACTGCCCACACCACTGCCAGGAACTCTAGCTTGAATGAGCTATAATTCTCAGGGTTTCTCTCTGTGGGCCGTAGTTTTCGGCTGGCGTAAGCGATTACCCATTCTTTCCCCTGCTGGATCTGAGACAGTACGGCTCCTAGCCCCGATGTTGCTCGCGTCCGTGTGGAGGATAAAGGGCTGGCTGTAGTCAGGGTACGCCAGGATTTCATCCCCCGTGAGGGCCATCTTCAGCTGGCGGAAGGACTCATCTTCCAGCTTTTCCCACCTGAAGGGCGGCTTCTGTTTTTGGCCTTCCTGGATTGACCTATCAGGAGGTCCTGCATAAGGGCTGCCATTTTGGTGAAACCGGGAATGAATCTTCGGTAGTAGCCTACCAACCCGAGGAACTGCCGCACTTCCTTTATGCTGGAGGGTCTTGGCCAGTCTTTAATCACGGTGATCTTATCGGGGTCGGGAGCCACTCCGTCAGCACTCACCACGTGTCCCAGGTACTGCACCTTTGGTTTCAGGAGGTGACACTTGGAGGGTTTCACCTTTAGGCCGTAGCTTGCCAGGGCGTCAAACACTTCTGCCAGGTGTTTCAGATAGTCCTTGTAGGTTTTGGAATAAATGATGACATCGTCCAGGTATAGCAGGACCGTCTCGAAATTCCGGTGTCCCAGACAGCATTCCATCAACCGCTGGAAGGTTCCTGGTGCGTTGCAGAGCCCGAACGGCATACAGTTGAATTCGCTGAGATCCATCGGGGTGGTGAATGCAGTCTTCTCCTTGTCTGCCTCTGCTACAGGAACCTGCCAGTACCCGCTAGTAAGATCCAAATTGGAGAAGAAGTTAGCAGATTTTAATGCAGCTAAAGATTCTTCTATTCTAGGTAACGGGTACGCATCTTTGTGTGTGATACGGTTGACCTTTCTGTAGTCTACACACATTCTCATTGTGTTGTCCTTCTTTTTCACTAGAACTAGTGGAGCTGCCCAGGGGCTACAGCTGTCCCTGATTACCCCAGCCTCCTTCATGTCCCGCAACATCCCCTTTGCATGCTGATAGTGTGCAGGGGGTACAGGTCGGTATCTTTCCTTTATGGGTGGATGGTCTCCTGTGGGGATGTGATGTTCCACCCCCTTTACTCGCCCGAAGTCTAGCTCGTGTTTACTAAAGACTCTTTCGTACTCTTGAACCACCCGGTAGACTCCCTGTTTTTGGTGTGAGGGAGTGGAGTCAGTACCCACATGCAGTTGCTGACACCAGTCCTCCATTTGTTTCTTAGAGCCATTACCTTCCTCTGGTTGAGATGGAGGCAAGGGTTCCACGGCCCTTACAGAATTTTGGTTTATGGTGAACAATTTGGCTAGCGTGGCATACCGGGGCAGGTATACTTCTCTCTCCCCGATATTTATGATGCGGACAGGTACCCTCCCATGGCGTACATAGACCACCCCCCGTGCTGTCAAAATGGTGGGCCTACTGTCTGAGTAGACGGGTTCTACCATTGCTTGGTAGTCTCTACCTCTTAGACCAATAGCTGCCCGGCACCAGATCATCATCTCACTTTTTGGGGGCATGGCAATAGGGAACGGGTCACACATTCTTACGCTACCAATCTCACCACCAGATAGTTCCACTTGTTGCCGCTTCATCAGTGCCCGGATCTCCTTTTGGAGAACACGCTGCTGGCTGGAACTGGCGTTCTTGGCAACCTGCTGTAAAATGAGAATCACCTCTGCAAGACAATTTTCAATCACGTTAGTCCCTAAGGTTATTTTAGGGTGACTCTCATGACGGTCAATGTCCACAATAATCAGTCCTTGTGTCGCCAGTTCGACTTTACCGATCTTAATGGTCACCTCCTTGAATCCCACCTGCGGCACGGGCTGACCATTGCTGGCGATGATACTCAGGTCGCCATCTGGTTAGCGGGTTATGTCCGAGTCATTCCAGTACCGCTTAAAGAGCATGTACGGGATGGTAGTCACCTGTGACCCAGTGTCCAGTAGGGCACTCATTGGAATGCCATCCAGTACCACAGGCAAGACCGGACGTCCCCCTACGTATTTGTCACGCCAGTTCGATGGGCCTGATGATCTTATGCCTGGGGTTTGGCCCTCTACCCCAGGTTGTGCCCGTTTAAACGACAGTACCTTGCTATATATCCGGGTTGATTGCAGCGGCGGCAGATGGGTTGTCCATCCTCGTTGTAGCGGTCGCTGAGTCTTCCTCTGGACGGCGGGATCCTCCTCTGTCGGCGCCACGGGACACCCTCTGGTCTGGATGCCAGCTGGATCTTTCCTGGAGGAGAGACCTATAAAGACTGCACAGTTCTGGTTAGCGCGGCTACGCTTTTGGTCTGTTCTTGGACCTGGTGGTGCAAGTCTGTAGCCGGGTTGTTATCCAAAGCCTGCGCACCAGCTCCTACAGACTCTGTAGAAAAGGGCGCCACCTCCTGGTAATAGGTAATAGCAGGGCGCCGGTGGGTTACAGCGCTACCCAGTGCCGGTTCTCGGAGCACCCGGATGGCCCTGTCTTTGAACTTTGCAAAATCTAAACCAGGGTTCTGCAAGGCCATTGCACGTAACTGGGTTCGGTGGGCGTTGGACACCAGACCCTCAATGAATTGCTCAGTTAACAGTTCATCTGCATTCCGCACACTGTCAGGGTCTTCCTGTTTAATGGCTCCCAGGGCCTCTTGCAAATTCAAAGCATAGTCTCTTATACTGTCTTGGGCCCGCTGCTTGCACCCATAAAATTTCATTTTGAACTCTGCTGAGGTGCGGGTATCAAAAGTGTCCCTCAGATGGGCTAAGATCTCCTTCACAGTCTCCTTGTCCCTGACTGACCAGGACTTTACTTCACGTTGGGCTGCGCCGGTTAGCTGGCCTACCAATATGCTCACTTTTTGTCCCTCCGTTAGGGGGTATACTTTAAACAGGCTGTACAGTCTCTCTTTAAAGTCGCTTAGGGTATGCGACTCCCCTGAGTATTGGGGCAGCCAGGCCGCTCCGGGGATGTAAGGCATAGTGAACGGCATTACTGCGACAGCGGCCGCGCTGGTGGTAGAGGGTCCCTCCGTGTCCGTCATCTTCCTCCCCCCTAGTTAAGTGTGGCCTACCTTCTTTTGCTTCTTCTCCGTAGGCCGCAGCTCCGCAGACGATCGTCAGGGTGGAGGACCTTGCGTCGCGCTCTGGTGACGTCAGCGACGCTCCCTCTCCTTCCAGGACCTTGCGCAGCGTCCGTGCATAGGGCGGAGCTTCAGGTCTCGCGCTCTTTCGGCGTCCACACCCCTCTTCTTCCCGCGCGGCGTCCCGAAGATGGCGTCCGATGGTGGGAAAACAGCTGCGGATGGCGAGAAAACGGCTGAAGATGGCGGGAGCCGACTGAAGATGGCAGGAAACGGCTCCGGATGGCGGGAAACGGCTCCGGATGGCGGGGACCTTCACCACGGCAGGTATGAAAGTTTTTTGAAGGCGCGCAGAACCCGGTGGTTGCGGGCACAAAATCCTGCCGACTACGCCAAAGCTGACTCACCCCCTGGGCCGAGGGGCACCCAGAACCGGGCTTCTATGGGTTGTAGTCTCCATGGCAGTGACCCGGTCCCATGGCTCAGGGTGGTCAGGTCAATGGCGGTCTTTTGTGGGGGCTTCTATGATTTAATGTCCGACTACACCACCCGTGGATTGCGGTCAGGGTGTACCGCCGCTGCGAGGCAGACCGCTGAGGCTGGTGTGGTATGCGCAGCAAAGGATGGGATAACTCCCCACGGGAAGAGTATAGCCTCAGGGCAGGGAATGTAGATGATGGGAGTGATGGTGCACGGGCGTCCCAGTACTAGTAGTGCTGTATGCGGTGAGAAAGCAGGAACGACTCAGAGTCTTTGCAGTGCGGTTCAGGGTCTTTACTGATGATATTAAGGCAGACCCTCCCGGGAGTATTGGCTAGCATAAGGGGGCCTGGTCAGTCTGTGAACAAACAGGAGTTCCCCTGGCCAGGTGGAGTTGTAGGCCTCCCCATCTATCTGCACTCTTCCTGGCTACCTTGCTGTAAGCGAGTGGAAGTAGCCCACGTCCCTGAGTATACCGTGTGGAGCTCACCCGTATGGCTGGTGACTTGGGGCCTTCTGTTAGCCTCCGCTCCTCGATGGCGGTGCTGGTCCCTTCCTCGTGACTGAGCCTCCGGGCTTCTATGGCCAGAGGACCTGAAATCCCCTGCCGGCGGGTTTCTGCTGTTGGGTGTATATAGGGCAGGTTCCTCCCCTATCTGGACTGGGACAGGAGGTGTTGCATGTTCAAGGGCTCCTGACCAGGGAACCTCCCACTTGCTCTCCGACGTAATATTTCTATTACTGTGGCAACCAGACCCCTGGGGTGCCACAATACCCTTTTGTGTGCAAAGGCTTGGGGATGATCTCCAGAATAGTTGACTAATTTGAACGATAACACAATGTAAGGCTGCTGTAATGAAAAATCTTTAGGACTAAGATGAGTTGAATGGTTTTTACTTCCACAATTCGTTTTCAACACTGGACTAGCGTCATTCTCAAGTGAAAAAACAATTGATATCGTGTTATCGTCCAAATTGGTGAAAGTTAAAAAATTACCCTTCTGATCCAAGTACAATAAAACCTTAAAGGGATTGACTTAAGATTACAACGTATCACCTTTCCGCAGGATGGACTATACCGTAATTCTCTAAACGCTGGTTGTCCCCACTATGTGACTATGTTTGTCTTGTCATGCCCATTGACGGCCATTTCTACGATCACGCACCTATCACTTGTCTTGTGGATAGGTGATAAGTTAACATTTTTGAACAATCCCTTCAGTACACAAAACCATTGTATAGATTTGTGCTCATCCCTAAGGTACACGTAGAATTTACTTGCCATCTAATGGTCTTTTCCTTTTCTAGCAAAGAAGACAGTGCCACAATATGGTGGGACATGGCCTGCCATTGCTCCATAATGCAGGCTAGTATTTTGGCCAGTATCACCAAAGTTTCCAATTTCTGAACCTTGTTCTTATAGCTATAGGGGTAATCAGCATCTTGTATTGTTGATTTAACGAAAATATTACCGTAAAAAGCATCAAATGTCAAGTTCCCGAGGGCTAAACAAATTCAAAGCCTGAAATTAAATTTTGCTACAGAACTATGATAAACATGATGATTAACCGGGATCTGGAGAAATCTGAGTCATTGTGGGTCATAATATAATAAAAATACTGTGTTCTCAGTCCAACAATCAGATGCATATTTTTCTGTTTCTTTGCAAAACGTGACTTTTTGAGATTAAATTCAATAATTTGTAGAACCATAGAGCTGAACCTTAATTAACCAGAGCTTCCATGAATTCTGTATTCTTATTTATTGGCATTTCTTTCACGTAATTTGAAGCGTTTGCGATTATAATTTTTTAAATTAAAGTTTGAGTATTGTTATTGCACCATCTGTCCAGATAGATGCCTGCTGTCTAAATCACTTTGTATATTCAGTTAGCAGATGTTAGTACAATTAACCATCCAAAATAGACTAGTAACCATACAGTGGTAGCTGGTCCTCAGCTTTGGGTAGAAGAATGTGTCTCTTCTGAGCCCTTCACACAACTGGGTCCATGAAGAGGATCAGTTTGGAAAGTGTAATAAATAAGTGAACGTTTAGCTTCCTTACACGGTCAGTCTTGGCACTGATCTTTCCACTTAGGAGGGTGCAAGAGTTCCCTGTTTTTTACCCTTTAGCTTCTATTTAGATATCATGCCTTCACTGCTGGGGCCCCTGGGTTGCATCTGCAGAGTAGCTACTTAAAAGTAAAGGCAACTGAGGAAATATACTAAACTACCCAAGTCAGTAATGGAGAGATGGTGACAAGGACAGATTAAAGGCACCCAATAACCAGGGAAGAATCCAGAGGGTCAATCAGGGCAGAAGATGTGTTGAGCACTCTAAGCCTGGGGCTACATGGTGACCATGGCCGTGACACCTGTTATGCGTCCAAAGTTTACTAGGTTCAAAGATACTTCTCAGCTCAATGCAAGTGAATGGGTGTCATAGCCCAAGTGTACTGCAACTGCGACGTCACGTGGTTAGACTTCTTACGACTTGCAATACCCTCGGGGTTACACTGCAACCCCATTCATTGGAAATGCACCGACACCTAGAAAATTTTGGTCGTGAGACAGGCGTCTCAGCCGAAGTCGCTGTGTAGCCCCAGCCTTATAGTCAAACCAGTTTGGGCATCCACGTGAGAAAATTTTTGTAACTCGCTTCTCGCAAATTCAACATCGAATAAGTTGAATGTAAATCACATTTCTTTTTAAAATCTGTGTGATTTGCCAAATTTAATCCTCGGCAGATCCGCTCATCTCTACTAATAACCTATCACTGGGAAAGGGGCTGAAGTTTTTTGGTGTCTGGTCCTGTTAAGCTGACAGGGCGACAAGCCGAGGGGGATCATTAGATAGAAGTCTATAAACAATAAAGTAGGTTCTCTGCTTTGAACAGTCCCTAATTTTTAGAAGGGTCCCCTGGCCATAAGATGATCATAAAGCGCCCTCATACTTGGTCCCCTAGCAATTAGCTGTTAACTATGTATTTCATTTCCCTTTAGCACCACCACAAGGGAAATCAAGCATTTCTCGGTACCTATGTAAGTCAGTAGTTGTCTGTGTAATGCAGGAAAAGTCACGTCCTCCGGAGCAGGAGATGCTCTTTGTACCCAAGATCCCAACCAGAGAACTGTCTCTATTAACTCAGAATTTTGTAGTAAGATATATTGAAATAGGTTTTCTAAACTGGACAACCCTTTTAAGGGGTTGAACACTTTTTAATATTTTTTACAAATGCATTTACTGCAGGAACCCATAAGCTATGTGCACATGTTACATTTTTGTTGTGTTTTTTTTCTGCATGGACTTGGTGCAGAAAATATGTAGCGTTTTACAGTATCAGAAAAGTGAATAAGATTTCTGAAGTCTCATGGACATTTTGCTTATTTTTCCCTTGCAGATTGGCAGCAGACTCAAATCTGCAGCATATCCATTCTTGCAGTACTTTTGCAGCATATTTCACCCATACTGAATGGGGAAAAAATATGCAACAAAAAAGCATGTCAAAAATGCAATAAAAGTGTGTATTAATAAATCAGTCCTTTTATTATTTTTGCCCTGTTATTGGCGCTCTGGTACCGCTATTCATATTCTCTGATTGTCCTTTTCCCCCTGTTGGGGTGCGGTAGAGCTGCCTTTAATCTATTGTTTTTTCACCTGTGGGAGCAATTTAATTAAAATTACTACCCTGGTTTCGCAAGCTGCGCTGCCTTAACCCCTCCGGAACGCTGCCGGGGGTGTTGGTGAAGCTGGGCGTCTATCTCGGCATTACATGCTACTAACCTGACCACGTGATATACCACCAAGAGATCAGGATCTGTGAACGCCGCTGGAAATAGATGACAGCCACCAACAGAGTGGAGCTTGTGGAGCTTTACACTGGGGTTGTGCAGAGGTGCACAACTTCATAAGGTTAGTAGCCATCCCCACACCCCTCTACAAATTGCAATACTGAGTCACCCATTGCGCCTTGTTCTCTCCTCTCTTTACATATTAATGCAATAAAAACACAGCAAAAATGCACATATTTTTCTGCTGCAAATCCTGAACGCATGCACATATCTATATTCTAGGCTCACAGAATCAAATATTCTATCACCCGAGAATATCGGCCCTATTATGCTAAAGATACTCTGCTCAGAGTGTGATTATACAGTCATGGCCAAAAGTATTGAGAATGAGACAAATAGTAATTTTTCCAAAGTTTACTGCTTCATTTTTTGTAATGGCAATTTGCATATACTCCTGAATGTCAAAGAGTGATCAGCTTAACAGCAATTACTGTACTTGAAAAGTCAATATTTGCCCAGAAAATGAACTTTAACCCCCAAAACACATTTCAACATCATTGCAGTCCTGCCTTAAAAGGAGCAGCTAACATCGTTTTAGTGATTGATCAATTAACCCAGGTGTGGGTGTTGATGAGGACAGGGCTGGCGATCAATCAGTCATGATTAAGTAAGAATGACATCACTGGACACTTTAAAAGGAGGCTGGTTGTTGGTATCATTGTTTCTCTTCAGTTAACCATGGTTATCTCTAAAGAAACACGTGCAGCCATCATTGCACTGCGCAAAAATGGCCTAACAGGGAAGAGTATCGCAGCTACAAAGATTGCACCTCAGTCAACAATCTATCGCATCATCAAGAACTTCAAGGAGAGAGCTTCCATTGTTGTCAAAAAGGCTCCAGGGCGCCCAAGAAAGACCAGCAAGCGCCAGGGCCGTATCTTAAAACTGTTTCAGCTGCGGGATCGGACTACCAGCAGTGCCGAGCTTGCTCTGGAATGGCAGCAGGCTGGTGTGAGTGCTTCTGCGCGCACTGTGAGGCGGAGACTCTTTGAGCAAGGGCTGGTTTCAAGGAGGGCAGCAAAGAAGCCACTTCTCTCCAGAAAAATCATCAGGGACCGACTGATATTCTGCAAAAGGTACAGGGAGTGGACTGCTGAGGACTGGGGCAAAGTCATTTTCTCTGATGAATCCCCTTTTCGATTGTTTGGGACATCTGGAAAACAGCTTATTCGGAGAAGAAGAGGTGAGCACTACCACCAGTCTTGTCTCATGCCAACTGTAAAGCATCCTGAAACCATTCATGTGTGGGGTGGCTTCTCAGCCAAGGGAATTGGCTCACTCACAGTCTTGCCTAAAAACACAGCCATGAATAAAGAATGGTACCAGAATGTCCTCCAAGAGCAACTTCTCCCAACCGTCCAAGAGCAGTTTGGCGCCCAACAATGCCTTTTCCAGCATGATGGAGCACCTTGCCATAAAGCAAAGGTGATAACTAAATGGCTCATGGAACAAAACATAGAGATTTTGGGTCCATGGCCTGGAAACTCCCCAGATCTTAATCCCATTGAGAACTTGTGGTCAATCATCAAGAGACGGGTGGACAAACAAAAACCAACAAATTCTGGCAAAATGTAAGCATTGATTATGCAAGAATGGACTGCTATCAGTCAGGATTTGGTCCAAAAGTTGATTGAGAGCATGCCAGGGAGAATTACAGAGGTCTTGAAGAAGAAGGGGCAACACTGCAAATATTGACTTGCTGCATTAACTCATTCTAACTGTCAATATAACCTATTGGTACTCATAATATGATTGCAATTATATTTCTGTATGTGATATAAACATCAGACAAACACTAATAAAAACCAGAGGCCAGCAGATCATGTGAAAATATAATTTTGGTGTCATTCTCAAAACTTTTGGCCATGACTGTAGTGTGATCTGATTTTCTCAGATGAGGAAGAGATGTAAAAAAAAAAAATGTCTCCATCCTGTAAATCCACGAAAATCGGACTGCACTCTGATGTCATTCAAGTGCAGCCTGTTTTTTTTCCACGGACTTGTTGACTTGCATGGCCGAGTGTGATCCAATAATCGGATCCAACTCAGGGATGTAGCGACATTTTCCTTGGACTGAATCGGTCTGAGGAAAAAGTCGGAAATGTGCGTAGCCCCATAGAATGACAGTGGTCCGAGTGCAATCTAATGTTTTATCGGACCGCACTCGGACCATGTGCACAAGCCCTTATAGTGTTTTTTCTCCCAGAAATGCCGATGTCCTCTTTTCAAAAGTGCCGCCTACTCTCTTCATTGCCTATAGTAAGTTCCTGATGGACGGCCATGTGGACAGATCGGTCCATCAACAGACTCCATTGAACAACACTGCGCTCATCACTGTGCATTTGCTAATTTCTAATGTGGTGTGTAATGGATGGAGGCCACTGTTGGATTGGTAGAGTTAGATGGCCTTCCATCGGGGGCTATGTCCTGCTCCTTCTAGGAACACAAGAGGAAAGCAACGCTAGCCATCAGATACATTCATAGATGCTGCTATGATATCAAAATAATGAGATCTTATTGAGCGTGGGGTGAAATAACCAACTAGTATTATGGCTATATTACTTCACTAATTAAAATAATTGACATATAAAATGAGTTCTAAAAATACCGTCCGTGACCACTGATGGGGTTTGCTGCCCAAATAACATGATCAGAGTTTTGCGGATAATGATGAGAGATTGCCAAACCTCGGAGTCGTGCTGCAGACATGAAAATACAATACTGGCATCAGGATCACTTATGGTTTTTGGCAGCGCTAACGAGTTCTGTTCTACTGTCAGCAATTAAATATTTCAATAAGACACCTCGGACCCAATGCATTATTGCATTTGTGGCTTTCTTTTGGATAGTTTTTGCAGTTTTTTGCCTCTTTTTCATTGATGCCTTCTTTTAATTTGCAACTTTTTTTTAAAAAAAGTCTATTAGATATTTGTTTGCCTGTTATTGTTTCTTGTGTTTTATGTTTGTTATCGTGGGGTTTCCAGATTTTTATGGCTCATTCATCAATTGCGACTTATTAAAAAGTCACCAAATTTTTGCACAAATGAAACCCGGTCTCCTTTTTTTTTTGTCTTGCAGTATTCTTCGACCTATTTAATTTCAAATTCTTCAAAATGCTCGATATCTTTTGAGCAAAATCAAAGATCTTTTCGTTTTTGTCTTTAACTTTTTAGCGCAGAATAGTCATGTGTTTTGCTAAAACGTTGCAAAATTTGGCCCTAAAAATTTCAGACAATACATAATGTCACTCCAGAAGAAAGAAGAGAGGGGCTTTTCTTTCTTCTGGAGTGACATTATGTATTGTCTGAAATTTTCGGGGAAAATTTTCCAACATTTTAGAAAAACACGTGACAATTTGTGCTAAAAAGTTAAAGACAAAAATAAAAAGATCTTTGATGTTGCTCAAAAGGTATCGAGCGTATTGAAGAATTTGGAACAAAATATGTCAAAGAATACTGCAAGACATAAATAAAGAAAAAGGAAAAAGAACTGATAAAAAATGCAAATGATAATAAAAGGCTACAGTATATATTCTATAAAGGCTATTAAAAGTCTTTGCAATGTCTTACTGCTTACGTCTATGTATATATATATATATATATATGTATATATATATATGTGTATATATATATATGTATATATTCAGTACAGACCAAAAGTTTGGACACACTTTCTCATTTAAAGATTTTGCTGTATTTTCATGACTATGAAAATTGTACATTCACACTGAAGGCATCAAAACTATGAATTAACACATGTGGAATTATATACGTAACAAAAAAGTGTGAAACAACTGAAAATATGTCTTATATTCTAGGTTCTTCAAAGTAGCCACCTTTTGCTTTGATGACTGATTTGCACACTCTTGGCATTCTCTTGATGAGCTTCAAGAGTTAGTCACCGGAAATGGTTTTCACTTCACAGGTGTGCCCTGTCAGGTTTAATAAGTGGGATTTCTTTCCTTATAAATGGGGTTGAGACCATCAGTTGTGTTGTGCAGAAGTCAGGTGGATACACAGCTGATAGTCCTACTGAATAGACTGTTAGAATTTGTATTATGGCAAGAAAAAAGCAGCTAAGTAAAGAAAAACGAGTGGCCATCATTACTTTAAGAAATGAAGGTCAGTCAGTCTGAAAAATTGGGCAAACTTTGAAAGTGTCCCCAAATGCAGTTGCAAAAACCATCAAGCACTACTGATGAAACTGGCTCACATGAGGACCGCCCCAGGAAAGGAAGACCAAGAGTCACTTCTGCTTCTGAGGATAAGTTTATCCGAGTCACCAGCCTCAGAAATCGCAGGTTAACAGCAGCTCAGATTAGAGACCAGGTCAATGCCACACAGAGTTCTAGCAGCAGACACATCTCTACAACAACTGTTAAGACTTTGTGCAGCAGGCCTTCATGCTAAAATAGCTGCTAGGAAACCACTGCTAAGGACAGGCAACAAGCAGAAGAGACTTGTTTGGGCTAAAGAACACAAGGAATGGACATTAGACCAGTGGAAATTTGTGCTTTGGTCTGATGAGTCCAAATTTGAGATCTTTGGTTCCAACCACCGTGTCTTTGTGCGACGCAGAAAAGGTGAACGGATGGACTCTACATGCCTGGTTCCCACCGTGAAGCATGGAGGAGGAGGTGTGATGGTGTGGGGGTGCTTTGCTGGTGACACTGTTGGGGATTTATTCAAAATTGAAGGCATACTGAACCAGCATGGCTACCACAGCATCTTGCAGCGGCATGCTATTCCATCCGGTTTGCGTTTAGTTGGACCATCATTTATTTTTCAACAGGACAATGACCCCAAACACACCTCCAGGCTGTGTAAGGGCTATTTGACCAAGAGGTAGAGTGATGTGGTGCTACGCCAGATGACCTGGCCTCCACAGTCACCAGACCTGAACCCAATCGAGATGGTTTGGGGTGAGCTGGACCGCAGAGTGAAGGCAAAAGGGCCAACAAGTGCTAAGCATCTCTGGGAACTCCTTCAAGATTGTTGAAGCTCATCAAGAGAATGCCAAGAGTGTTCAAAGCAGTCAGAGCCAAAGGTGGCTACTTTGAAGAACTTGGAATATAAGACATATTTTCAGTTGTTTCACACTTTTTTGTTAAGTATATAATTCCACATGTGTTAATTCATAGTTTTGATGCCTTCAGTGTGAATGTACAATTTTCATAGTCATGAAATTACAGAAAAATCTTTAAATAAGAAGGTGTGTCCAAACTTTTGGTCTGTACTGTATATATGTGTGCTATTATAACCAGGCGTCTATGAGCCACTTTGTAATAATCTTGAGGGGTAATCCGTTACTATATAGAGATGTCACCAGTAGACATTTACATATGGCGTTGTACTGTATCACATCCCTATAAGGCAAATACCATCCTTTTACCTTCTCTCCGCTGTCAGCGTCTTGCTCTGGTTTCTCTCCTTGCTCCTGGGCATGTGTTGTCATGGTTAGTTGCTGCACACATTATCTTCTTTGATATAAAAGAAGCAAAATATTTCCTCCTGCCTGAGTATAAAACGAGTGTATGACATAATAAAAACATGTCTGTTTTTCTAGAAACAGCGCCACCGTTGTCTATAGGCTGTTAAGGGTATTGCAACTCAGCGACCATTCACTTGTATTGGAATGAGCTACAATTCTACCCACAATCGATAAACAATAGCGATGCTGTTTGTAGGAAAGTCACGCTTTCGTAAACTCATTCATCCCCATTAATGTTTTCTTGCTAGAAATTTGCATTCTTCAGGAGTTATGTATCTTTATTAAGTCATTATTTCAGAAATCCTGTCTGGGTGCTTAAGAGCCGATTCATTGTTGCTTTAGCATTTTTTTTTGTAGAAAAAATGTGTTGTTGTTTTTTATTTAATGATATTTTAAATCAATTAAACAAATATTAACTTTTATTAATTATTATGATATTAATGTTTTTTTTATTTAATTTGCGACTTTTAAAAGTGAACTTTATTTTTGTGTCTTTTTTTTTTTTGGACAATTATGAGCAAAGTTTTCATCGTCCAGATGTTTTAACCAAGTTCCTCCATTGAGATACTTTTTTTTGCGCAGTTGAAGACTTAATCTGCGACAGTTTAAAGACTATTGCAGGGATTGTGCAATTTCTTACGCTAAGAGGCACAAAAAGCCATCAAATAGGCAGTTTTGGTTAGAATGGTTGCCCAATTTTAAGCTGTTCTTAGGCCGCGTTCCCAAGTGCAAAATCTTTGGTTTTTTTTGCTGCCTTTTTTTCTGCAGGTGTCCGCATCTAAATACATAGTAGCAATCTGCTCTCATTATTATGTTTTTGCTCTGTTTTTTATGTGTTTTCCCACCTTTTTTTAATGCAGATTTCGAGCAGCATTTAATGTGTTATTTTAATGCATTCTTTTGTGCAGAAATGCTGGGATTCTGCACTTTTTTTTCCATTTTTTTCAGGCTTTCTACAGAAGCCTATAAGGAAAAAATGCACTTAAAACCCGTCCTTTGCTTCATGCACCAAAAACCCGTCCTTTGCTTCATGCCGCCTGTAAATGGACAGCATGAATCAGACGCTATTGCAATTGTATATGTTTTACTCTGAAATGCATCATAGAAAACATACTTTGAAAAAGTCTATGTGTCTTGGTTGACTAAGCCAACATCGGTCCCTGGCGGCAACTCCCACTCGGATCCCTTTGACTGACAGATCTCCCTCTGTGTAAACATAATGAGAGACTCTGAGTCATGGGCAGAAATGGATGTGTAAATTGTACAAGAAATATTCTTCTCCTTGGCTGATTGTTAGTCGGCTGCAAGTCCTGCATGATGCTGAAATAGTCAGTCTTGGAGAATTCCTACGTAGAACATAAAGGTTAATCACCACCATCTTTGGCTGGTGTTCACCTAAACCCCTACCAGCTTAACTGAGGGGAGAGGCTTAGGGGCTCGCATTAAGGCTAACTTAACGAATGTCAGTCTTAGGGCAGGAGTAATCGGGCATAGATATTCTCTTATCCTAGAATATCGGGCCGATTGTGCAAATTAAACTCTGATCAGAGTGTGATCACAGTGTGCTCCTATTCTCTCGGATGAGAAGATTGAGCAAACAATTTCTCCATCTTCTCCATTGGGTCAGTGCGTGGAAATCGGACTGCACTCAGATGTCATTCGAGTGCAGTCATATGATTTCCACACACTCACTGACTCACATGGCCTACTGCGATCCAAATATCGCATCAAACTCGGACATGCAGTGATTTTTTGCTCTAACAGTCTCTGTCCAAGGAAAATACCAGACATTGCATGGCCCCATAGAATAACATTGGTCCAAGTGCGATCCTATGTTTTATTGGGCTACACTCGGACCAAAAATACACTGGTCTTCACCTGCCCATAATAAAAAGCTTGCTGGAGTACAATGCATTGAATTAACTAAAATGAATTTAACACATCTTCTCTTTGGTGTATGCCTCGACTGGAGTAGCATTTCTGGCGTAAAAAACGTCAATTTTATTGAATTTTATGGACAGGGGTAGGTTTGGCCCTCACTGCCCCGGCTTCTCACCAGCTCCACCAATTGTGGCATGCCTGGCTAAATCTAATGTGAAAAAAACAAAATTTGCAAAATTTTTGTGCATCTCCATGTTTTGCAAAAATTTTGAAACTTTTCAAAGTGTTTACCCCCCAAAAAACAATTTGATGAATTGGTCCCTTGGTGATTAGTTTTCCAACTGAAAACAGGGGGAGGCTCCTGCTGCAGCTAGTTGTCCCAAAGCCATACAAAAGACAGTGAGGAGGAGCAGAAAGAGGAAGGACATAACGGAGCTCCTGAGACATACAGATTTCTTGACATATTTTTCAGTTTTAAATTGTATCATGAAACAGGATAGGTTTAAAAAAAAACGTTTGAGATTATTGGAGGAATTGCTCGGATATTTTTATTATTATTTTATAATGTATTTTCTGTATGTGGTGTTTTTGTTTAATCAGATGGAAATGATGGATTAATTCCATATAGTGCCCTACCAGCTGCATTTGCACTATGTTCTGTCGACAGTCAGCTCAATGGCGCAACTTTACCAGCAGAGTTCTCTGGAGTAATTATCTTGCGCTCACAGTGCATTTACATGACAATAAAGTGATTTCTCCTTCATCATTCCCCTGAACAGCTGACAAACCTCCTGAAACTAAGTGATTTAATGCACATCTTTGATCTTGGGAAACTGCGGTTGTCTGAACTTGCAATTAATTCATTTTAAAGTGTCTTATCAGCATTAGTCCTTCCATTAGCAGAGGTTGCCTTACAAATGCTGAATATTACTGCTCTTCAGGTGAAGCTATCGAAGTGTGGCTCAAGGTTCACAAAGGCGGAGAACAATTTCTGTTGTTATTTAGGTAATTATATGGTACATTTCCATTTGCAATGCTCTTAGAAGTCACATCGTTGTTGGGAGATGTAAATCATTTAATGGCAAGGGCTTCATTGTTGTTGCTTAAAATGCCAAGACGGTCCAAAAAATTCTCAGATCTGAAAGGTAACTTAAATGAAGGAGGCTGTCAGTTCAGAAGCTCTGCTCTCGAATTCAGGGGAAATCGCAGCCGGTTGTACGAAGAATAAAGAATCCTGTTAATTGATATACTCTGTTGCCAGGGTCTATTGATTTATCATGCTGTTTGGGATTTGACATTCTTTCTGGTTTTGTTCTCTGTTTGGGCTAAATAGGACACAAAGAAAACTTCAAGTGGTTCAAGAAATAAGCTGTAAATAAAGCAGAAAAAGCAAACAGGAAAGAAATCTAACCCAAGTAATTATAGAATTAATCACAGAAAATGTAATGTTCATTGTTAAACAGCATTTTATTGTTTATAATAATAATAATAATTTTTATTTATATAGCGCCAACATATTCCGCAGCACTTTACAATTAAGCGGGGACATGTACAGACAATAAATTCAATACAGTTTAAGACAGTTACATTAGGAGTGAGGTCCCTGCTCACAAGCTTACATTCTACAAGGAAATGGGGGGACACAATAGGTGAAAAGTGATTGTTATTTCAGGTCTGGCAATTATAATAAATAGGGATTTTCATATAAAGCTGCATGATCCGGTCATCAGCCAGTAGTGCAATACTCAAGTACCGAGTGTAGTTATCTTGTGCATGGAGGGTGTGGAGACAGATGACTAGTAGGGAGCAGATTCTGAATAGTATCTAGAAGGAGGGGACAGGGGAAAGTTAATTTACTGAGTAGTTGAGGTGGTAGGCTTGTTTAAAGAGATGGGGTTTTAAAGCGCGCTTGAAGACATGGGGGCTAGGCATCAGTCAGATCGTCTGGGGTAGAGCATTCCAGAGAACTGGCGCAGCACGAGAGAAGTCTTGGAGACAGAGGTGCGAGTTTCGGATTATGGGGGATGTTAGTCTTAGGTCATTTGTAGAACGGAGGGCACGTGTAGGGCGATAGACAGAGATGAGAGAGGAGATATAAGGTGGTGCAGAACTGTGGAGAGCTTTGTGGGTGAGAGCGATGAGTTTATATTGGACCCTGTAGCGAATGGGCAACCAGTGTAATGACTGGCACAAGATGGAGGCATCGGTGAAGCGGCTGGACAGAAATACAACCCTGGCTGCCGCATTCAGGACGGGTTGGAGAGGAGAAAGTTTGGTAAGAAGGAGATCGATCAGAAGAAAGTTGCAGTAGTCCAGACGAGAGTGAATAAGAGCGACAGTAAGAGTTTTAGCAGTTTCAAAGGTGAGAAAAGGTCGGATTCTGGAGATGTTTTTAAGATGCAGGTAACAAGAGCAAGTGAGTGATTGGATATTGGTAGTAAAGGAAAGGTTAGTGTCGAATATGACCCCAAGGCAGCAGGCTTGCTGCTTGTGAGTTATGGTTGAACCCTCCAAAGTAATTTCGATGTTAGGTAGAGTTGGGTTAGTAGAGGGGAGAAACACAAGAAGTTCAGTTTTAGAGAGATTCCGTTTTGAAATAGAGGGAGGACATGATGTTAGAGACAGCAGACAGACAATCCTTGGTATTTTGTATTAGGGTAGGGGTGATGTCAGGGGAAGAGGTGTATAATTGGGTGTCATCAGCATAGAGATGATACTGGAACCCAAATCTGCTGATTGTTTGTCCAATAGGGGCAGTGTATAGAGAGAAGAGGACGGGGCCTAGGACTGAGCCCTGCAGAATCCCGATAGTAAGGGGACAAGGAGAAGAAGAGGAGCCGGCAAAATATACAGTGAAGGAGCAGTCAGAGAGGTAGGAGGAGAACCAGGAGAGAACAGTGTCCTTGAGGCTTATAGAGCGGAGCATAGTGAGGAGGAGCTGGTGATCCACAGTGTCAAATGCGGCAGAGAGATCCAGGAGATCAGCAGGGAGCAGTGACCTTTGGATTTAGCTGTTAGTAGATTGTAAAGATCTGAGGTTGTGGGTTGTAAGTAGTCACCTAGGCTGGTTAACAATGCAGCAATATTTTATTGATCACAGCCATGGTAATACAGCAATTCCAGGTAAATGGTCAAAATACAGTTCTCTCAGTCCTCAAATTCCCAATCTGGGTTCAGAAGTTCCACTGGCTTTGTATAAGGCCATACTCACTGTCTCCCAACTTTTGGTTGGCCCACAGATTTTGTATCTCCAGCCAGTATAGTCTGTAGTCAAAGTCCATGATCCTCTAGACGGCAGATAAAATGATGAAAGCCCAGGTATCCAGTAGCAGCAGTCCTTTTAAGAAAGTGTAAATCCAAACGACACAATCCATAATGGTAACATGTTTATCCATTCATCCTTCCAAGTCCAAGGTCTCCATCCTCTTCCTTCAATCCTTCCACACAACTCTTCACTAAATCATGTGTCTGTTTTCCTTCCTGGGGTCAGCCCCCTCCAAAGGTCAGAAGTGATGACACCCTCCCCCTTAAGCATTTACTTTAACATGAGACTGCATGTAAGACCTCCTGTGGTGACAGCTCCACTGTGTCCACTCTTTCCATCTACATAAGGGGTCCCTTGGCTGAAAGAACAATGGTCCAAGGCCCCTGAGATAAGGTCACTGAATGGAATGGATACCTGAGATTGAACTGACGAGCAAACAAATCACTAACAAAACACAGCAAGCAAATTTCTAACAAAATACAAAAATAAGATTGATGAAAATGGGCGCTCAGTGCTGGAAAAATATTTAGTAAGTGGCCAGGTCCTCACATAGATCATTAGAGACTTTAGTGAGGGCAGTTTCAGTGAGAGTGTAAAGAGCGGAAACCAGATTGTAGAGGGTCGAGGAGAGAGTTATCTGAGAGATAGCGGATTAGACGGGAGTGGACCAAACGTTCCAGGAGTTTAGAGATGAAAGGAAGGTTAGAGACAGGTCTGTAGTTAGCAGTGCAGTTCAGGTCCACGGATGGCTTTTTAAGTAAAGGGGTTATGATGGCATGTTTAAATGAGGAGGGAAAGATACCTGAAGAAAGAGAGAGGTTAAATATTTTAGTCAGGTGAGTGGTGACCACCGGTGAGAGAGGCTGCAGGAGATGTGAAGGAATGGGGTAACTGTTGCAGGTTCTAGGTTGAGAAGAAATGAGGAGCTGGCTAACTTCTTCCTCTGTAACAGGCACAAAGATGGCTAGTGAGCTTGAAGTGCGGCAGGGAAGGGGATCCAGGCTCTGAGGAGATTGGGCTGAGATGTCCTGATGGATGTGGTTGATTTTTTCTAGGAAATAAGTGGCCAAATCCTCACCGCTGAGGTTGGTGATGGGGACCTGTGCTTTAGGTTTCAGGAGTGAGTTTAAGGTTTCAAAAAGTAGTTTTGGATTCTTGAACAGTGAAGTGATGAGGGTGGTGATGTAGGATTGTTTGGCCAGATGAAGGGCAGAGTTATAGGTTTTGAGCATGAATTTACAAAATTCATCTACATAAAACACTGAGTCATTTTGTAAATACACTGCTCAAAAAAATAAAGGGAACAATGAAATAACACATCCTAGATCTGAATGAATGAAATATTCTCATTGAATACTTTGTTCTGTACAAAGTTGAATGTGCTGACAACAAAATCACACAAAAATCATCAATGGAAATCAAATTTATTAACCAATGGAGGTCTGGATTTGGAGTGACCCCCAACATTAAAGTGGAAAAACACACTACAGGCTGATCCAACTTTGATGTAATGTCCTTAAAACAAGTCAAAATGAGTCTCAGTATTGTGTGTGGCCTCCACGTGCCTGTATGACCTCCCTACAACGCCTGGGCATGCTCCTGATGAGGTTGCGGATGGTCTCCTGTGGGATCTCCTCCCAGACCTGGACTAAAGCATCCGCCAACTCCGGGACAGTCTGTGGTGCAACGTGACATTGGTGGATGGAGCGAGACATGATGTCCCAGATGTGCTCAATCGGATTCAGGTCTGGGGAACGGGCGGGCCAGTCCATAGCTTCAATGCCTTCATCTTGCAGGAGCTGCTGACACCCTCCAGCCAAATGAGGTCTGGCATTGTCCTGCATTAGGAGGAACCCAGAGCCAACAGCACCAGCATATGGTCTCACAAGGGGTCTGAGGATCTCATCTCGGTACCTAATGGCAGTCAGGTTACCTCTGGTGAGCACATGGAGGGCTGTGCGGCCCTCCAAAGAAATGCCACCCCACACCATTACTGACCCACTGCCAAACCGGTCATGCTGAAGGATGTTGCAGGCAGCAGATCGCTCTCCACGGCGTCTTCAGACTCTGTCACGTCTGTCACATGTGCTCAGTGTGAACCTGCTTTCATCTGTGAAGAGCACAAGGCGCCAGTGGCGACTTTGCCAATCCTGGTGTTCTGTAGCAAATGCGAAGCGTCCTGCACGGTGTTGGGCTGTGAGCACAACCCCCATCTGTGGACTTCTGGCCCTCATACCACCTTCATGGAGTCGGTTTCTAACCGTTTGTGCAGACACATGCACATTTTTGGCCTGCTGGAGGTCATTTTTGCAGGGCTCCGGCAGTGCTCCTCCTGTTCCTCCTTGCACAAAGGCGGAGGTAGCGGTCCTGCTGCTGGGTTGTTGCCCTCCTACAGCCCCCTCCACTTCTCCTGGTGTACTGGCCTGTCTCCTGGTAGCGCCTCCAGCCTCTGGACACTACGCTGACAGACACAGCAAACCTTCTTGCCACAGCTCGTATTGATGTGTCATCCTGGATGAGCTGCACTACCTGAGCAACTTCTGCGGGTTGTAGAGTCCGTCTCATACTACCCGAGTGTGAAAGCACAACCAACATTTAAAAGTGACCAAAACATCAGCCAGAAAGCATTGGTACTGAGATGTGGTCTGTGGTCCCCACCTGCAGAACCACTCCTTTATTGAGGGTGTCTTGATAATTGCCAATAATTTGCATCTATTGTCTATTCCATTTGCACAACAGCATGTGAAATTGATTGTCAATCAGTGTTGCTGTATATAGTTACATTCTATTTTATACTCCAGAGCTGCATTCACAATTCTGCAAGTTTCTTAGCTGAAATCTCCCAACATTTCATTATCCATACAGAGCTTGCTATGGAAATTTACATTTTAAGAAGCATCGTCTATACACTTGGTGCTCTATAGGAATATGATGTTGGAAAAATTATTTAAATATAGGAGCTCTTCTGAGCGTTCTGACTACAAGATTGTCATCTGTTTCCTATGACAGCCATTTGTCAGTGCAACTCTGGACAATAATATCAAATGGTTTGTCTGTGACTATAGCATTGATGGCCTATTCTTAGGATAGGTCATCAATGTCTGATAGGTGGGGTTGCAACACCCGACACCCCCATCAATCAGCTGTTCCCTGTACTGCTCATTAGCAATGGAGAAGTGGTAATGGACAGGCACTGCACATCCACCCCTATAGATTTGAATAGGGGCGGATGTGCAGTACTCGGCCACGGCCACTATACTATGCTGTGCAGCTCCATAACTGAGCAGTTACAGCCACCACCGACATAGGGTACAGGTGAGGGTGCTGGGTTTTGCAAACCCACTGATCAGACATTGATGACCTATCCTAAGGCTAGGCCATCAATGTTAAAGTCTCAGACAACTTCTTTAATATAATGAATATAGGAAAATTTTAGTGTAACTTTGAATGTATATTAAAGTGTCTGTCTGCTGAAAATAAATTATCACCTATCCACAGGATAGGTGATAACTTACTGATTGATGGGGGTCAAACCGATGGGACCTGAACCGATCGGCAAAAGGCGAGTGATTGGTCATATTTATGACCACTGCTCCATTTATTCTCTTTGGGGCTTCCAGAAAAATATGGAGTGGAATGAATGGAGCAGTGGTTGAGCATGTGCACTGCTGCTTCATTCTAATGAGGATAAAAGTGCCCCGTTCTGCCAATCGTTGTAGGTCCCAGTGGTCAAATCCCCACCAATCAATTACTTGTCCTGTGGACAACCGCTTTAATGTAAAATTTTGCAAACCTTTGTGGAGGTCTTTAAAGAGGTCCCCTTTTCAGGTCATGCCTCTCCTTGCTCACTTTCCCACCTCCTCAATGTGTGCCTAGTTTGTGGGACTCTGATGATCGACTCTGATGTTACACGCAAGAAAAATTCTGGAAGCTCTGCTATCCGGGAGGTTTCAGGAGGCTTCTTGGTGGTCCTGCGAGAATTGCCAACTCTTCTACAAGCCTAGAAGTTCTCCCATTTTTATGGAATCCTTCCAGACATTTTGGGAGAGCTTACAAAAATTTTGTATTTCACTCTTCTACCTTTCAGAGTAGTCCTATGGCTTTGACTTAAGACTTAGCCCATTGGGGTTAAGACGTTTAAGATAATGGTACTATGTGAACCGATTGCCATCTTGTCCTTTTCCATTAGAGAAAAGTTGGAGCCAAGATGATAATGAACAATATCAATGTTTGTTAGTCTTTGCGCCTTTTCACACGACTCAGTTCTTATTATATAGCATTATAAACATTTCCCGGCTCCGATGACCACGATATCATGTTATTGGGTTTTGTACCTCTATAAATGCTAGTAAACCGAGGTAGAAATCAATTTAATTACAATTATAGGAAAACTAAATTTAAAAGGAAAAACAAAGAATATCTAGAGCTCTGCCTTCATACTCCACCTACCTCGATAAATTGGATGGCTCATCTAAGAGATATACTTCCCTGCTGACTGTATGGATGTCTCTGGCAAACTGAAAAAATAGGTAATGCAATGGAGCAGGTAAATTACTGTAGTTTATTCTTTTTTATGCAGCTTGGCTAAGATTTTCTACAATATTGTACAAGTGAGACTATGTTCATATTAGCTTTCGAGACTCTAAAATACTTAATATTTACCAGGAAAGATAGTGGATCTCATTTCAAAGAAGCTTTCCCCTTTCAACCTTTTTTTAAACTAAATTGTCATGGTCATCTTCAAAAAATAAAAAATAAATAAGCTGATGCTAACGCTTTTCGGGTCCAGCAATGGGGATGCTGTTCCGGCTGCTGTACTCAAAATGGAAAAAGGGCAAAACAAGTAAAGAAGAGAGGAGTGTGGTGGATCCCGGCGACTTTTCAGAGTAGACCCTACTTCTTCCTCAGGCATGCCTGAGGAAGAGGTAAGTTCTACTCTAAAGCGCATTGCAAAAATTGGAAGTTTTTATACTCACCACCGGGATTAACCTTTGTAAGTGGATCCACAGCACTCCTCTCTCCTTTCCCGGGAGGTTCTGGAAGGTTTCTTCTGACAAGGCGGGGATAAGAAGGTGGAATAAACATTTCGAAGGTGGAAATTAAAGGGGTTTTCCCACAAGCAAAAGTTGATTTTAATCAATAGATCTTTGAATGATAATAAGTTCCACAATTGAATGTATTTAAATAAAATGTCACCCGTGTTGAGATAATCTTATAAATGTTTCCCTGTGTAATGGCTGTGTCTGACCGTGCAGGAACATGGTCTGATCATACCACATCTCCTGGGCAGGGGAGGAAGCAAAAGAGTCTACAGACAGGACAGCATGGGATTACAGCTGATTCTTTATTTGAAGTAAAAAATTGTTTGAAAGCAGACAGGGAAATGCTTTACCTCACAAAAATAATCAGTTATGATCCCATGCTGTAATGTCTGTATACTCTCCTGCGTCCCCCCCTTCCCAGGAGCTGTGGTATGATCAGACCATGTTCCTGTACGGTCAGACACAGCCATTACACAGTACACAGCAGGGGCACATTTATAAGATTATCTCAGCACAGGAACATTTCATTTAAACACATCCAATTGTGGAAGTTATTATTATTCCAAGATCTATTGATTATAATGAACTTTCATTCGTGGGAAAACCCCTTTAATCGTGTAGTGGGTAGGTTATGGGAGTGACCCGTATTTGGATGTGGACAGTGGCAAAACGTTCCTTCTCTTCCGGATGCCACTTTTGGAAAGTTGCAAGTACGGCTTTATGATAACAGAGTTTGACTGTTACCTACACAGATCTACTTCTCCATTGCCCAAAAATGTAGCCATTCTGCACCTCCAAGGTGTTACCAGGACAAGCCACCAATGTAATCACTTAATAAATCCACATAACCAGATCCTGCTGTAGTTGATCAAGCCTATAATGAGTTAATGATTTAGATTTGGCATTGGATCTAGAACCTCATCTTTTCTCTAGCTCTAGTGGGAATTATTTTTGGTGGGTAATCTGAAGGACATCGATTTAGGTAATTGGCAACACTATTAGGGTTATCCACATTATTATAATCCAGATTTGACGGTGATTGACCATGAATGTCACAGATAGAGGTGGGTGAGTCTATTAAAAAAAAATCTATTTTTTATGAATTTTCCCAAAAATTAAAATCTGAATTTTTAAGAATTTGATTTGCATGAATGAAGCAAAATAACGGCCACCATTTTGTTGGATTCTTTTGAGGGCTGGGAATTAGTTAAAAAGTAAAAAAGATTATACTCACTTGTCCTAGGTATACACTTTATCTGTTCTTCCACCACCTGCTTTGGATCGGTCATCAGATCAGTCTTCTCTTCGATCTTTGACCGAGATGTTCTGGCACTGACTAGACATCATGTGGCCAAGTGGGGCATGACGCATGTCATTGATGTCAATAATAATCTTTGTGACCCCCATTAATGCTGTGTGCCGCATCCTACGTAATCACATGAGGCGTTGCCTTCGCCAGTAAATCTTGACCGAAGACCAATGAGAAAACCGATATGAAAACCGTTGCTACGCGAGTAGGATCTGTGGCGGCAGAACAAGTGAGGGACTGGCCTAGGACCAGTGGGTATAATGTTTTAATGTTTTTTTAACCCTTTCCCTCCTCTCTGTTTTTTATGCTTTGAGGCGTGGACAGATCTTAGAGCATCTGTTCAGGGCACTTTCAAATCAAACCAGGAACAAATTTTGAATTTTCTTTTTTTCGAATTTTGAAAAAAAAAAAAAGAAAGGAATCATCTCTAATACCAACACTACATGAGAAACGTTTTCTGGCACTCAGTTGGTTAAGCTTTATTTTGCAGAATTCCTGGAGCAAAGAAGGAAAAAAAAAAAACATATTGCCTTTTAGCAGTTGTCAGAGGATAATAAACGTCTTTTCGGGGCCGTTTTGAACGATTCTGCCCGAAACAAATTTCAAGAGATTCACTCATCCATAGTCAAAACGGGCAAAAATTGACATTGGAAAACGGGCAAAAATTGACATTGTCTTGTATTACGGTGACAGGTTCTGCATGACACACGTCCATAGGAACCTTGTTTTTCCTGGACATGATATTTCGCTAATAAGTCTTCGAGGAAACTGATGACATCTCGCAGTGCACCGCCTTCAGGCTCATAGAAATTACTGGGCAAAAGTGCATAGGCTATAATCCTACTCTTCTGCTGGCAGCATTACAACTGTATACTGTATGTAAAGAGGTCACAGATATTCTGTATTACAAGCACCAAAATACATATATATAAAACAAGAAGTACAAATCCCTCACAAATATATTCCAGTGCTGTGACCGTAGTATCAGGCTGCCATTTATCCTAAAGGCCAGCAATATCTCCTGTCTGATTAATTCCATTTTCTTTTCAATAGGGTGTAGTAAAGTAGCTATTGAGGATATAGTGAGAGTGTTTAAATAAGGGGAATTAATGGGGTAGTCCACATTTTTTCTTACTTAAATGCATGTACTTGGGGTTAAAAATCTATTTTAGGGCTCGTGCACATGACCGTATTATCGGTCCGAGTGCGATCCGACAAAATATAAGAATGCACTTACCAATGTTATTCTATGGGGCCATGCACATGTCTGATTTTTTTCCTCGGACACAGCCGGTTGGGGGAAAAAAAAAATCACTGCATGACTGAGTTGGATCCGCTATTCGGATCGCACTCGGCCATGCAAGTCAATGAGGACGTGGAAAACATAGGGTTGCACTATTATTACAGAATATCTGTAGTTTCTGGTGACTTTTTAGAATAAGTTGTTGTGTGTGTACATTATGAATAACACCATATCCGGTCATTATATGACTTTTAGGGTTAGTGCCCATGATGCAGATTTGATGCAGAGCGTTTTTGCCTCTCTCTGGCAGAAAAAAACTCATGCAGATTTACATGCAGATTTACATGCGTTTTTTTCTGCCAGAGAGAAGCGTTTTCGCATGCGTTTTTTCAAGCACTTATCCAAGCGATTTTGAGCATCACTTGGAAAAGTGCTTGACAAGTTGGTCACATAATATAAATCCATGCAACTGTCATGGATTTATAATGTGTGAACAACTTAGATGCTTTAAATGCAGCATCTATAGTAAAAAAAAAGAATTAAAAAGTTACAAATAAAAAAAAAACCTGTATACTCACCTCTCCGCTCTCCTCGGCGTCCCGCGGTGTACTTGCAGGACCTGCGGTGACGTCATTTACTCAGCTGATGGTCACGTGACCATCAGCTGATTAAATGACGTCACCGCAGGTCCTGCAAGTACACCGCGGGATGCCGAGGAGAGCGGAGAGGTGAGTATACAGGTTTTTTTTATTTTTAACTCTTTTATTTCTCTTTTTCACCGCGTGGTAGCCGGGATGAAGAGGAGTTGTAGTCTCCTCTTCATTCCGGGTACCACACGCACCGCGATTACGCCGCAAATTCGTGGCCATTGAATTTAATTGAAACGCAGCAAATCTACATATACCTGCGGGTTTGCTGCGTTTCAGTGTTCCTCAATGGCCGCAAATTTGCAGCGTAATCGCAGTAGAAATGGTCATTCTGCGTTTTGCAACGCAATGCGAATTCGGCGCGCTAATTAGTGCATCATGTACAGCACATCCGAATTCACGTTGCTTTACATGGCAGACGGTTTTACAAGCGTTTTCGTGGCCGTAAAAACACAGCAAAAACGCTACAAGAATGCAATGTGAGCACATAGCCTGAAGCTTAGTGACCACGATGCAGAAAAGAAGCAGAAATTTTCCTGAGCATTTCTGCATCTACTTGGCAGAGAAACGCATGCGTTTTTTACATGCGTTTTTATCACGTTTTTGATGCACTTTTGCAATGCCTTTTTACAATGCATTGTATAGGCAAATACGCATGCAGAAACACACAAGAATTGGTCATGTCCATATTTTTTCTGCCAGCAAAATCCTCGGAGAAAAAAATCCTGACCATGTGCACAGAACTTGCAGAATGTCATAGGAAGTCATAGGATAAGGTATGCAATGCGTTTCTGGAGCGTTTCTGCGCCGCAAACCCGCACCAAAAATGCAGCAAAAACGCATCGTGGGCACACAGCCTTATTCTGTATTTTTCACCAGTTTTCCCCTCTGTAGGCTCTATCTCTAATTTCCAGTTGTCTCTGAGCTAGTGAGTGTAGACTAGCTGCTATGATGTGACATGTAGCTGTGAATCTAGCTTTGGGGTTTGGTAAAACACTTTCTAAAATCAATAACATCAGTTCTCTGCCTCCATCTCTCAATCTGCATGACCCCTCTATAGACGTCAATAGGCAGCTGTAACCTGATCCCTGGTTGACCTGGCAGTCACTCTTGTTTTGTACAAAAGGGTTTTAAGCGGGGATTTTCATAGTGACTGAGTCTTGGAGGCAGAGGAAGGAGAACAAAGTGGCTGATAAGTGGATAAAGGAGCAGATTTCAAGGGTATTGATTTTTTTCCCCCCGATAATGATTCCTGAGTTTTCCATCATAATGATTCCTTACTGTAGGAACGGTATACAGACTTACTTTGCCCAATCAGTAAGTAGCATATAGCCTGTCTTCCGATACCAAAAGTCAGTAATGAAAATTATGGCACAATTATATTTTCAGGGAACTTGTCATGTCCTGAAATACTATTAACTTGTTGATATAGGATTAATTTCCAGGGTAATAGTGTTACAATACTGTCAGGCCGCCTCACTGAAAATAAAAAAGTAACTTTATTCCTCCTGCGAGCCGCCGACTTTCAGTCATAAAGGCGTGACGGAGCAGCTACAGTCACCACTCATACAATGAGTGACGGTAGAAAACACAAAGCGGCACTTTGATTGACAGCTTGCTCTGCACAGATGAACTAAAGAATGAACGGTCTATCAAAGTGCTAGGACTTGCATACAGACGCTGCTCTATGTGTACTCAGCGCTGACTATAGCCATCCTGGCCCGCCTCTATGACTGAAAGCCGGCGGCTCCCAGGTGGGTTAAAGTTAATTCTCTCTCTCTAGCCGGGCTTTCAGTAAGGGATCTGGACAGCATTATAACCCTATTAATCTGCAGATTAACCTTTTATCTGGGGGTCAAAAGCGTTTGGGGACATGAAAAATTCCCTTTAAATCTCTCACCATTTATAAGATCTCTGCTTCATTTACGGAATGGAGGTGTTCATGAGGGTTGAAATCCTGCGCATAACTACTACTTCTCACAGTTTAGAGTTTTCGACAATTGTTATTATTTGGAAACTATTTTAGTATCAAACAAAAATATTTGACTTCGGACCTTTTTTTATCTTTTTTATTTTTCTTTTACTTGTTATTTTGAAACGTAATACTTTTTTTCCATTCTACTTTAAGATTTTATCTTAAGTATAAACTTAATATTTTAGTATTTTTATCATTTGTATTACATTGTTTTCATCACTATTCTCTTTTTTCTTGTACGTTTTAGATTTTATTTTATTTGTTTTTTTGAACACAGCCTTACTATGCTCAGTTTTGTTCTACTAATGCGGCACAGTACCATCTACCGTACATCTTTATGCCTCCGATTTCATTTAGAGGCACACAGAGATTTTTTCTTTCCCGTTGGATCCCAAATGAAAATAATGTCATAGAGGCTCAACAGATTTTGCTTTGAGGAGAGAAAATCTCCTTACTCATGGAGCCTGATTGAGGGGCAGCAGACGGGGGGCTGTTTGGCTTCTTGTCTGTGTGATTAAAAATACATAACAACATTCAACCTTTGAAAGTGACATTCCGAAAGGTAAATATTTTCCCACGACCCTGGTATTAAAAGTGTTACAGAGGTCGTCCGATTTAGACAACTACTTTTCATGTGCTATTTTAGGCCACGTCCCCACTATCAGTATTCGATCAGTATTCGGTCAGTATTTTTTCTCAGGGGTGCGAGCCAAAACCAGGTGAGGAACAATCAGAGAAAAGGTATAATAGAAACAAGTCACCAATTCTGCATTTATCACCCACTCCTGGTTTTGGCTCCCACTCCTGAGAAAAAGTACTGACCAAATACTGACCAAATACTGATAGTGGGGTCATGGCCTTAGGGTCTTGTTTGGTACTTTCTCCCCCTCTACTGCTTTGTGAGCTAAAAAGATGCCTATAAGCCATGTTCTGGAAAACTGCAGGCATCCAATAATAACAACGGATCCACACTAATGTCAACGAGCAATGTGTAATACTTTGTCTGCCCTGGAGGGGCACTATATTATAGAGCAAACTCTTGTACTGCTGTTTTCTTCGAGTTTCTAGCTGAAAGTGGGGGAATATCTGTAAATGGAAACATCTAAACATAAAATATTAAATATTGAACAAAAAGAAAATTGATTTGAGAAAACACAGGATAACATTGTCTAAATATGCAATAATACAAAAAGAAAAGCTCCAGTAAATTTATTTTTGTGTTTCTAACATATAGGAAAGTCAAGTGCTTCTTCCCTTTCATTTCTGAGTATCTTACCTCTAGAGTCTTATCTTACTCTGTCCTGCTAATGAATGTAAGATCTAGCTCATCTTCTACTCATTACTTTGCCGCTGGTGGATATTTACTGGCACAGTTGTCCCATAACTGACTATTTGCTATCATTAGATAGAAAATTGAATGTTAGTCTGAGAATCTGCCGCCACTTTCAGCTATTCTGTTTTTATTTTTAGTGTTATGAAATAAGTCGAGACCGATCAGATTAGGTACACCGCCTGGTCCTGTGCTGAACTCGTTATAGGTTGTTTTCTATGAGTTATTAAAGGGGTTGTCCACTTTATCTTTATTTTAAAAGATGTTTTTGTGGCACTTACTAACATAGAAGTATTACAGGTTCTCAACTTTTATGCACAGCTCTGCTGTTCTCAGCGTGGCTTCTCTTGGAGGAGCATGTGAACAGACCTGTCCATCAGCCTTGTCCAATCAAGAACCTGCTATCCCATATTGTATTTTTTTTTTATTATTTAGGAGATGCACAGATCTGGTCATGTGCCTCTCCAAAATCAGCAATGCTGAGAACAGGAGAGCTGGGCAGTCTCCGAGGAAGGAAGAGAACCTGTAATTGATGCAAAATCAACTCATTTGTTAAAATCAAGATAAAGTGGACAACTCCTTTAAGTGCTTACATAGTCGAGCAGTAAATATCCCAGTCTGTGTATCGGATCTGATTAGGTTTGGGTTCATGAATTGCTTCTGTTAATTTCTCTGAATAATATCAGAGAGCGTGCACATATACGGTAGTAGTTGTCAACTCAACTCAGAATGTCCAGGATTCACCTCCAAGAAGGAGGCACCTAGTGAATAGAGATGAGCACATCGATTTAAAACACATCAAATTAAAATTTTACTAAAAAATTCAGATTTTCCAGAATTACATTTTTTATGCTATTCTTGTTGTGCACAATGGCAACCAGACAGCCCCAGTTTGCTGGAGTTGGGCTATTCTCTGCTATACTGAGCATGCCTTGATTGTCAATATCCACACATGCTCAATATGCTGGTCGCCCCTGTGTAAGGGTTCTTTGACATTGCGTTCTGGTCCTGTCCAAACCCCCCGCAAAACGGGATTCAGACCTTTGCGCCCACAACGCCATAGACTATAATGGTGCCGGCAGAGTGAACGTGCGCTCTGACGTGCATAAATTCCGGGCGTGTACGCTACTGGAAGTGAACACTCAAACGCGAATCCCGTTTTGCCAGTGGTTCGGATATAATCCCCAACGGGGCTACTGAACGGGTGCCTGAACGCAATGTGAAAGTTCCCTTACCTTCATTACACATTGACAGTGCGCTCCCTCGACAGCTATAAAGAGAAGAAGCTGGCAAGCTCGTCACTTCTCTTTATAGGAGCATACCGTTAGTGATGAGCTTGCAAGAAAGTGCTCTCCTGCTGGCTTGTTCATTTCTGTTTAGAGTTGGCGATAGAGCGCACTGTCAGTGTGCAATGAAGGTAACACAGCGGCGAGCAGGGACAGCATACTGAACATGCATAATTATTGAAAACCTGGGTATGCTCAGTAGAGAACAGCCCAGATCCTGAAAGGGTCTTCCCTCATGATGATATGTTCAGGGTGGGGGACAACAACTGCTCCAGCCCCTTGATTCTTGTTTCAGAATTCCCAGCACATGCTGGGAGGCTCAAATGAAACATCATTGGTTTTTAAGAAAAAAACAAATTAAGTATATTAGAAAAGTGCTTCGTTTTTTACATTAAATAGTTATAAGATTAATATTAAATTCAGTTAGGTTTCAGAAAAGTTCTTCAAGTTTTCTCTTTACTGGAACTGAGCGGATTAGGCCAATCACTGAAAAACAATCCCTTATCATTATTGCCTCTCCATCAAACTGTACAGTGGGCACAATACAGTCAGGCAGGTAACATTCTCCTGGCATTCAGCAACCAAACCCAGACTCCCCCATCAGACACCAGATAGAGAAGTGCGATCCGTCACTGCACAGAGCACGTGTCCTCCAGAGTCCAGTGGTGGTGGCTTTACACCACTTCATCTGACGCTTGGCATTGTGCTTGGTGATGTACGGCTGCATACAGCTGCTTAGCCATGAAGCTCCCGGCAGGGGCGCAGTGTTTGCATTGATGTTAATACTAGAGGAAGTCTGGACTCTGCAGTTACGGGGTGAGCATAGCCATGATGACTTTCCCACCCTCTGCTCCTCAGCACTCGCCCCCCCGCTCTGTAACGTTACGGGTCTCCACTTCATTGCTTAGTTGCTATGGTTCCTTCTCAATAATATCACTCACAGGTGATGGGTGAAGATTTTGGAGGAAGAAATGTCATGAATGGACTTGTTACCCTGGTGGCTCCTATTACAGGATGCGCTGGTATCAGTGATCTCTGCACCACCAGCCTTTCTGCCAGTAAAGTAAAGACAGATGGCATTGCGAAGGTCCGGATGTTATACAATTGGGGCGAGGAGCCGGATGTTATACAATGGGAGTGAGGAGCCGGATGTTATACAATAGGGGAGAGGAGCCAGATGTTATACACTGGGGGCGAGGAGTCGGATGTTATACACTGGGGGCGAGGAGCCGGATGTTATACACTGGGGGCGAGGAGTCGGATGTTATACACTGGGGGCGAGGAGCCGGATGTTATACACTGGGGGCGAGGAGCCGGATGTTATACACTGGGGGCGAGGAGCTGGATGTTATACACTGGGGGCGAGGAGCTGGATGTTATACACTGGGGGCGAGGAGCCGGATGTTATACACTGGGGGTGAGGAGCCGGATGTTATACACTGGGGGTGAGGAGCCGGATGTTATACACTGGGGGTGAGGAGCCGGATGTTATACACTGGGGGCGAGGAGCTGGATGTTATACACTGGGGGCGAGGAGCTGGATGTTATACACTGGGGGCGAGGAGCCGGATGTTATACACTGGGGGTGAGGAGCCGGATGTTATACACTGGGGACGGGGGCCGGATGTGATACGCTGGGGGTGAGAGGCCAGATGTTATACACTGGGGGCGAGGAGCCGGATGTTATACACTGGGGGTGAGAGGCCAGATGTTATACACTGGGGGCGAGGAGCCGGATGTTATACACTGGGGGTGAGGAGCCGGATGTTATACACTGGGGGCGAGGAGCCGGATGTTATACACTGGGGGTGAGAGGCCAGATGTTATACACTGGGGGCGAGGAGCCGGATGTTATACACTGGGGGTGAGGAGCCGGATGTTATACACTGGGGGCGAGGAGCCGGATGTTATACACTGGGGGCGAGGAACCGGATGTTATACACTGGGGGCGAGGAGCCGGATGTTATACACTGGGGGCGAGGAGCTGGATGTTATACACTGGGGGTGAGGAGCCGGATGTTATACACTGGGGGTGAGAGGCCAGATGTTATACACTGGGGGTGAGAGGCCAGATGTTATACACTGGGGGCGAGGAGCTGGATGTTATACACTGGGGGCGAGGAGCCGGATGTTATACACTGGGGGTGAGGAGCCGGATGTTATACACTGGGGGTGAGGAGCCGGATGTTATACACTGGGGGTGAGAGGCCAAATGTTATACACTGGGGGTGAGAGGCCAGATGTTATACACTGGGGGCGAGGAGCTGGATGTTATACACTGGGGGCGAGGAGCCGGATGTTATACACTGGGGGTGAGAGGCCAGATGTTATACACTGGGGGCGAGGAGCCGGATGTTATACACTGGGGGTGAGGAGCCGGATGTTATACACTGGGGGCGAGGAGCCGGATGTTATACACTGGGGGTGAGAGGCCAGATGTTATACACTGGGGGCGAGGAGCCGGATGTTATACACTGGGGGTGAGGAGCCGGATGTTATACACTGGGGGTGAGGAGCCGGATGTTATACACTGGGGGCGAGGAACCGGATGTTATACACTGGGGGCGAGGAGCCGGATGTTATACACTGGGGGCGAGGAGCTGGATGTTATACACTGGGGGTGAGGAGCCGGATGTTATACACTGGGGGTGAGAGGCCAGATGTTATACACTGGGGGTGAGAGGCCAGATGTTATACACTGGGGGCGAGGAGCTGAATGTTATACACTGGGGGCGAGGAGCCGGATGTTATACACTGGGGGTGAGGAGCCGGATGTTATACACTGGGGGTGAGGAGCCGGATGTTATACACTGGGGGTGAGAGGCCAGATGTTATACACTGGGGGTGAGAGGCCAGATGTTATACACTGGGGGCGAGGAGCTGGATGTTATACACTGGGGGCGAGGAGCCGGATGTTATACACTGGGGGTGAGGAGCCGGATGTTATACACTGGGGGTGAGAGGCCAGATGTTATACACTGGGGGCGAGGAGCCGGATGTTATACACTGGGGGTGAGGAGCCGGATGTTATACACTGGGGGTGAGGAGCCGGATGTTATACACTGGGGGCGAGGAACCGGATGTTATACACTGGGGGCGAGGAGCCGGATGTTATACACTGGGGGCGAGGAGCTGGATGTTATACACTGGGGGTGAGGAGCCGGATGTTATACACTGGGGGTGAGAGGCCAGATGTTATACACTGGGGGTGAGAGGCCAGATGTTATACACTGGGGGCGAGGAGCTGGATGTTATACACTGGGGGCGAGGAGCCGGATGTTATACACTGGGGGTGAGGAGCCGGATGTTATACACTGGGGGTGAGGAGCCGGATGTTATACACTGGGGGTGAGAGGCCAAATGTTATACACTGGGGGTGAGAGGCCAGATGTTATACACTGGGGGCGAGGAGCTGGATGTTATACACTGGGGGCGAGGAGCCGGATGTTATACACTGGGGGTGAGAGGCCAGATGTTATACACTGGGGGCGAGGAGCCGGATGTTATACACTGGGGGTGAGGAGCCGGATGTTATACACTGGGGGCGAGGAGCCGGATGTTATACACTGGGGGTGAGAGGCCAGATGTTATACACTGGGGGCGAGGAGCCGGATGTTATACACTGGGGGTGAGGAGCCGGATGTTATACACTGGGGGTGAGGAGCCGGATGTTATACACTGGGGGCGAGGAACCGGATGTTATACACTGGGGGCGAGGAGCCGGATGTTATACACTGGGGGCGAGGAGCTGGATGTTATACACTGGGGGTGAGGAGCCGGATGTTATACACTGGGGGTGAGAGGCCAGATGTTATACACTGGGGGTGAGAGGCCAGATGTTATACACTGGGGGCGAGGAGCTGGATGTTATACACTGGGGGCGAGGAGCCGGATGTTATACACTGGGGGTGAGGAGCCGGATGTTATACACTGGGGGTGAGGAGCCGGATGTTATACACTGGGGGTGAGAGGCCAGATGTTATACACTGGGGGTGAGAGGCCAGATGTTATACACTGGGGGCGAGGAGCTGGATGTTATACACTGGGGGCGAGGAGCCGGATGTTATACACTGGGGGCGAGGAGCCGGATGTTATACACTGGTGGTGAGGAGCCGGATGTTATACACTGGGGGCGAGGAGCTGGATGTTATACACTGGGGACGGGGGCCGGATGTTATACGCTGGGGGCGAGGAGCCGGATGTTATACACTGGGGGTGAGAGGCCAGATGTTATACACTGGGGGCGAGGAGCCGGATGTTATACACTGGGG
This sequence comes from Phyllobates terribilis, assembly GCF_046119375.1. Lineage (NCBI taxonomy): Eukaryota > Metazoa > Chordata > Amphibia > Anura > Dendrobatidae > Phyllobates > Phyllobates terribilis. The sequence goes on along the minus strand of NW_027362769.1, from coordinate 147,249,377 downwards.
GTGAGGAGCCGGATGTTATACACTGGGGGCGAGGAGCCGGATATTATACACTGGGGGTGAGAGGCCAGATGTTATACACTGGGGGCGAGGAGCCGGATGTTATACACTGGGGGTGAGGAGCCGGATGTTATACACTGGGGGTGAGGAGCCGGATGTTATACACTGGGGGCGAGGAACCGGATGTTATACACTGGGGGCGAGGAACCGGATGTTATACACTGGGGGCGAGGAGCCGGATGTTATACACTGGGGGCGAGGAGCTGGATGTTATACACTGGGGGCGAGGAGCCGGATGTTATACACTGGGGGCGAGGAGCCGGATGTTATACACTGGGGGCGAGGAGCCGGATGTTATACACTGGGGGCGAGGAGCCGGATGTTATAATCTGGGGGTGAGAGGCCAGATGTTATACACTGGGGGCGAGGAGCCGGATGTTATACACTGGGGGCGAGGAGCCGGATGTTATACACTGGGGGCGAGGAGCCGGATGTTATACACTGGGGGCGAGGAGCCGGATGTTATAATCTGGGGGTGAGAGGCCAGATGTTATACACTGGGGGCGAGGAGCCGGATGTTTTTCACTGGGGGTGAGAGGCCAGATGTTATACACTGGGGGCGAGGAGCCGGATGTTATACAGTGGGGGTGAGGAGCCGGATGTTATACACTGGGGACGAGGAGCCGGATGTTATACACTGGGCGTGAGGAGCCGGATGTTATACACTGGGGGCGAGGAGCCGGATGTTATACACTGGGGGCGAGGAGCCGGATGTTATACTCTGGGGGTGAGAGGCCAGATGTTATACTCTGGGGGTGAGAGGCCAGATGTTATACACTGGGGGCGAGGAGCCGGATGTTTTTCACTGGGGGTGAGGAGCCGGATGTTATACACTGGGGGCGAGGAGCCGGATGTTATACACTGGGGGTGAGGAGCCGGATGTTTTACACTGGGGGCGAGGAGCCGGATGTTATACACTGGGGGCGAGGAGCCGGATGTTATACTCTGGGGGTGAAAGGCCAGATGTTTTATACCAGGAGTAATAGTGCTTAATGAAAAACCTGAATTCAGTGATTAATGGATGTGTCTCAATACTTTTCTTCAATACAGTCGGTAGGTAGATCCTTAGAAATTTGCTTGCGACCTCCGGGGTGGAGGTCACAAAACGAAATGATAAACTATATTATGGCTATTCTGGTCTTCAGCAGCCAGCATATGATACAGGAATATCCTCTTTCTTGGTATTCCCTTCGCTAGATCATTCACCTTCCTCTTCAGATCAAGCAATGCATCACCCGGACTGTTCCTTTAAATTCCTCTAAAATCGAGACAAGAGATTTTTCCATGCTGCAATCTAGTTTTGCTGTGGTGTAAATCTGTTTCTCTCTTCGGCCAAAGTGATTATAAGTGTTTTTATTTTCTCCTGACCGCATTTGGCAGCTGCCGATTGAACAGGGAACAAGTACGGTTCACTAAGCAGCTCCTGTCTGCATTTCTCATTTCTGATCCATTTTTTTGCAATGTGCATAATCTATGCGTATATGACCTGTATCAGCAGTTTTTAATATTCTCAATTCCTCCTCAGCAGAAAATATATTTCTCATTTAGGACAATAATATTAGGACACATTCTGCGCTACTTTTGATCAGGGTTCAGATGTTGCCAGGATTCGCTCAAGCCTGCCACGAGGAGAGATAAATTTAGATTATTTCATCTTGTGTTGCGCCGTTGAGTGTGAACGAAGCATTACAAACCGTAAGTAAATCAGGCTTTGTCATATCACTTGCTAGGGTGGAAATTATTTATTCACACGTTTAAAGGAATTGTGCGGGAATGGATAATAAGTAACCCATGGAGCTCCTGATATCTTCCCACCTTATTATCGGCTGGTGAATAGATGGCGTCTTTCAAACTTCTTTTTAAGCAGAAACGGTTTGAGGTTATTTGGGTCCACCAGAAGAAGTTTTTCCACCATTCATCTATGCAGAACATGTGCACATCCATTATGATTTGTTGTATTTTATATGTGAATCACCCTTTAAGAAGATCCTAGTAGCAAATCATTGTCTCTAAATAGGGTTGTCTTCTAGGGTGTCCATTACTTTGTCAATCCCTTGGTCCAACGAAGAGAAGAAGCATTTAGTATCTCAGTTGGCCTTACCTTATAATGATCCAAAATGAAGATGATACTTCAGTAGTGATCTACTTAAAGATCATTAGAAAAAAGAAAAATTGGTTTTCAAAAAATGTCATCAATATATTGCACATAATTGGATTTGATAACTACTACCATGAGCTTGGACCTTAATAATCTTTTCTGACTTATTGGGTCCCACCTTGGTATCTGTTCATCTGGGAATGACATACATTAAAACTACACATTTAGCCAAAAAGAAGAAATACTCCCTTACCAGTACACTGTTACTCCCATGCCAATGCTTTATGGGTCCCCATCGGCTTCTGTTCACCTGCCTTCAGTCATGACATGTCGACACAAATGTGATCACTATAGACAACCAATGAACCTCGTTAGTACGATAGATCACTTCTACAATCAATGATTGGCTGCAATGGTCACATGTGTTGTGTCGGTACAAAGAATTGGCGTACACACAGCAGAAGTTGCGAGGTGCTGGAGGAACAAGGCGTGGAACCTCTGGTTTATGTAGAGAGAAATTCTCCGCACACTCTTATTTAAATGGTGCAAGTATTTTATTCCACATGCAGGCATGCAACCAGACATTAAAGGTACAGGGACATATGCAATATCAATCAAAATCTGGATAACGTTTCGACTTTTCCCGGTTGTTTATCATAAAGTCGATAGTAAGGATATGGAGCCGTGTTAGGTATATAGCCCTGCTCCCCAACGCGTGTTTCACCCTGCTTTGCCTGCAAAGGTCGAAACGTTATCCAGATTTCAATTTATGTTACATATATCCCTGCACCTTTATTGTCTGAATACATGTCTGCTACATGCCTGCACGTAGAATAAAATCCTTGCATTATTGAAATATGAGTGTGCAGTGAATTTATCTCTACATGTGTTGTGTAGACACATAATAGGTCAAACTGAGTGACTGAGACTGGCAGGGACCCAGGAAGCCTTGACATCGGAGTGAAAATAGATATGTAAATTATCATTTATTTTACTTTTTTATCATTGCAAGCTGCTTTTTTAATTAATGTGGTTGGTTGACCTTTTAAACAGTTTTTTGACCTACTGATTGAGGAGTTTCAATATTTATATATATATATATATATATATATACAGTGCAGACCAAAAGTTTGGACACACCTCATGTAAAGATTTTTCTGTATTTTCATGACTTTGACAATTGTACATTCTCACTGAAGGCATCGAAACTATGAATTAACACATGTGGAATTATATACTTATCAAAAAAGTGTGAAACAAGTGAAAATATGTCTTATATTCTAGGTTCTTCAAAGTAGCCACCTTTTGCTTTGATGACTGCTTTGCACACTCTTGGCATTCTCTTGATGAGCTTCAAGAGGTAGTCACCGGAAATGGTCTTCCAACAATCTTGAAGGAGTTCCCAGAGATGCTTAGCACTTGTTGGCCCTTTTGCCTTCACTCTGCGGTCCAGCTCACCCCAAACCATCTCGATTGGGTTCAGGTCTGGTGACTGTGGAGGCCAGGTCATCTGGCGTAGCACCCCATCACTCTCCTTCTTGGTCAAATAGCCCTTACACAGCCTGGAGGTGTGTTTGGGGTCATTGTCCTGTTGAAAAATAAATGATGGTCCAACTAAACGCAAACCGGATGGAATAGCATGCCGCTGCAAGATGCTGTGGTAGCCATGCTGGTTCAGTATGTCTTCAATTTTGAATAAATCCCCAACAGTGTCACCAGCAAAGCACCCCCACACCATCACACCTCCTCCTCCATGCTTCACGGTGGGAACCAGGCCTGTAGAGTCCATCTGTTCACCTTTTCTGCGTCGCACAAAGACACCGTGGTTGGAACCAAAGATCTCAAATTTGGACTCATCAGACCAAAGTACAGATTTCCACTGGTCTGATGTCCATTCCTTATCTTCTTTAGCCCAAACAAGTCTCTTCTGCTTGTTGCCTGTCCTTAGCAGTGGTTTCCTAGCAGCTATTTTACCATGAAGGCCTGCTGCACAAAGTCTCCTCTTAACAGTTGTTGTAGAGATGTGTCTGCTGCTAGAACTCTGTGTGGCATTGACCTGGTCTCTAATCTGAGCTGCTGTTAACCTGCGATTTCTGAGGCTGGTGACTCGGATAAACTTATCCTCAGAAGCAGAGGTGACTCTTGGTCTTCCTTTCCTGGGGCGATCCTCATGTGAGACAGTTTCTTTGTAGCGCTTGATGGACACTTTCAAAGTTTGCCCAATTTTTCAGACTGACTGACCTTCATTTCTTAAAGTAATGATGGCCACTAGTTTTTCTTTACTTAGCTGCTTTTTTCTTGCCATAATACAAATTCTAACAGTCTATTCAGTAGGACTATCAGCTGTGTATCCACTAGACTTCTGCACAACACAACTGATGGTCTCAACCCCATTTATAAGGCAAGAAATCCCACTTATTTAACCTGACAGGGCACACCTGTGAAGTGAAAACCATTTCCGGTGACTACCTCTTGAAGCTCATCAAGAGAATGCCAAGAGTGTGCAAAGCAGTCATCAAAGCCAAAGGTGGCTACTTTGAAGAACCTAGAATATAAGACATATTTTCAGTTGTTTCACACTTTTTTGTTAAGTATATAATTCCACATGTGTTAATTCATAGTTTTGATGCCTTCAGTGTGAATGTACAATTTTCAAAGTCATGAAAATGCAGAAAAATCTTTAAATGAGAAGGTGTGTCCAAACTTTTGGTCTGTACTGTATATATATATTTATTCTGCCTGGCAGCCATCTTGGCCACACGGAGATATATTTAGATTACTTACATGTCTGAGCTTTCCTCTAGAAGATGAAAGCAGTGACCCGATTGCTTACTTACTTTGTCTAGGTTTTTACTTTTCCTTTACATTAGTTTCTGGAAAGTTTTCAAAGTTTGTTAACAGTCACCCGGCGTTATTGCAGTCACACCCTGCGGTGCATCCTCACTTTGTTTAGTTTCTATGATTACCCTTTTTTTCTTAACAATTAGAGCTGTTGTGGTGGCAGTTGTACGACAAGAGACTAAACATGATGCCACTTAAAGTGCCGCGGATGAGTGAAGTCGCTTCTGTGCAGCCCTGAAAAGCCATCTGTGCGTGTTATTGCCCAACCAGCAGTGAAAACATTGGGCTGAATGCATGGGATCATCTATGGAGAGTACAAAGCATCTGTGCCACAGACTGGATTTTATTTATTTTTTGTACTTTAATATTAGACTTTTTTCGGTTAAGTCCCATCGAGACTCTATGTCCCATTTGTACAAAATGCTCATAGCAACTCAGCTGAATAACTACTCGAATCTGACAAAGTTAGGATTTTTTAGATTCCATCCTACTGTATATTCCCACAAGGAGCCATCATGCGAACATAAACATATATATATATATATATATTTTTTTTTGAAGAATTTATTTGATTTTATGTAAGCGCAAATCTTTGAAATCCATTTTTTATTGCTTCATAATTTCTTGTTATAAAACAACCCATCACTTTGCGTATACAGCTCTCATGCTAACTATGTGTTGTCGTTATGAAAGACTACGAAAAAAAAATATGTGTAACTCAATTCTGATGACTCCATTCCAATTGCTCCTACTTCTCGTGAGGTTTCCTTTGGCGCTGTACACAAAGAAGAAAGAATATTTTTAATCAAGACTGTTTGCAGAGTTGCACGAGCTTTTATACTAGATACATTGAGGAAAAAAATAAAATAGTTGTAAAGGTAGATATTTGCCCTGATTCATTAAGACTGACGTTTCGTACTCAAGTATTACAGAATTGTAATGTATCCGTAAAAATCGAATGCTATACTGAGGGTCCTTATGGCATGTGATTATTTTTTTCTTGCACTGTTCCGATTTCGGAGTGAAATCGCAGCATGATGAATACAGATGAGAAAAAAATATGAAGATCTGCACTTGGTCCGAGTGCAATCCGATTTTTTTTCGGATTGCACCCTTTCGATTTTTTTTACCAGTGTTAACGAGCCATCAAGGTCCTGCCCAGATGAGTGTCATTATTATTATGCATGCTATAATTAATTATTTTTATTGCCTTTGTATCTGCAATCTCCGATGGCCTCCTCTTTACAATCCGGGTAGCGCATCTTGTAATTTATGACGTACTTTACGTTAACTTTCCTTGCTGTCTATTTAAAATCGCTTCCTGTGCAAATTGATTTGTTTTAAACTTTGCAAGGAAGGAATATTCAGTAAAAAAAAACCAAAGAAAAAAAACCCGATCCCCCGCTCACCGGCGCGCTCATCTTCAGAAATTCAAATCAGCGAACGGAGCATGAAATCCTGTTTAACATTTTTATTTCCGTAGCCAGGAAAGAAGGCTGAGTGTTGAAGACATGGGACTTCCATTACAGCGCAGAGAAGCTGTTCATTTATTAATATCTCCACGGCCGTGTAACAGTGGAAAATTAATCATAAAAGTTTTACGCTAGAAACAGGTTCACCTATTACTGGCTCAACGTACAGTATGTTGGCTTATTTTCAAGCCGTAGATGACAGATCTATAGGCGATTATATGAGCTTGTTTAACATTAAGCGAACCTCAGGGGTGTAACTATAGGGGTGCTGAGCTTTCATCCCCACCCATAAGGTATTATTTGGGTCTTCTGATCTACAGTAGCTCATCTTAGATCACCCATTATAGCTCTCTATATAGGGGATCTATCTAGTAGACAATACTTAGCTGCTTTTAAGGTTGCAATGGGCTTACAGGGACGCCTGTCATTTTATAGGTTGCACATATAATATGTCTGTCCCTGCCCCTGCCTCTATTTAAGCCTATGTTTCTGTATACCTTGTAGAAAACACTTAACTTATTTTTCTTGCATTCTCTTCTGTGTTAATTTCCATCCAGACGCTGCTTTATATCAGCATTATTATGCTTTCTGGGCTATCAGGAAAGCCTGTGTGACAAGAAGAGGCAGTCTCCTGTATAGCAGATTCAACTTCCTGTTACTGTTTCAGTAGAGAATCAGGAGAGAGGATCTATAAAATCACTTTAGAAGGAAAAGGGTCACCTAAATAGTTCTGGCATAAGTTGTATTTAAAAACGGCAACTTTTTGCACAACGTTGAGTTGTGCAAAAATTTTGCAGCTCTTGCCGTTTCACCCCAGTTTTGCCTAGCTTCATCAAAATGGTCGGCGCTGGGGTCGGGACGAGGAGGAATAGGGACTTGATGCCACAGCTTGTTTAAGTCACGAATGGAGTAAGATATTTGGCGAGTCGCACACCACTTTCCAGATGCTCCTGATTTATTAAGAGGTGTGTGTCTCTTAATGAACCAAGAGCTTCTGATTCCAGAACACCTCCTCATCAAGACTGGTGTGAATGAGTGTGGTCTTAATGAATCGAGGCCAGAGTTCCCAACTGTCCTATTTTTGCCTGAATGTACCATTAAAGTGAACCAGACAAAACCCAAGAAAAAAAACTAAAATGAGGATATACCCTGTAGTAAGTAAATAAGTAAACAGGAATAGTACATATAAACAACATATGATAATTACTTAAAGAAGTTATCCACTATTTGGACAACTCCTTGTCATACCCCACGCTTGACCCCGATAAAATTAACAAGCTTATACTCACCTCCTGTGCTGGCGCCGTCCCAGCAGTGTCAGCACTCGCGGTCCTGGGGCCCCCGTGTGGTTGTTGTGACACATGATGTCGGTGCCCAATCAGCGCCGGCGTCACTGTCTCCGCCTTCATACGAATTGAACATGAAGAGGAAGTCAGAGATCAGCTGCAGCCTGGACTTCCTCTTCAGGTTCAATTCGACAGAAGGCGGAGACAGTGACGCCCACTGCATGCAGGATCACACAGGAGCGAGCGAATGTCTGCAGTGCGGACGTACAGGGCCAGATTTGCATATGAAATTTTTCTGTAGAACTAAAAAAGGGAAATCTATACTGCAGTTATGAATTTTATTGGGATTAAGACTAGACATGAGCGAACCTGAATTTAAAAGTTTGGGGTTCGTACCGGACAGTTGGTGTCTTGCGTTAAATGTCGAACACAGTTTTCTCCCGGAAGTCCGTTGCAAAGTTTGGACTTCTGGGAAGAGAGAGACAGACAGAGAATTTTTGTTCCAGATCCAAAGTTTGGGTCCCCATCGTTTTCAGTGGAGTTCGGGTTCTGGTTCAATTTTGGTAGAGTTCTGGTAACCAAACTGAACTTTGGACTAAAGTTCGAGTCGGGCACCAAAACCCGAACTTCCACGGGTCCGCTTATCCCTAGATAAGAACCTTATTGTACTGAAGTAGTTGAAATTGACTCCCTGTTATTAAGTATTGGGTTACTTGTGATTGACATCCTCACTCTTTTTGCAAATCTCAGACAAGTAATGTCATCCAACACATTTTTGAGACTTGTTGTTGTACGCTGTGTGGTGTGGCTTTTAAAATAAAAAACACCCAAAAACTAACAAACAACCAAATTGCAGAAAACCACCATGTTAATAGCAAGTCTCTCTGGTTGCATTGTCTATTGCTGGCTGCATAATGAGTTAACTGAGACTCCATCAGCCAGCCCACCATGATGGTCTGATGGGGAGTTTGTGATTCTTTTATCTGTGTTTTTCTGAGCTCTTCTCGGCTTATTTATGACCACAGACCACATCAATGTCATCAACGTGGTTGAATGTGCAGGGATACAAAGAGCCTGTAAAAGCCAAACTGCAAATTTGTTAATAAAGCATAATTGCTAATGTGATTTTTAGCCCCAAATGTATGAATTTAAGAAAAAAAAATGTCCCCGAAAGTGGACAACAACTTTACGTCTATTGTGCTGTATAACTTGTAGATGGCACATAACTTAATTATATGTGATCATATTGTCAACCACAAAATGCAATGTCACAATGTGTCACCACGATCTTATTGTTACTTGAACAGCTCCAGACTGAACCTCTACAGACGGGGTGTGCTACTAAAACAGGAAAATACACATAATAATAGGGCCGGCGTCAGCACCCGGCGTACCCGGGCAAGTGCCGGGGCCCTGGACCATCAGGGGGGCCCACTCGTTATATGGGCCCGGGCCGCTTCCCTGGCATCTGTGCAGGGCCGCCGCCGCTGTTCAAGCCCTGCTCTGCTTCATGCAGCAGCAGTGTGCGGTCAGTGTGCTGCTGCTCCACCAATCAGGCCCAGTGCTGTCACTTTCCAGACATGGCCGTGCGCTGTGTGATGTGCGGCTGTGTCTGGTAGTAATGACATGCAGGGGCGACACTGCGCCTTTAATTGTGCTTGTGTGTCGCACCTGCCGCGTCATTACTACCAGACACAGCCGCACAGCGCGCGGCCATGTCTGGAAAGTGACAGCACTGGGCCTGATTGGTGGAGCAGCAGCACACTGACCGCACACTGCTGCTGCTGCATGTAGCAGAGCAGGGCTTGAACAGCACCGGCGGCCCTGCACAGATGCCGGGGAAGCGGCCGGGCCCTGACGGCGAGTGGGCCCCCCTGATGGTCCAAGGCCATGTGACACGCCTGAGGCCCTGCACTGCCACATGACTGAGGAGCTGGATGGGACACAGGTCAGGGGGCAGGTGAGCGAGCTTCCCCAATCCCCATATAAAAAATATTTCTTATGTGTGTGTGCATGTATGATGTGAATGTCTGTGTATGTCAGTGTGTATGACTGTGCATATATATTTATGTCTGTTTTATATGTGTTTTTAAGAATGTGTTCAAATATGTATGTGTATGTATCTGTGTGTGTCTGCGTATTGTGGGTGTATATCTGTGTACCATGTTCATGTGTGTATGTGTGTGCATGCGCATGTCTGTGCACTGTGTGTGCGTGTCTGCGTATTGTGTGTGTGCGTCTGAGTATTGTGTGTGTGTGCGTGTCTGCGTATTGTGTGTGCGTGTGTCTGCGTATTGTGTGTGCGCGTGTCTGCGTATTGTGTGTGCGTGTCTGCGTATTGTGTGTGCGTTTCTGCGTATATTGTGTGTGTATCTGTGTATTGTGTGCGTGTGTGTGCGTGTCTGCGTATTGTGTGTGTGTGCGTGTCTGCGTATTGTGTGTGCTCGTGTCTGCGTATTGTGTGTGCGTGTCTGCGTATTGTGTGTGCGTGTCTGCATATTGTGTGTGTCTGCGTATTGTGTGTGTGTCTGCGTATTGTGTGTGTGCATGTCTGCGTATTGTGTGTGTGTCTGCGTATTGTGTGTGTGCATGTCTGCGTATTGTGTATGCGTGTCTGCGTATTGTGCGTGTGCATGTCTGTGTATTGTGTGTGCGTGCATGCATATTTTGTGTGTGTGTCTGCGTATCGTGTGTGTGTCTGCGTATTGTGTGTGCGTGTCTGCGTATTGTGTGTGTGCGTGCGTGTCTGCGTATTGTGTGTGTGCGTGCGTACTGTGTGTGTGTGCGTGCGTGTCTGCGTATTGTGTGTGTGTATTGTGTGTGCGTGTCTGCATATTGTGTGTGTGTGTGCGTATCTGCGTATTGTGTGTGTGTGCGTGTCTGCGTATTGTGTGTGTGCGTGCGTACTGTGTGTGTGTGCATGTCTGCGTATGGTGTGTGTGTGCGTGCGTGCCTGCATAATGTGTGTGCGTGTGTGCATGTCTGCGTACTGTGTGTGTGCATGTTTGCATATGTGAAGGATGAGGTGGCAGGCTGGGCCCTGTGTTGTATACCTATATTTCTCTGCGGTATCTGTGCATCATGAATCGTGGTATGTGCTAAAGGGGCCCACTGAGACTCTTTCGCCCGGGGCCCAGAAAAACCTGGAGCCGGCCCTGATAATACACATATGAATAGATATAATAATACACCTAATAATACACATATGAATAGACATAATAATACTAATTGGGGCATATTTATCAAACTAAATGTACCAAAATTCTGGTGTAATTTGCACTTTAAAAAAAGTGACTTGCTCTATATTTATGATGTTTTAGACACTTTTTATGACTTGTCTGACAAGGGAGTGTGGCCTTTCTAAAAAGGGGTGTGACTTGTGAGAGAATAGGCGTGGCTTAACATGTGACACTATGCGATTTCTGTCACAAGTGAGCCAACCAATAGGTGGTATGAACGTAGACAGGTTACAGCTATAATACAATAACACACACAATAATAATGTACACACGGCTATACATACAGTAACACACAATAGTAATGTACACACAGCTATACATACAATAACACACAATAATAATGTACACACGGCTATACATACAATAACACACAATAATAATGTACACACGGCTATACGTACAATAACACACACAATAGTAATGTACATACAGCTATACGTACGATAACACACAATAATAATATACACACAGCTATACATGCAATAACACACAATAATAATGTACACACAGCTATACATACAATAACACACAATAATAATGTACACACGGCTATACGTACAATAACACACACAATAGTAATGTACATACAGCTATACGTACGATAACACACAATAATAATATACACACAGCTATACATACAATAACACACAATAATGTACACACTGCTATACATACAATAACACACAATAATAATGTACACACGGCTATACATACAATAACACACAATAATAATGTACATACGGCTATACATACAATAACACACAATAATAATGTACACACGGCTATACATACAATAACACACAATAGTAATGTACACACGGCTATACATACAATAACACACAATAATAATGTACACACAGCTATACATACAATAACACACAATAATAATGTACATACAGCTATACATACAATAACACACAATAATAATGTACACACGGCTATACATACAATAACACACAATAGTAATGTACACACTGCTATACATACAATAACACACAATAATAATGTACACACGGCTATACATACAATAACACACAATAGTAATGTACACACTGCTATACATACAATAACACACAATAATAATGTACACACGGCTATACATACAATAACACACAATAATAATGTACATACGGCTATACATACAATAACACACAATAATAATGTACAAACGGCTATACATATAATAACACACAATAGTAATGTACACACGGCTATACATACAATAACAAACAATAATAATGTACACACGGCTATACATACAATAACACACAATAATAATGTACACACTGCTATACATACAATAACACACAATAATAATGTACACACAGCTATACATACAATAACACACAATAATAATGTACACACGGCTATACATACAATAACACACAATAATAATGTACACACGGCTATACATACAATAACACACAAAAGTAATGTACACACGGCTATACATACAATAACACACAATAATAATGTACACACTGCTATACATACAATAACACACAATAATAATGTACACTCAGCTATACATACAATAACACACAATAATAATGCACACACGGCTATACATACAATAACACATGATAATAATGTACACACTGCTATACATACAATAACACACAATAATAATGTACACACGGCTATACATACAATAACACACAATAATAATGTACACACGGCTATACATACAATAACACACAATAGTAATGTACACTCAGCTATACATACAATAACACACAATAATAATGTACACACGGCTATACATACAATAACACACAATAATAATGTACACACTGCTATACATACAATAACACACAATAATAATGTACACTCAGCTATACATACAATAACACACAATAATAATGCACACACGGCTATACATACAATAACACATGATAATAATGTACACACTGCTATACATACAATAACACACAATAATAATGTACACACGGCTATACATACAATAACACACAATAATAATGTACACACGGCTATACATACAATAACACACAATAGTAATGTACACTCAGCTATACATACAATAACACACAATAATAATGTACACACGGCTATACATACAATAACACACAATAATAATGTACACACAGCTATACATACAATAACACACAATAATAATGTACACACGGCTATACATACAATAACACACAATAATAATGTACACACGGCTATACATACAATAACACACAATAATAATGTACACTCAGCTATACATACAATAACACACAATAATAATGCACACACGGCTATACATACAATAACACATGATAATAATGTACACACGGCTATACATACAATAACACACAATAATAATGTACACACAGCTATACATACAATAACACACAATAATAATGCACACACGGCTATACATACAATAACACATGATAATAATGTACACACGGCTATACATACAATAACACACAATAGTAATGTACACTCAGCTATACATACAATAACACACAATAATAATGCACACACGGCTATACATACAATAACACATGATAATAATGTACACACGGCTATACATACAATAACACACACAATAATAATGCACACACGGCTATACATACAATAACACATGATAATAATGTACACACGGCTATACATACAATAACACACAATAATAATGCACACACGGCTATACATACAATAACACACAATAATAATGCACACACGGCTATACATACAATAACACACAATAATAATGTACACACAGCTATACATACAATAACACACAATAATAATGCACACACGGCTATACATACAATAACACATGGTAATAATGTACACATGGCTATACATACAATAACACACAATAATAATGTACACACGGCTATACATACAATAACACACAATAATAATGTACACACGGCTATACATACAATAACACACAATAGTAATGTACACTCAGCTATACATACAATAACACACAATAATAATGCACACACGGCTATACATACAATAACACATGATAATAATGTACACACGACTATACGTACGATAACACACAATAATAATGCACACACGGCTATACATACAATAACACACAATAATAATGTACACACAGCTATACATACAATAACACATGATAATAATGTACACACGGCTATACATACAATAACACACAATAATAATGTACACACGGCTATACATACAATAACACACAATAATAATGCACACACGGCTATACATACAATAACACAAAATAATAATGTACACACAGCTATACATACAATAACACACAATAATAATGCACACACGGCTATACATACAATAACACATGGTAATAATGTACACATGGCTATACATACAATAACACACAATAATAATGTACACACGGCTATACATACAATAACACACAATAATAATGTACATACGGCTATACATACAATAACACACAATAATAATGTACACACAGCTATACATACAATAACACAATAATAATGTGCACACAGCTATGCATACAATAAAACAATAATAATGTACACATGGCTATACATACAATAACACAATAATAATGTACACACAGCTATACATACAATAACACATGATAATAATGTACACACGGCTATACATACAATAACACAATAATAATGTACACACAGCTATTCGTACGATAACACACGATAATAATGTACACACGGCTATACATACAATAACACACAATAATAAAGTACACACGGCTATACATACAATAACACACAATAATAATGTACACACAGCTATACATACAATAACACACAATAATAATGTACACACAGCTATACATACAATAACACACAATAATAATGTACACACAGCTATACATACAATAACACACAATAATAAAGTACACACGGCTATACATACAATAACACACAATAGTAATGTACACACAGATATACATACAATAACACACGATAATAATGTACACACAGCTATACATACAATAACACACAATAATAATGTACACACAGCTATACATACAATAACACACGATAATAATGTACACACGGCTATACATACAATAACACACAATAATAATGTACACACGGCTATACATACAATAACACACAATAATAATGTTCACACAGCTATACATACAATAACACAATAATAATGTACACACAGCTATACATACAATAACACAATAATAATGTACACACAGCTATACGTACGATAACACACGATAATAATGTACACACGGCTATACATACAATAACACACAATAATAATGTACACACAGCTATACATACAATAACACAATAATAATGTACACACAGCTATACATACAATAACACAATAATAATGTACACACAGCTATACGTACAATAACACACGATAATAATGTACACACGGCTATACATACAATAACACACAATAATAATGGACACACAGCTATACATACAATAACACACGATAATAATGTACACACGGCTATACATACAATAACACACAATCGTAATGTACACACAGCTATACATTCAATAACACATGATAATAATGTACACACTGCTATACATACAATAACACAATAATAATGTACACACAGCTATACGTACGATAACACACGATAATAATGTACACACGGCTATACATACAATAACACAATAATAATGTACACACAGCTATACATACAATAACACAATAATAATGTACACACAACTATACGTGCGATAACACACGATAATTATGTACACACGGCTATACATACAATAACACACAATAATAATGTGCACACAGCTATACATACAATAACACACGATAATAATGTACACACGGCTATACATACAATAACACACAATAATAATGTACACACAGCTATACATACAATAACACACAATAATAATGTGCACACAGCTATACATACAATAACACACAATAATAATGTACACACGACTATACATACAATAATACACAATAATAATGTACACACAGCTATACATACAATAACACACGATAATAATGTACACACGGCTATACATACAATAACACACAATAATAATGTACATACGGCTATACATACAATAACACACAATAATAATGTACACACAGATATACATACAATAACACACAATAATAATGTGCACACGACTATACATACAATAACACACAATAGTAATGTACACACAGCTATACATACAATAACACAATAATAATGTACACACGGCTATACATACAATAACACACGATAATAATGTACACACAGCTATACATACAATAACACACAATAATAATGTACACACAGCTATACAAACAACACACAATAATAATGTACACACGGCTATACGTACAATAACACACAATAATAATGTACACACAGCTATACATACAATAACACACAATAATAATGTACACACAGCTATACATACAATAACACACAATAATAATGTACACACGGCTATACATACAATAACACACAATAATAATGTACACACAGCTATACATACAATAACACACAATAATAATGTACACACAGCTATACATACAATAACACACAATAATAATGTACACACGGCTATACATACAATAACACACAATAATAATGTACACACAGCTATACATACAATAACACATGATAATAATGTACACACAGCTATACATACAATAACAGACAATAGTAATGTACTCACAGTTATACATACAATAACACACAATAATAATGTACACACGACTATACATACAATAACACACAATAATAATGTACACACAGCTATACATACAATAACACACAATAATAATGTACACACGACTATACATACAATAACACACAATAATAATGTACACACAGCTATACATACAATAACACACAATAATAATGTACACACAGCTATACATACAATAACACACAATAATAATGTACACACGGCTATACATACAATAACACACGATAATAATGTACACACAGCTATACATACAATAACACACAATAATAATGTACACACGGCTATACATACAATAACACACAATAATAACGTACACACGACTATACATACAATAACACACAATAGTAATGTACACACGGCTATACATACAATAACACACAATAATAATGTACACACGGCTATACATACAATAACAGATGATAATAATGTACACACAGCTATACATACAATAACACCCACAATAATAATGCACACACGGCTATACATACAATAACACACGATAGTAATGTACACACGACTATACATACAATAACACACAATAATAATGTACACACGGCTATACATACAATAACACACAATAATAATGTACACACGGCTATACATACAATAACAGATGATAATAATGTACACACAGCTATACATACAATAACACCCACAATAATAATGCACACACGGCTATACATACAATAACACACGATAGTAATGTACACACGACTATACATACAATAACACACAATAATAATGCACACACGACTATACATACAATAACACACAATAATAATGTACACACAGCTATACATACAATAACACACGATAATAATGTACACACAGCTATACATAGAATAACACACAATAATAATGCACACACGGCTATACATACAATAACACACAATAATAATGTACACACAGCTATACATACAATAACACACAATAATAATGTACACACAGCTATACATACAATAACACATGATAATAATGTACACACGACTATACATACAATAACACACAATAATAATGTACACACAGCTATACATACAATAACACACAATAATAATGTACACACGACTATACATACAATAACAGATGATAATAATGTACACACAGCTATACATACAATAACACCCACAATAATAATGCACACACGGCTATACATACAATAACACACGATAGTAATGTACACACGACTATACATACAATAACACACAATAATAATGCACACACGACTATACATACAATAACACACAATAATAATGCACATACGACTATACATACAATAACACGCAATAATAATGTACACACGGCTATACATACAATAACACACGATAATAATGTACACACGGCTATACATACAATAACACACAATAATAATACACACACGACTATACATACAATAACACACAATAATAATGCACACACGGCTATACATACAATAACACACAATAATAATGTACACACAGCTATACATACAATAACACACAATAATAATGCACTCACAGCTATACATACAATAACACATGGTAATAATGTACACACAGCTATACATACAATAACACACAATAATAATGTACACACAGCTATACATACAATAACACACAATAATAATGTACACACTGCTATACATACAATAACACACGACAATAATGCACACACGACTATACATACAATAACACATGGTAATAATGTACACACAGCTATACATACAATAACACACAATAATAATGTACACACGGCTATACATACAATAACACCCACAATAATAATGTACACACAGCTATACATACAATAACACACAATAATAATGCACACACGACTATACATACAATAACACACAATAATAATGCACACACGACTATACATACAATAACACACGATAATAATGTACACACAGCTATACATACAATAACACACAATAATAATGCACACACGACTATACATACAATAACACACAATAATAATGCACACACGGCTATACATACAATAACACACAATAATAATGTACACACAGCTATACATACAATAACACACAATAATAATGTACACACAGCTATACATACAATAACACACAATAATAATGTACACACGGCTATACATACAATAACACACGATAATAATGCACACACGACTATACATACAATAACACACAATAGTAATGTACACACAGCTATACATACAATAACACACGATAATAATGCACACACGACTATACATACAATAACACACAATAATAATGTACACACAGCTATACATACAATAACACACACAATAGTAATGTACACACAGCTATGCATACAATAACACAATAGTAATGTACACACAGCTATACATACAATAACACACGATAATAATGTACACATGGCTATACATACAATAACACACAATAGTAATGTACACACAGCTATACATACAATAACACACAATAATAATGTACACACGACTATACATACAATAACACACAATAGTAATGTACACACAGCTATACATACAATAAAACACACAATAGTAATGTACACACAGCTATACATACAATAACACATGATAATAATGTACACACGGCTATACATACAATAACACACAATAGTAATGTACACACAGCTATACATACAATAACACACGATAATAATGTACACACGGCTATACATACAATAACACACAATATTAATGTACACACAGCTATACATACAATAACACACAATAATAATGTACACACAGCTATACATAAAATAACACACAATAATAATGTACACACAGCTATACATACAATAACACACACAATAGTAATGTACACACAGCTATACATACAATAACACACAATAATAATGTACACACAGCTATACATACAATAACACATGATAATAATGTACACACGGCTATACATACAATAACACACAATAGTAATGTACACACAGCTATACATACAATAACACACGATAATAATGTACACACGGCTATACATACAATAACACACAATGATAATGTACACACGGCTATACATACAATAACACATGATAATAATGTACACACGGCTATACATACAATAACACACAATAATAATGTACACACGGCTATACATACAATAACACACAATAATAATGTACACACAGCTACACATACAATAACACACAATAGTAATGTACACACAGCTATACATACAATAACACACAATAATAATGTACACACGGCTATACATACAATAACACACAATATTAATGTACACACGGCTATACATACAATAACACACGATAATAATGTACACACAGCTATACATACAATAACACACAATAATAATGTACACACGGCTATACATACAATAACACACGATAATAATGTACCCACGGCTATACATACAATAACACACAATAATAATGTACACACGGCTATACATACAATAACACACAATAGTAATGTACACACAACTATACATACAATAACACACAATAATAATGTACACACGGCTATACATACAATAACACACAATAATAATGTACACACAGCTATGCATACAATAATACACAATAATAATGTACACACGGCTATACATACAATAACACACAATAATAATGTACACACGACTATACATACAATAATACACAATAATAATGTACACACGGCTATACATACAATAACACACAATAATAATGTACACACGACTATACATACAATAACACACAATAATAATGTACACACGACTATACATACAATAACACACAATAATAATGTACACACAGCTATACATACAATAACAAACAATAGTAATGTACACACGACTATACATACAATAACACACAATAATAATGTACACACAGCTATACATACAATAACACACAATAATAATGTACACACGGCTATACATACAATAACACACAATAATAATGTACACACGACTATACATACAATAACACACAATAATAATGTACTCACGACTATACATACAATAACACACAATAATAATGTACACACAGCTATACATACAATAACACACAATAGTAATGTACACACAGCTATACATACAATAACACACAATAATAATGTACACATGACTATACATACAATAACACACAATAATAATGTACACACGGCTATACATACAATAACACACAATAATAATGTACGCACGACTATACATACAATAACACACAATAATAATGTACACACGACTATACATACAATAACACACAATATTAATGTACACACAGCTATACATACAATAACACACAATAGTAATGCACACACGGCTATACATACAATAACACACAATAATAATGTACACACGACTATACATACAATAACACACAATAGTAATGTACACACAGCTATACATACAATAACACACGATAATAATGTACACACGGCTATACATACAATAACACACAATAGTAATGTACACACAGCTATACATACAATAACACACAATAATAATGTACACACAGCTATACATAAAATAACACACAATAATAATGTACACACGACTATACATACAATAACACACAATAATAATGTACACACAGCTATACATACAATAACACACACAATAGTAATGTACACACAGCTATACATACAATAACACACAATAATAATGTACACACAGCTATACATACAATAACACATGATAATAATGTACACACGGCTATACATACAATAACACACAATAGTAATGTACACACAGCTATACATACAATAACACACGATAATAATGTACACACGGCTATACATACAATAACACACAATGATAATGTACACACGGCTATACATACAATAACACATGATAATAATGTACACACGGCTATACATACAATAACACACAATAATAATGTACACACGGCTATACATACAATAACACACAATAATAATGTACACACAGCTACACATACAATAACACACAATAGTAATGTACACACAGCTATACATACAATAACACACAATAATAATGTACACACGGCTATACATACAATAACACACAATATTAATGTACACACGGCTATACATACAATAACACACGATAATAATGTACACACAGCTATACATACAATAACACACAATAATAATGTACACACGGCTATACATACAATAACACACGATAATAATGTACCCACGGCTATACATACAATAACACACAATAATAATGTACACACGGCTATACATACAATAACACACAATAGTAATGTACACACAGCTATACATACAAAAACACATGATAATAATGTACACACGGCTATACATACAGTAACACACAATAATAATGTACACACGGCTATACATACAATAACACACAATAATAATGTACACACGGCTATACATACAATAATACACAATAATAATGTACACACGGCTATACATACAATAACACACAATAATAATGTACACACGACTATACATACAATAACACACAATAATAATGTACACACGACTATACATACAATAACACACAATAATAATGTACACACGGCTATACATACAATAACACACAATAATAATGTACACACGACTATACATACAATAACACACAATAATAATGTACACACGACTATACATACAATAACACACAATAATAATGTACACACAGCTATACATACAATAACAAACAATAGTAATGTACACACAGCTATACATACAATAACACACAATAATAATGTACACACGGCTATACATACAATAACACACAATAATAATGTACACACGACTATACATACAATAACACACAATAATAATGTACACACGACTATACATACAATAACACACAATAATAATGTACACACAGCTATACATACAATAACACACAATAGTAATGTACACACAGCTATACATACAATAACACACAATAATAATGTACACATGACTATACATACAATAACACACAATAATAATGTACACACGGCTATACATACAATAACACACAATAATAATGTACGCACGACTATACATACAATAACACACAATAATAATGTACACACGACTATACATACAATAACACACAATATTAATGTACACACAGCTATACATACAATAATACACAATAGTAATGTACACACAGCTATACATACAATAACACACAATAGTAATGTACACACAGCTATACATACAATAACACACAATAATAATGTACACACAGCTATACATACAATAATACACAATAGTAATGTACACACAGCTATACATACAATAACACACAATAGTAATATACACACAGCTATACATACAATAACACACGATAATAATGTACACACGACTATACATACAATAACACACAATAATAATGTACACACAGCTATACATACAATAACACACAATAATAATGTACACACAGCTATACATACAATAATACACAATAGTAATGTACACACAGCTATACATACAATAACACACAATAGTAATGTACACACAGCTATACATACAATAACACACGATAATAATGTACACACGACTATACATACAATAACACACAATAATAATGTACACACAGCTATACATACAATAATACACAATAGTAATGTACACACAGCTATACATACAATAACACACAATAGTAATGTACACACAGCTATACATACAATAACACACAATAGTAATGTACACACAGCTATACATACAATAACACACAATAATAATGTACACACGGCTATACATACAATAACACACAATAATAATGTACACACGGCTATACATACAATAACACACAATAATAATGTACACACAGCTATACATACAATAACACACAATAATAATGTACACACGGCTATACATACAATAACACACAATAATAATGTACACACGGCTATACATACAATAACACACAATAGTAATGTACACACAGCTATACATACAATAACACACGATAATAATGTACACACGACTATACATACAATAACACACAATAATAATGTACAAACAGCTATACATACAATAACACACAATAATAATGTACACACGGCTATACATACAATAACACACAATAATAATGTACACACGGCTATACATACAATAACACACAATAATAATGTACACACGGCTATACATACAATAACATACAATAATAATGTACATACGGCTATACATACAATAACACACAATAATAATGTACACACGGCTATACATACAATAACACACAATAATAATGTACACACAGCTATACATACAATAACACACAATAATAATGTACACACAGCTATACATAAAATAACACACAATAATAATGTACACACGGCTATACATACAATAACACACAATAATAATGTACATACGGCTATACATACAATAACACACAATAATAATGTACACACGGCTATACATACAATAACACACAATAGTAATGTACACACGGCTATACATAAAATAACACACAATAATAATGTACACACGGCTATACATACAATAACACACAATAATAATGTACACACGGCTATACATACAATAACACACAATAATAATGTACATACGGCTATACATACAATAACACACAATAATAATGTACACACGGCTATACATACAATAACACACAATAATAATGTACATACAGCTATACATACAATAACACACAATAATAATGTACATACGGCTATACATACAATAACACACGATAATAATGTACATACGGCTATACATACAATAACACACGATAATAATGTACACACGGCTATACATACAATAACACACAATAATAATGTACACACAGCTATACATACAATAACACACAATAATAATGTACACACAGCTATACATACAATAACACACAATAATAATGTACACACGGCTATACATACAATAACACACAATAATAATGTACACACGGCTATACATACAATAACACACAATAATAATGTACACACGGCTATACATACAATAACACACAATAATAACGTAAACACGGCTATACATACAATAACACACAATAATAATGTACACACGGCTATACATACAATAACACATGATAATAATGTACACACGGCTATACATACAATAACACACAATAATAATGTACACACGGCTATACATACAATAACACACAATAATAATGTACACACGGCTATACATACAATAACACATGATAATAATGTACACACGGCTATACATACAATAACACACAATAATAATGTACACACGGCTATACATACAATAACACACAATAATAATGTACACACAGCTATACATACAATAACACACAATAATAATGTACACACGGCTATACATACAATAACACACAATAATAATGTACACACGGCTATACATACAATAACACACAATAATAATGTACACACGGCTATACATACAATAACACATGATAATAATGTACACACGGCTATACATACAATAACACACAATAATAATGTACACACGGCTATACATACAATAACACACAATAATAATGTACACACGGCTATACATACAATAACACACAATAATAATGTACACACGGCTATACATACAATAACACATGATAATAATGTACACACGGCTATACATACAATAACACACAATAATAATGTACACACGGCTATACATACAATAACACACAATAATAATGTACACACAGCTATACATACAATAACACACAATAATAATGTACACACGGCTATACATACAATAACACACAATAATAATGTACACACGGCTATACATACAATAACACACAATAATAACGTAAACACGGCTATACATACAATAACACACAATAATAATGTACACACGGCTATACATACAATAACACACAATAATAATGTACATACGGCTATACATACAATAACACACAATAATAATGTACACACGGCTATACATACAATAACACACAATAATAATGTACATACAGCTATACATACAATAACACACAATAATAATGTACATACGGCTATACATACAATAACACACGATAATAATGTACATACGGCTATACATACAATAACACACGATAATAATGTACACACGGCTATACATACAATAACACACAATAATAATGTACACACGGCTATACATACAATAACACACAATAATAATGTACATACGGCTATACATACAATAACACACAATAATAATGTACACACGGCTATACATACAATAACACACAATAGTAATGTACACACAGCTATACATACAATAACACACAATAATAATGTACACACAGCTATACATACAATAACACACAATAATAATGTACACACGGCTATACATACAATAACACACAATAATAATGTACATACGGCTATACATACAATAACACACAATAATAATGTACACACGGCTATACATACAATAACACACAATAGTAATGTACACACGGCTATACATACAATAACACACAATAGTAATGTACACACAGCTATACATACAATAACACACAATAATAATGTACACACAACTATACATACAACAACACACAATAATAATGTACACACAGCTATACATACAATAACACACGATAATAATGTACACACGACTATACATACAATAACACACAATAGTAATGTACACACAGCTATACATACAATAACACACAATAGTAATGTACACACAGCTATACATACAATAACACACAATAATAATGTACACACGGCTATACATACAATAACACACAATAGTAATGTACACACAGCTATACATACAATAACACATGATAATAATGTACATACAGCTATACATACAATAACACACAATAGTAATGTACACACAGCTATACATACAATAACACATGATAATAATGTACATACAGCTATACATACAATAACACACAATAGTAATGTACATACGGCTATACATACAATAACACACAATAGTAATGTACACACGGCTATACATACAATAACACACAATAATAATGTACACACAGCTATACATACAATAACACACAATAGTAATGTACACACAGCTATACATACAATAACACACAATAGTAATGTACAAACAGCTATACATACAATAACACACGATAATAATGTACACACGGCTATACATGCAATAACACACAATAATAATGTACACACAGCTATACATACAAAAACACACAATAGTAATGTACACACAGCTATACATACAATAACACACAATAATAATGTACACACGGCTATACATACAATAACACACAATAATAATGTACACACAGCTATACATACAATAACACACGATAATAATGACACACAGCTATACATACAATAACACACAATAATAATGTACATACAGCTATACATACAATAACACACAATAATAATGTACACACAGCTATACATACAATAACACACAATATTAATGTACACACAGCTATACATACAATAACACACAATAATAATGTACACACAGCTATACATACAATAACACACAATAATAATGTACACACGGCTATACATACAATAACACACAATAATAATGTACACACAGCTATACATACAATAACACACAATATTAATGTACACACAGCTATACATACAATAACACACAATAATAATGTACACACAGCTATACATACAATAACACACAATAGTAATGTACACACAGCTATACATACAATAACACACAATAATAATGTACACACAGCTATACACACAATAACACAAGATAATAATGTACACACGGCTATACATACAATAACACACAATAGTAATGTACACACAGCTATACATACAATAACACACGATAATAATGTACACACGGCTATACATACTATAACACACAATAATAATGTACACACGGCTATACATACAATAACACACAATAATAATGTACACACAGCTACACATACAATAACACACAATAGTAATGTACACACGGCTATACATACAATAACACACGATAATAATGTACCCACGGCTATACATACAATAACACACAATAATAATGTACACACGGCTATACATACAATAACACACAATAGTAATGTACACACAGCTATACATACAAAAACACATGATAATAATGTACACACGGCTATACATACAATAAAACACAATAATAATGTACACACGGCTATACATACAATAACACACAATAATAATGTACACACAGCTATGCATACAATAACACACAATAATAATGTACACACGGCTATACATACAATAACACACAATAATAATGTACACACAACTATACATACAATAACACAATAATAATGTACACACGGCTATACATACAATAACACACAATAATAATGTACACACGGCTATACATACAATAACACACAATAATAATGTACACACAGCTATACATACAATAACACACAATAGTAATGTACACACAGCTATACATACAATAACACACAATAATAATGTACACACGACTATACATACAATAACACACAATAATAATGTACACACGACTATACATACAATAACACACAATAATAATGTACACACAGCTATACATACAATAACACACAATAGTAATGTACACACAGCTATACATACAATAACACACAATAATAATGTACACACGACTATACATACAATAACACACAATAATAATGTACACACGGCTATACATACAATAACACACAATAATAATGTACATACGACTATACATACAATAACACACAATAATAATGTACACACGACTATACATACAATAACACACAATAATAATGTACACACAGCTATACATACAATAACACACAATAGTAATGCACACACGGCTATACATACAATAACACACAATAATAATGTACACACGACTATACATACAATAACACACAATAATAATGTACACACGGCTATACATACAATAACACACAATAATAATGTACACACGGCTATACATACAATAACACACAATAATAATGTACATACGGCTATACATACAATAACACACAATAATAATGTACACACGGCTATACATACAATAACACACGATAATAATGTACACACGGCTATACATACAATAACACACGATAATAATGTACACACAGCTATACATACAATAACACACGATAATAATGTACACACGGCTATACATACAATAACACACGATAATAATGTACATACAGCTATACATACAATAACACACAATAATAATGTACACACCACTATACATACAATAACACACAATAATAATGTACACACGACTATACATACAATAACACACAATAATAATGTACACACAGCTATACATACAATAACACACAATAGTAATGTACACACAGCTATACATACAATAACACACAATAATAATGTACACACGGCTATACATACAATAACACACAATAATAATGTACACACGGCTATACATACAATAACACACGATAATAATGTACACACAGCTATACATACAATAACACACAATAATAATGTACACACGGCTATACATACAATAACACACAATAATAATGTACACACGGCTATACATACAATAACACACGATAATAATGTACACACGGCTATACATACAATAACACACAATAATAATGTACACACGGCTATACATACAATAACACACAATAATAATGTACACACGGCTATACATACAATAACACACAATAGTAATGTACACACAGCTATACATACAATAACACACGATAATAATGTACACACGACTATACATACAATAACACACAATAATAATGTACACACAGCTATACATACAATAATACACAATAGTAATGTACACACAGCTATACATACAATAACACACAATAATAATGTACACACGGCTATACATACAATAACACACAATAATAATGTACACACGGCTATACATACAATAACACACAATAATAATGTACACACGGCTATACATACAATAACACACAATAATAATGTACATACGGCTATACATACAATAACACACAATAATAATGTACACACAGCTATACATACAATAACACACAATAATAATGTACACACGGCTATACATACAATAACACACAATAATAATGTACACACAGCTATACATACAATAACACACAATAGTAATGTACACACAGCTATACATACAATAACACACAATAATAATGTACACACAGCTATACACACAATAACACAAGATAATAATGTACACACGGCTATACATACAATAACACACAATAGTAATGTACACACAGCTATACATACAATAACACACGATAATAATGTACACACGGCTATACATACTATAACACACAATAATAATGTACACACGGCTATACATACAATAACACACAATAATAATGTACACACAGCTACACATACAATAACACACAATAGTAATGTACACACGGCTATACATACAATAACACACGATAATAATGTACCCACGGCTATACATACAATAACACACAATAATAATGTACACACGGCTATACATACAATAACACACAATAGTAATGTACACACAGCTATACATACAAAAACACATGATAATAATGTACACACGGCTATACATACAATAAAACACAATAATAATGTACACACGGCTATACATACAATAACACACAATAATAATGTACACACAGCTATGCATACAATAACACACAATAATAATGTACACACGGCTATACATACAATAACACACAATAATAATGTACACACAACTATACATACAATAACACAATAATAATGTACACACGGCTATACATACAATAACACACAATAATAATGTACACACGGCTATACATACAATAACACACAATAATAATGTACACACAGCTATACATACAATAACACACAATAGTAATGTACACACAGCTATACATACAATAACACACAATAATAATGTACACACGACTATACATACAATAACACACAATAATAATGTACACACGACTATACATACAATAACACACAATAATAATGTACACACAGCTATACATACAATAACACACAATAGTAATGTACACACAGCTATACATACAATAACACACAATAATAATGTACACACGACTATACATACAATAACACACAATAATAATGTACACACGGCTATACATACAATAACACACAATAATAATGTACATACGACTATACATACAATAACACACAATAATAATGTACACACGACTATACATACAATAACACACAATAATAATGTACACACAGCTATACATACAATAACACACAATAGTAATGCACACACGGCTATACATACAATAACACACAATAATAATGTACACACGACTATACATACAATAACACACAATAATAATGTACACACGGCTATACATACAATAACACACAATAATAATGTACACACGGCTATACATACAATAACACACAATAATAATGTACATACGGCTATACATACAATAACACACAATAATAATGTACACACGGCTATACATACAATAACACACGATAATAATGTACACACGGCTATACATACAATAACACACGATAATAATGTACACACAGCTATACATACAATAACACACGATAATAATGTACACACGGCTATACATACAATAACACACGATAATAATGTACATACAGCTATACATACAATAACACACAATAATAATGTACACACCACTATACATACAATAACACACAATAATAATGTACACACGACTATACATACAATAACACACAATAATAATGTACACACAGCTATACATACAATAACACACAATAGTAATGTACACACAGCTATACATACAATAACACACAATAATAATGTACACACGGCTATACATACAATAACACACAATAATAATGTACACACGGCTATACATACAATAACACACGATAATAATGTACACACAGCTATACATACAATAACACACAATAATAATGTACACACGGCTATACATACAATAACACACAATAATAATGTACACACGGCTATACATACAATAACACACGATAATAATGTACACACGGCTATACATACAATAACACACAATAATAATGTACACACGGCTATACATACAATAACACACAATAATAATGTACACACGGCTATACATACAATAACACACAATAGTAATGTACACACAGCTATACATACAATAACACACGATAATAATGTACACACGACTATACATACAATAACACACAATAATAATGTACACACAGCTATACATACAATAATACACAATAGTAATGTACACACAGCTATACATACAATAACACACAATAATAATGTACACACGGCTATACATACAATAACACACAATAATAATGTACACACGGCTATACATACAATAACACACAATAATAATGTACACACGGCTATACATACAATAACACACAATAATAATGTACATACGGCTATACATACAATAACACACAATAATAATGTACACACAGCTATACATACAATAACACACAATAATAATGTACACACGGCTATACATACAATAACACACAATAATAATGTACACACAGCTATACATACAATAAAACACAATAATAATGTACACACGGCTATACGTACAATAACACACAATAATAATGTACACACGGCTATACATACAATAACACACAATAATAATGTACATACGGCTATACATACAATAACACACAATAATAATGTACACACGGCTATACATACAATAACACACAATATTAATGTACACACAGCTATACATACAATAACACACAAGAATAATGTACACACGGCTATACGTACAATAACACACAATAATAATGTACACACAGCGATACATACAATAACACACAATAGTAATGTACACACAGCTATACATACAATAACACACAATAGTAATGTACACACAGCTATACATACAATAACACACAATAATAATGTACACACAGCTATACATACAATAACACACAATAATAATGTACACACAGCTATACATACAATAACACACAATAATAATGTACACACAGCTATACATACAATAACACACAATATTAATGTACACACAGCTATACATACAATAACACACAATAGTAATGTACACACAGCTATACATACAATAACACACAATAGTAATGTACACACAGCTATACATACAATAACACACAATATTAATGTACACACAGCTATACATACAATAACACACAAGAATAATGTACACACAGCTATACATACAATAACACACAATAATAATGTACACACAGCTATACATACAATAACACACCATAATAATGTACACACAGCTATACATACAATAACACACAATAATAATGTACACACGGCTATACATACAATAACATACAATAATAATGTACACACGGCTATACATACAATAACACACAATAATAATTTACACACAGCTATACATACAATAACACACAAGAATAATGTACACACAGCTATACATACAATAACACACAATAATAATGTACACACGGCTATACATACAATAACACTCAATAATAATGTACACACAGCTATACATACAATAACACACAATAATAATGTACACACGGCTATACATACAATAACACACAATAATAATGTACACACGGCTATACATACAATAACACAATAATAATGTACACACGGCTATACATACAATAACACACAATAATAATGTACATACGGCTATTCATACAATAACACACGATAATAATGTACATACGGCTATACATACAATAACACACGATAATAATGTACACACGGCTATACATACAATAACACACAATAATAATGTACACACAGCTATACATACAATAACACACAATAATAATGTACACACGGCTATACATACAATAACACACAATAATAATTTACACACGGCTATACATACAATAACACACAATAATAATGTACATACGGCTATACATAAAATAACACACAATAATAATGTACACACGGCTATACATACAATAACACACAATAGTAATGTACACACAGCTATACATACAATAACACACAATAATAATGTACACACAACTATACATATAACAACACACAATAATAATGTACACACAGCTATACATACAATAACACACGATAATAATGTACACACGACTATACATACAATAACACACAATAGTAATGTACACACAGCTATACATACAATAACACACAATAATAATGTACACACAGCTATACATACAATAACACACGATAATAATGTACACACAGTTATACATACAACAACACACAATATTAATGTACACACAGCTATACATACAATAACACACAATAGTAATGTATACACAGCTATACATACAATAACACACAATAGTAATGTACACACAGCTATACATACAATAACACACAATATTAATGTACACACAGCTATACATACAATAACACACAAGAATAATGTACACACGGCTATACGTACAATAACACACAATAATAATGTACACACAGCGATACATACAATAACACACAATAGTAATGTACACACAGCTATACATACAATAACACACAATAGTAATGTACACACAGCTATACATACAATAACACACAATAATAATGTACACACAGCTATACATACAATAACACACAATAATAATGTACACACAGCTATACATACAATAACACACAATAATAATGTACACACAGCTATACATACAATAACACACAATATTAATGTACACACAGCTATACATACAATAACACACAATAGTAATGTACACACAGCTATACATACAATAACACACAATAGTAATGTACACACAGCTATACATACAATAACACACAATATTAATGTACACACAGCTATACATACAATAACACACAAGAATAATGTACACACAGCTATACATACAATAACACACAATAATAATGTACACACAGCTATACATACAATAACACACCATAATAATGTACACACAGCTATACATACAATAACACACAATAATAATGTACACACGGCTATACATACAATAACACATGATAATAATGTACACACAGCTATACATACAATAACACACAATAATAATGTACACACAGCTATACATACAATAACACACCATAATAATGTACACACAGCTATACATACAATAACACACAATAATAATGTACACACGGCTATACATACAATAACACACAATAATAATGTACACACAGCTATACATTCAATAACACACAATAATAATGTACACACAGCTATACATACAATAACACACAATAATAATGTACACACAGCTATACATACAATAACACACAATAATAATGTACACACAGATATACATACAATAACACACAATAATAATGTACACACAGCTATACATACAATAACACACAATAATAATGTACATACAGCTATACATACAATAACACACAATATTAATGTACACACAGCTATACATACAATAACACACAATAGTAATGTACACACAGCTATACATACAATAACACACAATAGTAATGTACACACAGCTATACATACAATAACACACAATAATAATGTACACACAGCTATACATACAATAACACACAAGAATAATGTACACACAGCTATACATACAATAACACACAATAATAATGTACACACAGCTATACATACAATAACACACAATAATAATGTACACACGGCTATACATACAATAACACTCAATAATAATGTACACACAGCTATACATACAATAACACACAATAATAATGTACACACGGCTATACATACAATAACACACAATAATAATGTACACACGGCTATACATACAATAACACACAATAATAATGCACACACGGCTATACATACAATAACACACAATAATAATGTACACACGGCTATACATACAATAACACACAATAATAATGTACACACGGCTATACATACAATAACACACAATAATAATGTACACACGGCTATACATACAATAACACACAATAATAATGTACACACGGCTATACATACAATAACACACAATAATAATGTACACACGGCTATACATACAATAACACACAATAATAATGTACATACGGCTATACATACAATAACACACAATAATAATGTACATACAGCTATACATACAATAACACACAATAATAATGTACACACAGCTATACATACAATAACACACAATAATAATGTACAAACAGCTATACATACAATAACACACAATAATAATGTACATACAGCTATACATACAATAACACACAATAATAATGTACACACGGCTATACATACAATAACACACAATAGTAATGTACACACAGCTATACATACAATAACACACAATAATAATGTACACACGGCTATACATACAATAACACACAATAATAATGTACACACAGCTATACATGCAATAACACACAATAATAATGTACACACGGCTATACATACAATAACACACAATAATAATGCACACACGGCTATACATACAATAACACAATAATAATGCACACACGGCTATACATACAATAACACACAATAATAATGTACACAGAGCTATACATACAATAACACACAATAATAATGTACACACAGCTATACATACAATAACACACAATAATAATGTAGACACGGCTATACATACAATAACACACATTAATAATGTACACACAGCTATACATACTATAACACACAATAATAATGTACACACAGCTATACATACAATAACACAATGGTAATGTACACACGGCTATACATACAATAACACACAAGAATAATGTACACACGGCTATACATACAATAACACACAATAATAATGCACACACGGCTATACATACAATAACACACGATAATAATGTACACACGGCTATACATACAATAACACACAATAATAATGTACACACAGCTATACATACAATAACACACAATAATAATGTACACACGGCTATACATACAATAACACACAATAATAATGTACACACAGCTATACATACAATAACACACAATAATAATGTACACACGGCTATACATACAATAACACACAATAATAATGCACACACGGCTATACATACAATAACAAAATAATAATGCACACACGGCTATACATACAATAACACACAATAGTAATGTACACACAGGTATACATACAATAACATACAATAATAATGTACACACAGCTATACATACAATAACACACAATAATAATGTACACACGACTATACATACAATAACACACAATAATAATGTACACACGGCTATACATACAATAACACACAATCATAATGTACACACAGCTATACATACAACAACACACAATAGTAATATACACACAGCTATACATACAATAACACACAATAGTAATATACACACAGCTATACATGTAATAACATACAATAATGTACACACAGCTATACATACAATAACACACAATAATAATGTACACACAGCTATACATACAATAACACATGATAATAATGTACACACGGCTATATATACAATAACACACAATAATAATGTACACACGGCTATACATACAATAACACACAATAATAATGTACATACAGCTATACATACAATAACACACAATAGTAATGTACACACAGCTATACATACAATAACACACAATAATAATGTACACACAGCTATACATACAATAACACACAAGAATAATGTACACACGGCTATAGATACAATAACACACAATAATAATATGCACATAGCTATACATACAATAACACACAATAATAATGTACACACAGCTATACATACAATAACACACAATAGTAATGTACACACAGCTATACATACAATAACACACAAGAATAATGTACACACGGCTATACATACAATAACACACGATAATAATGCACACACGGCTATACATACAATAACACACGATAATAATGTACACACGGCTATACATACAATAACACACAAGAATAATGTACACACAGCTATGCATACAATAACACACAATAATAATGTACACACAGCTATACATACAATAACACACAATAATAATGTACACACAGCTATACATACAATAACACACAATAATAATGCACACACGGCTATACATACAATAACACACAATAATAATGTACACACAGCTATACATACAATAACACACAATAATAATATACACACGGCTATACATACAATAACACACAATAATAATGTACACACGGCTATACATACAATAACACACAATAATAATGTACACACGGCTATACATACAATAACACACAATAATAATGTACACACGGCTATACATACAATAACACACAATAATAATGTACACACAGCTATACATACAATAACACAATAATAATGTACACACAGCTATACATACAATAACACACAATAATAATGTACATACAGCTATACATACAATAACACACAATAATAATGTACACACAGCTATACATACAATAACAAACAATAATAATGTACATACAGCTATACATACAATAACACACAATAATAATGTACATACAGCTATACATACAATAACACACAATAATAATGCACACACGGCTATACATACAATAACACACAATAGTAATGTACACACAGCTATACATACAATAACACACAATAATAATGTACACACGGCTATACATACAATAACACACAATAATAATGCACACACGGCTATACATACAATAACACACAATAATAATGTACACACGGCTATACATACAATAACACACAATAATAATGTACACACGGCTATACATACAATAACACACAATAATAATGTACACACGGCTATACATACAATAACACACAATAATAATGTACACACGGCTATACATGCAATAACACACAATAATAATGTACACACGGCTATACATACAATAACACACAATAATAATGTACACACGGCTATACATACAATAACACACAATAATAATGTACACACAGCTATACATACAATAACAAACAATAATAATGTACACACGGCTATACATACAATAACACACAATAATAATGTACACACAGCTATACATACAATAACACACAATAATAATGTACACACAGCTATACATACAATAACACACAATAATAATATACACACGGCTATACATACAATATCACACAATAATAATGTACACACTGCTATACATACAATAACACACAAGAATAATGTCCACACGGCTATACATACAATAACACACGATAATAATGCACACACGGCTATACATACAATAACACACGTTAATAATGTACACACGGCTATACATACAATAACACACAATAATAATGTACACACAGCTATACATACAATAACACACAATAGTAATGTACACACAGCTATACATACAATAACACACAATAATAATGTACACACAGCTATACATACAATAACACACAAGAATAATGTACACACAGCTATACATACAATAACACACAATAATAATGTACACACAGCTATACGTACAATAACACATGATAATAATGTACACACGGCTATACATACAATAACACATGATAATAATGTACACACAGCTATACATACAATAACACACAATAATAATGTACACACTGCTATACATACAATAACACACAATAATAATGTACACACGGCTATACATACAATAACACACAATTATAATGTACATACAGCTATACATACAATAACACACAATAATAATGCACACACGGCTATACATACAATAACACACAATAGTAATGTACACACAGCTATACATACAATAACACACAATAATAATGTACACACGGCAATACATACAATAACACACAATAATAATGTACACACGGCTATACATACAATAACACATGATAATAATGTACACACAGCTATACATACAATAACACACCATAATAATGTACACACAGCTATACATACAATAACACACAATAATAATGTACACACAGCTATACATACAATAACACACAATAATAATGTACACACAGCTATACGTACAATAACACATGATAATAATGTACACACGGCTATACATACAATAACACATGATAATAATGTACACACAGCTATACATACAATAACACACAATAATAATGTACACACAGCTATACATACAATAACACACAATAATAATGTACACACGGCTATACATACAATAACACACAATAATAATGTACATACAGCTATACATACAATAACACACAATAATAATGCACACACGGCTATACATACAATAACACACAATAATAATGCACACACAGCTATACATACAATAACACACAATAATAATGTACACACGGCTATACATACAATAACACATGATAATAATGTACACACAGCTATACATACAATAACACATGATAATATTGTACACACAGCTATACATACAATAACACACAATAATAATGTACACACAGCTATACATACAATAACACACAATAATAATGTACACACAGCTATACGTACGATAACACACAATAATAATGTACACACAGCTATACATACAATAACACACAATAATAATGTACACACAGCGATACATACAACAACACACAATAATAATGTACACACGGCTATACATACAATAACACATGATAATAATTTACACACAGCTATACATACAATAACACATGATAATATTGTACACACAGCTATACATACAATAACACACAATAATAATGTACACACAGCTATACATACAATAACACACAATAATAATGTACAGACAGCTATACGTACGATAACACACAATAATAATGTACACACAGCTATACATACAATAACACACGATAATAATGTACACACGGCTATACATACAACAACACACAATAATAATGTACACACGGCTATACATACAATAACACACGATAATAGTGTACACACAGCTATACATACAATAACACACAATAGTAATGTACACACAGATATACATACAATAACACACAATAATAATGTACACACGGCTATACATACAATAACACACAATAATAATGTACACACGGCTATACATACAATAACACACAATAATAATGTACACACAGATATACATATAATAACACACGATAATAATGTACACACAGCTATACATACAATAACACACAATAATAATGTACATACAGCTATACATACAATAACACACAATAATAATGTACACACAGATATACATACAATAACACACGATAATAGTGTACACACAGCTATACATACAATAACACACAATAGTAATGTACACACAGATATACATACAATAACACACAATAATAATGTACACACGACTATACATACAATAACACACAATAATAATGTACACACAGCTATACATACAATAACACACAATAATAATGTACACACAGATATACATATAATAACACACGATAATAATGTACACACAGCTATACATGCAATAACACACGATAATAATGTACACACAGCTATACATACAATAACACACAATAATAATGTACACACAGCTATACATACAATAACACACGATAATAATGTACACACGACTATACATACAATAACACACAATAATAATGTACACACGGCTATACATACAATAACACACAATAATAATGTACACACGACTATACATACAATAACACACAATAATAATGTACACACAGCTATACATACAATAACACACAATAATATTGTACACACAGATATACATATAATAACACACGATAATAATGTACACACAGATATACATACAATAACACACAATAATAATGTACACACAGCTATACATACAATAACACACAATAATAATGTACACACAGCTATACATACAATAACACACAATAATAATGTACACACAGCTATACATACAATAACACACAATAATAATGTACACACGACTATACATACAATAACACACAATAATAATGTACACACAGCTATACATACAATAACACACAATAATAATGTACACACAGATATACATATAATAACACACGATAATAATGTACACACAGATATACATACAATAACACACAATAATAATGTACACACGGCTATACATACAATAACACACAATAATAATGTACACACGGCTATACATACAATAACACACAATAATAATGTACACACAGATATACATACAATAACACACAATAATAATGTACACACAGCGATACATACAATAACACACGATAATAATGTACACACAGCTATACATACAATAACACACAATAGTAATGTACACACGGCTATACATACAATAACACACAATAATAATGTACACACAGCTATACATACAATAACACACAATAGTAATGTACACACGGCTATACATACAATAACACACAATAATAATGTACACACGGCTATACATACAATAACACACAATAATAATGTACACACAGCTATACATACAATAACACATGATAATAATGTACACACGGCTATACATACAATAACACACAATAATAATGTACACACAGCTATACATACAATAACACACGATAATAATGTACACACAGCTATACATACAATAACACACAATAATAATGTACACATGGCTATACATACAATAACACATGATAATAATGTACACACGGCTATACATACAATAACACACAATAATAATGTACACACAGCTATACATACAATAACACACAATAATAATGTACACACAGCTATACATACAATAACACACAATAATAATGTACACATGGCTATACATACAATAACACATGATAATAATGTACACACAGCTATACATACAATAACACATGATAATAATGTACACACGGCTATACATACAATAACACACAATAATAATGTACACACGGCTATACATACAATAACACACAATAATAATGTGCACACAGCTATACATACAATAACACACAATAATAATGTACACACAGCTATACATACAATAACACATGATAATAATGTACACACAGCTATACATACAATAACACATGATAATATTGTACACACGGCTATACATACAATAACACACAATAATAATGTACACACAGCTATACATACAATAACACACAATAATAATGTACACACGGCTATACATACAATAACACACAATAATAATGTACACACGGCTATACATACAATAACACACAATAATAATGTGCACACAGCTATACATACAATAACACACAATAATAATGTACACACAGCTATACATACAATAACACATGATAATAATGTACACACAGCTATACATACAATAACACACAATAATAATGATCACATGGCTATACATACAATAACACACAATAATAATGTACACACAGCTATACATACAATAACACACAATAATAATGTACACACGGCTATACATACAATAACACACAATAATAATGTACACACGGCTATACATACAATAACACACAATAATAATGTACACACAGCTATACATACAATAACACACAATAATAATGTACACACAGCTATACATACAATAACACACAATAATAATGTACACACGGCTATACATACAATAACACATGATAATAATGTACACACAGCTATACATACAATAACACATGATAATAATATACACACGGCTACACATACAATAACACACAATAATAATGTACACACAGCTATACATACAATAACACACAATAATAATGTACACACAGCTATACATACAATAACACACAATAATAATGTACACACGGCTATACATACAATAACACACAATAATAATGTACACACGGCTATACGTACGATAACACACAATAATAATGTACATACAGCGATACATACAATAACACACGATAATAATGTACACACGGCTATGCATACAATAACACATGATAATAATGTACACACAGCTATACATACAATAACACACAATAATAATGTACACACAGCTATACATACAATAACACACAATAGTAATGTACACACAGCTATACATACAATAACACACAATAATAATGTATACACAGCTATACGTACGATAACACACAATAATAATGTACATACAGCGATACATACAATAACACACGATAATAATGTACACACGGCTATGCATACAATAACACATGATAATAATGTACACACAGCTATACATACAATAACACACAATAATAATGTACACACAGCTATACATACAATAACACACAATAATAATGTACACACAGCTATACATACAATAACACACAATAATAATGTACACACGGCTATACATACAATAACACACAATAATAATTTACACACGGCTATACATACAATAACACACAATAATAATGTACATACGGCTATACATAAAATAACACACAATAATAATGTACACACGGCTATACATACAATAACACACAATAATAATGTACATACGGCTATACATACAATAACACACAATAATAATGTACACACGGCTATACATACAATAACACACAATATTAATGTACACACAGCTATACATACAATAACACACAAGAATAATGTACACACGGCTATACGTACAATAACACACAATAATAATGTACACACAGCGATACATACAATAACACACAATAGTAATGTACACACAGCTATACATACAATAACACACAATAGTAATGTACACACAGCTATACATACAATAACACACAATAATAATGTACACACAGCTATACATACAATAACACACAATAATAATGTACACACAGCTATACATACAATAACACACAATAATAATGTACACACAGCTATACATACAATAACACACAATATTAATGTACACACAGCTATACATACAATAACACACAATAGTAATGTACACACAGCTATACATACAATAACACACAATAGTAATGTACACACAGCTATACATACAATAACACACAATATTAATGTACACACAGCTATACATACAATAACACACAAGAATAATGTACACACAGCTATACATACAATAACACACAATAATAATGTACACACAGCTATACATACAATAACAC
Organism: Phyllobates terribilis; assembly: GCF_046119375.1. Taxonomy (NCBI): domain Eukaryota; kingdom Metazoa; phylum Chordata; class Amphibia; order Anura; family Dendrobatidae; genus Phyllobates; species Phyllobates terribilis. The sequence goes on along the minus strand of NW_027362769.1, from coordinate 147,205,204 downwards.
ACCATAATAATGTACACACAGCTATACATACAATAACACACAATAATAATGTACACACGGCTATACATACAATAACATACAATAATAATGTACACACGGCTATACATACAATAACACACAATAATAATTTACACACAGCTATACATACAATAACACACAAGAATAATGTACACACAGCTATACATACAATAACACACAATAATAATGTACACACGGCTATACATACAATAACACTCAATAATAATGTACACACAGCTATACATACAATAACACACAATAATAATGTACACACGGCTATACATACAATAACACACAATAATAATGTACACACGGCTATACATACAATAACACAATAATAATGTACACACGGCTATACATACAATAACACACAATAATAATGTACATACGGCTATTCATACAATAACACACGATAATAATGTACATACGGCTATACATACAATAACACACGATAATAATGTACACACGGCTATACATACAATAACACACAATAATAATGTACACACAGCTATACATACAATAACACACAATAATAATGTACACACGGCTATACATACAATAACACACAATAATAATTTACACACGGCTATACATACAATAACACACAATAATAATGTACATACGGCTATACATAAAATAACACACAATAATAATGTACACACGGCTATACATACAATAACACACAATAGTAATGTACACACAGCTATACATACAATAACACACAATAATAATGTACACACAACTATACATATAACAACACACAATAATAATGTACACACAGCTATACATACAATAACACACGATAATAATGTACACACGACTATACATACAATAACACACAATAGTAATGTACACACAGCTATACATACAATAACACACAATAATAATGTACACACAGCTATACATACAATAACACACGATAATAATGTACACACAGTTATACATACAACAACACACAATATTAATGTACACACAGCTATACATACAATAACACACAATAGTAATGTATACACAGCTATACATACAATAACACACAATAGTAATGTACACACAGCTATACATACAATAACACACAATATTAATGTACACACAGCTATACATACAATAACACACAAGAATAATGTACACACGGCTATACGTACAATAACACACAATAATAATGTACACACAGCGATACATACAATAACACACAATAGTAATGTACACACAGCTATACATACAATAACACACAATAGTAATGTACACACAGCTATACATACAATAACACACAATAATAATGTACACACAGCTATACATACAATAACACACAATAATAATGTACACACAGCTATACATACAATAACACACAATAATAATGTACACACAGCTATACATACAATAACACACAATATTAATGTACACACAGCTATACATACAATAACACACAATAGTAATGTACACACAGCTATACATACAATAACACACAATAGTAATGTACACACAGCTATACATACAATAACACACAATATTAATGTACACACAGCTATACATACAATAACACACAAGAATAATGTACACACAGCTATACATACAATAACACACAATAATAATGTACACACAGCTATACATACAATAACACACCATAATAATGTACACACAGCTATACATACAATAACACACAATAATAATGTACACACGGCTATACATACAATAACACATGATAATAATGTACACACAGCTATACATACAATAACACACAATAATAATGTACACACAGCTATACATACAATAACACACCATAATAATGTACACACAGCTATACATACAATAACACACAATAATAATGTACACACGGCTATACATACAATAACACACAATAATAATGTACACACAGCTATACATTCAATAACACACAATAATAATGTACACACAGCTATACATACAATAACACACAATAATAATGTACACACAGCTATACATACAATAACACACAATAATAATGTACACACAGATATACATACAATAACACACAATAATAATGTACACACAGCTATACATACAATAACACACAATAATAATGTACATACAGCTATACATACAATAACACACAATATTAATGTACACACAGCTATACATACAATAACACACAATAGTAATGTACACACAGCTATACATACAATAACACACAATAGTAATGTACACACAGCTATACATACAATAACACACAATAATAATGTACACACAGCTATACATACAATAACACACAAGAATAATGTACACACAGCTATACATACAATAACACACAATAATAATGTACACACAGCTATACATACAATAACACACAATAATAATGTACACACGGCTATACATACAATAACACTCAATAATAATGTACACACAGCTATACATACAATAACACACAATAATAATGTACACACGGCTATACATACAATAACACACAATAATAATGTACACACGGCTATACATACAATAACACACAATAATAATGCACACACGGCTATACATACAATAACACACAATAATAATGTACACACGGCTATACATACAATAACACACAATAATAATGTACACACGGCTATACATACAATAACACACAATAATAATGTACACACGGCTATACATACAATAACACACAATAATAATGTACACACGGCTATACATACAATAACACACAATAATAATGTACACACGGCTATACATACAATAACACACAATAATAATGTACATACGGCTATACATACAATAACACACAATAATAATGTACATACAGCTATACATACAATAACACACAATAATAATGTACACACAGCTATACATACAATAACACACAATAATAATGTACAAACAGCTATACATACAATAACACACAATAATAATGTACATACAGCTATACATACAATAACACACAATAATAATGTACACACGGCTATACATACAATAACACACAATAGTAATGTACACACAGCTATACATACAATAACACACAATAATAATGTACACACGGCTATACATACAATAACACACAATAATAATGTACACACAGCTATACATGCAATAACACACAATAATAATGTACACACGGCTATACATACAATAACACACAATAATAATGCACACACGGCTATACATACAATAACACAATAATAATGCACACACGGCTATACATACAATAACACACAATAATAATGTACACAGAGCTATACATACAATAACACACAATAATAATGTACACACAGCTATACATACAATAACACACAATAATAATGTAGACACGGCTATACATACAATAACACACATTAATAATGTACACACAGCTATACATACTATAACACACAATAATAATGTACACACAGCTATACATACAATAACACAATGGTAATGTACACACGGCTATACATACAATAACACACAAGAATAATGTACACACGGCTATACATACAATAACACACAATAATAATGCACACACGGCTATACATACAATAACACACGATAATAATGTACACACGGCTATACATACAATAACACACAATAATAATGTACACACAGCTATACATACAATAACACACAATAATAATGTACACACGGCTATACATACAATAACACACAATAATAATGTACACACAGCTATACATACAATAACACACAATAATAATGTACACACGGCTATACATACAATAACACACAATAATAATGCACACACGGCTATACATACAATAACAAAATAATAATGCACACACGGCTATACATACAATAACACACAATAGTAATGTACACACAGGTATACATACAATAACATACAATAATAATGTACACACAGCTATACATACAATAACACACAATAATAATGTACACACGACTATACATACAATAACACACAATAATAATGTACACACGGCTATACATACAATAACACACAATCATAATGTACACACAGCTATACATACAACAACACACAATAGTAATATACACACAGCTATACATACAATAACACACAATAGTAATATACACACAGCTATACATGTAATAACATACAATAATGTACACACAGCTATACATACAATAACACACAATAATAATGTACACACAGCTATACATACAATAACACATGATAATAATGTACACACGGCTATATATACAATAACACACAATAATAATGTACACACGGCTATACATACAATAACACACAATAATAATGTACATACAGCTATACATACAATAACACACAATAGTAATGTACACACAGCTATACATACAATAACACACAATAATAATGTACACACAGCTATACATACAATAACACACAAGAATAATGTACACACGGCTATAGATACAATAACACACAATAATAATATGCACATAGCTATACATACAATAACACACAATAATAATGTACACACAGCTATACATACAATAACACACAATAGTAATGTACACACAGCTATACATACAATAACACACAAGAATAATGTACACACGGCTATACATACAATAACACACGATAATAATGCACACACGGCTATACATACAATAACACACGATAATAATGTACACACGGCTATACATACAATAACACACAAGAATAATGTACACACAGCTATGCATACAATAACACACAATAATAATGTACACACAGCTATACATACAATAACACACAATAATAATGTACACACAGCTATACATACAATAACACACAATAATAATGCACACACGGCTATACATACAATAACACACAATAATAATGTACACACAGCTATACATACAATAACACACAATAATAATATACACACGGCTATACATACAATAACACACAATAATAATGTACACACGGCTATACATACAATAACACACAATAATAATGTACACACGGCTATACATACAATAACACACAATAATAATGTACACACGGCTATACATACAATAACACACAATAATAATGTACACACAGCTATACATACAATAACACAATAATAATGTACACACAGCTATACATACAATAACACACAATAATAATGTACATACAGCTATACATACAATAACACACAATAATAATGTACACACAGCTATACATACAATAACAAACAATAATAATGTACATACAGCTATACATACAATAACACACAATAATAATGTACATACAGCTATACATACAATAACACACAATAATAATGCACACACGGCTATACATACAATAACACACAATAGTAATGTACACACAGCTATACATACAATAACACACAATAATAATGTACACACGGCTATACATACAATAACACACAATAATAATGCACACACGGCTATACATACAATAACACACAATAATAATGTACACACGGCTATACATACAATAACACACAATAATAATGTACACACGGCTATACATACAATAACACACAATAATAATGTACACACGGCTATACATACAATAACACACAATAATAATGTACACACGGCTATACATGCAATAACACACAATAATAATGTACACACGGCTATACATACAATAACACACAATAATAATGTACACACGGCTATACATACAATAACACACAATAATAATGTACACACAGCTATACATACAATAACAAACAATAATAATGTACACACGGCTATACATACAATAACACACAATAATAATGTACACACAGCTATACATACAATAACACACAATAATAATGTACACACAGCTATACATACAATAACACACAATAATAATATACACACGGCTATACATACAATATCACACAATAATAATGTACACACTGCTATACATACAATAACACACAAGAATAATGTCCACACGGCTATACATACAATAACACACGATAATAATGCACACACGGCTATACATACAATAACACACGTTAATAATGTACACACGGCTATACATACAATAACACACAATAATAATGTACACACAGCTATACATACAATAACACACAATAGTAATGTACACACAGCTATACATACAATAACACACAATAATAATGTACACACAGCTATACATACAATAACACACAAGAATAATGTACACACAGCTATACATACAATAACACACAATAATAATGTACACACAGCTATACGTACAATAACACATGATAATAATGTACACACGGCTATACATACAATAACACATGATAATAATGTACACACAGCTATACATACAATAACACACAATAATAATGTACACACTGCTATACATACAATAACACACAATAATAATGTACACACGGCTATACATACAATAACACACAATTATAATGTACATACAGCTATACATACAATAACACACAATAATAATGCACACACGGCTATACATACAATAACACACAATAGTAATGTACACACAGCTATACATACAATAACACACAATAATAATGTACACACGGCAATACATACAATAACACACAATAATAATGTACACACGGCTATACATACAATAACACATGATAATAATGTACACACAGCTATACATACAATAACACACCATAATAATGTACACACAGCTATACATACAATAACACACAATAATAATGTACACACAGCTATACATACAATAACACACAATAATAATGTACACACAGCTATACGTACAATAACACATGATAATAATGTACACACGGCTATACATACAATAACACATGATAATAATGTACACACAGCTATACATACAATAACACACAATAATAATGTACACACAGCTATACATACAATAACACACAATAATAATGTACACACGGCTATACATACAATAACACACAATAATAATGTACATACAGCTATACATACAATAACACACAATAATAATGCACACACGGCTATACATACAATAACACACAATAATAATGCACACACAGCTATACATACAATAACACACAATAATAATGTACACACGGCTATACATACAATAACACATGATAATAATGTACACACAGCTATACATACAATAACACATGATAATATTGTACACACAGCTATACATACAATAACACACAATAATAATGTACACACAGCTATACATACAATAACACACAATAATAATGTACACACAGCTATACGTACGATAACACACAATAATAATGTACACACAGCTATACATACAATAACACACAATAATAATGTACACACAGCGATACATACAACAACACACAATAATAATGTACACACGGCTATACATACAATAACACATGATAATAATTTACACACAGCTATACATACAATAACACATGATAATATTGTACACACAGCTATACATACAATAACACACAATAATAATGTACACACAGCTATACATACAATAACACACAATAATAATGTACAGACAGCTATACGTACGATAACACACAATAATAATGTACACACAGCTATACATACAATAACACACGATAATAATGTACACACGGCTATACATACAACAACACACAATAATAATGTACACACGGCTATACATACAATAACACACGATAATAGTGTACACACAGCTATACATACAATAACACACAATAGTAATGTACACACAGATATACATACAATAACACACAATAATAATGTACACACGGCTATACATACAATAACACACAATAATAATGTACACACGGCTATACATACAATAACACACAATAATAATGTACACACAGATATACATATAATAACACACGATAATAATGTACACACAGCTATACATACAATAACACACAATAATAATGTACATACAGCTATACATACAATAACACACAATAATAATGTACACACAGATATACATACAATAACACACGATAATAGTGTACACACAGCTATACATACAATAACACACAATAGTAATGTACACACAGATATACATACAATAACACACAATAATAATGTACACACGACTATACATACAATAACACACAATAATAATGTACACACAGCTATACATACAATAACACACAATAATAATGTACACACAGATATACATATAATAACACACGATAATAATGTACACACAGCTATACATGCAATAACACACGATAATAATGTACACACAGCTATACATACAATAACACACAATAATAATGTACACACAGCTATACATACAATAACACACGATAATAATGTACACACGACTATACATACAATAACACACAATAATAATGTACACACGGCTATACATACAATAACACACAATAATAATGTACACACGACTATACATACAATAACACACAATAATAATGTACACACAGCTATACATACAATAACACACAATAATATTGTACACACAGATATACATATAATAACACACGATAATAATGTACACACAGATATACATACAATAACACACAATAATAATGTACACACAGCTATACATACAATAACACACAATAATAATGTACACACAGCTATACATACAATAACACACAATAATAATGTACACACAGCTATACATACAATAACACACAATAATAATGTACACACGACTATACATACAATAACACACAATAATAATGTACACACAGCTATACATACAATAACACACAATAATAATGTACACACAGATATACATATAATAACACACGATAATAATGTACACACAGATATACATACAATAACACACAATAATAATGTACACACGGCTATACATACAATAACACACAATAATAATGTACACACGGCTATACATACAATAACACACAATAATAATGTACACACAGATATACATACAATAACACACAATAATAATGTACACACAGCGATACATACAATAACACACGATAATAATGTACACACAGCTATACATACAATAACACACAATAGTAATGTACACACGGCTATACATACAATAACACACAATAATAATGTACACACAGCTATACATACAATAACACACAATAGTAATGTACACACGGCTATACATACAATAACACACAATAATAATGTACACACGGCTATACATACAATAACACACAATAATAATGTACACACAGCTATACATACAATAACACATGATAATAATGTACACACGGCTATACATACAATAACACACAATAATAATGTACACACAGCTATACATACAATAACACACGATAATAATGTACACACAGCTATACATACAATAACACACAATAATAATGTACACATGGCTATACATACAATAACACATGATAATAATGTACACACGGCTATACATACAATAACACACAATAATAATGTACACACAGCTATACATACAATAACACACAATAATAATGTACACACAGCTATACATACAATAACACACAATAATAATGTACACATGGCTATACATACAATAACACATGATAATAATGTACACACAGCTATACATACAATAACACATGATAATAATGTACACACGGCTATACATACAATAACACACAATAATAATGTACACACGGCTATACATACAATAACACACAATAATAATGTGCACACAGCTATACATACAATAACACACAATAATAATGTACACACAGCTATACATACAATAACACATGATAATAATGTACACACAGCTATACATACAATAACACATGATAATATTGTACACACGGCTATACATACAATAACACACAATAATAATGTACACACAGCTATACATACAATAACACACAATAATAATGTACACACGGCTATACATACAATAACACACAATAATAATGTACACACGGCTATACATACAATAACACACAATAATAATGTGCACACAGCTATACATACAATAACACACAATAATAATGTACACACAGCTATACATACAATAACACATGATAATAATGTACACACAGCTATACATACAATAACACACAATAATAATGATCACATGGCTATACATACAATAACACACAATAATAATGTACACACAGCTATACATACAATAACACACAATAATAATGTACACACGGCTATACATACAATAACACACAATAATAATGTACACACGGCTATACATACAATAACACACAATAATAATGTACACACAGCTATACATACAATAACACACAATAATAATGTACACACAGCTATACATACAATAACACACAATAATAATGTACACACGGCTATACATACAATAACACATGATAATAATGTACACACAGCTATACATACAATAACACATGATAATAATATACACACGGCTACACATACAATAACACACAATAATAATGTACACACAGCTATACATACAATAACACACAATAATAATGTACACACAGCTATACATACAATAACACACAATAATAATGTACACACGGCTATACATACAATAACACACAATAATAATGTACACACGGCTATACGTACGATAACACACAATAATAATGTACATACAGCGATACATACAATAACACACGATAATAATGTACACACGGCTATGCATACAATAACACATGATAATAATGTACACACAGCTATACATACAATAACACACAATAATAATGTACACACAGCTATACATACAATAACACACAATAGTAATGTACACACAGCTATACATACAATAACACACAATAATAATGTATACACAGCTATACGTACGATAACACACAATAATAATGTACATACAGCGATACATACAATAACACACGATAATAATGTACACACGGCTATGCATACAATAACACATGATAATAATGTACACACAGCTATACATACAATAACACACAATAATAATGTACACACAGCTATACATACAATAACACACAATAATAATGTACACACAGCTATACGTACGATAACACACAATAATAATGTACACACGGCTATACATACAATAACACACAATAATAATGTACACACAGCGATACATACAATAACACACGATAATAATGTACACACGGCTATACATACAATAGCACATGATAATAATGCACACACGGCTATACATACAATAACACACAATAATAATGTACACACAGCTATACATACAATAACACACAATAATAATGTACACACGGCTATACATACAACAACACACAATAATAATGTACACACGGCTATACATACAATAACACACGATAATAATGTACACACGGCTATACATACAATAACACACAATAATAATGTACACACAGCTATACATACAACAACACACAATAATAATGTACACACGGCTATACATACAATAACACACGATAATAATGTACACACAGCTATACATACAATAACACACAATAGTAATGTACACACAGATATACATATAATAACACACGATAATAATGTACACACAGCTATACATACAATAACACACAATAATAATGTACACACAGCTATACATACAATAACACACAATAATAATGTACACACAGATATACATATAATAACACACGATAATAATGTACACACAGCTATACATACAATAACACACGATAATAATGTACACACAGCTATACATACAATAACACACAATAATAATGTACACACAGATATACATACAATAACACACAATAATAATGTACACACAGCTATACATACAATAACACACAATAATAATGTACACACGGCTATACATACAATAACACACAATAATAATGTACACACGGCTATACATACAATAACACACAATAATAATGTACACACAGCTATACATACAATAACACACAATAATAATGTACACACAGCTATACATACAATAACACACGATAATAATGTACACACGGCTATACATACAATAACACACAATAATAATTTACACACGGCTATACATACAATAACACACGATAATAATGTACACACGGCTATACATACAATAACACACAATAATAATGTACACACAGCTATACATACAATAACACACAATAATAATGTACACACGGCTATACATACAATAACACACAATAATAATGTACACACAGCTATACATACAATAACACACAATAATAATTTACACACGGCTATACATACAATAACACACGATAATAATGTACACACGGCTATACATACAATAACACACAATAATAATGTACACACGGCTATACATACAATAACACACAATAATAATGTACACACGGCTATACATACAATAACACACAATAATAATGTACACACAGCTATACATACAATAACACACGATAATAATGTACACACGGCTATACATACAATAACACACAATAATAATGTACACACAGCTATACATACAATAACACACGATAATAATGTACACACGGCTATACATACAATAACACACAATAATAATGTACACACGGCTATACATACAATAACACACGATAATAATGTACACACGGCTATACATACAATAACACACAATAATAATGCACACACGGCTATACATACAATAACACACAATAATAATGTACACACGGCTATACATACAATAACACACGATAATAATGTACATACGGCTATACATACAATAACACACAATAATAATGTACACACGGCTATACATACAATAACACACAATAATAATGTACACACAGCTATACATACAATAACACACAATAATAATGTACACATGGCTATACATACAATAACACACAATAATAATGTACACACGGCTATACATACAATAACACACGATAATAATGTACACACGGCTATACATACAATAACACACAATAATAATGTACACACAGCTATACATACAATAACACACGATAATAATGTACACACGGCTATACATACAATAACACACGATAATAATGTACACACGGCTATACATACAATAACACACAATAATAATGTACACACAGCTATACATACAATAACACACAATAATAATGTACACACAGCTATACATACAATAACACACGATAATAATGTACACACGGCTATACATACAATAACACACAATAATAATGTACACACAGCTATACATACAATAACACACAATAATAATGTACACACAGCTATACATACAATAACACACAATAATAATGTACACACAGCTATACATACAATAACACACGATAATAATGTACACACAGCTATACATACAATAACACACAATAATAATGTACACACAGCTATACATACAATAACACACAATAATAATGTACACACAGCTATACATACAATAACACACAATAATAATGTACACACAGCTATACATACAATAACACACAATAATAATGTACACACAGCTATACATACAATAACACACAATAATAATGTACACACGACTATACATACAATAACACACGATAAGCCGCTCAGCAGAATGTCGGGGGCTGATTACTTATTACCAGACATTATTACTAGACAATCTCACCCTGACACATTAAACGGGAATTTTCATCATAAAAATGACCGGTTGCCGCAGGAGAAGCTGCTGGTCCCAGTAAATTGGCTGCAGGGGTGAAGGAGAAATGGAAAATGAAAAATGTAAATGGAACAAGGTTGAGGGTGAATGGAAGGAGTCACCGAGGACAGGAATAGATGTCATTCTGTGCGGTGGTCCTGAGCGCTGAGAATCACCGGACATAAAGAAGCCCCCATATATCATTATGTAATTATAACAATATGCCATGTTAGAATAGGATGGAATAAACCCCCAGAATATATCCATTTCTAATCATTTGCCACCGCTGAGTCCATGGATTTTCTAAAATTGTAATAATTCTTCATAGCCCTGGCTTATACATAAATATAAAGGGATTGTATCACATATATTATTTTTACTAATTAAAGACAGGTAGTGAAATATATTCTTTTTATTTTATTTTTTTCTGACTGTAGTTTTTTATTTTTTATTCTGCTTTCTGAACAAAATCATGGAGATCACTCAGCCATCTCTATTAACAGCCTTGAACCAAAGACCACTGCTGAGAGTCCATAGACAACAATAGACCAGCTCTGATTCAATGACTTGTATAGGAATGTGGTGTGTGCATGCTTTGTGACCAAAAAAGAGGTCAAGAGGTCACTGTGCAGAGAAGAGGAGGAGGTGAGCTGTGACATCACCTATTGTGATTGTATGAGAAACAGCTCCACAAGATATTCAGCATCTCTTCCCCAGGTTTATCGATGTTTGCAGGTTGCAGAGGGTCCAGTTCTTAGAACTCATGCACATAGTCAGAAGAGGTTGGAACTTTGATGTGGTCCTTTCCTGATGCCCTTTAAAGGGAAACTATCATCAGAAACTTACTTATTGTTTAAATCAGGCTTCTGAATTGTTCTGGTAAATATTTTATACTTTGCTTCATCATTTAGACAATTTATATATCTCTACGTCTTTGATAATTTTGGGTGTTTGTATTAGCTTTATAAGTGTTATTCATAAAAGTAATAACGCAGGGCGTTGCCTCTGATGTAGAGGTGTCTTTGTGTTAAGTTTTCTTTCTTACAGAAGGCATAGGAGACTGGGTAGAACTAGTGTGAAGGAATACAGCAGAATCTATAATTTACAACTTTGCTATTCCCACCTTACATATCTTTTTCCTTAGATAGTGTACTTAGCCATTGCCCTTTCTTCTGTGGGTGTAATGAAATACTTGTTGCTTGGGATCTGAGGGCAGACAGGAATTGTACACTGACAGACAGTGTGTGTGTTTTCTTGCCTCCGATGCATCATTTTTAATTGAACCAACAATGGCAGATCTGGAGATCGTTTGTATCTCAACCGAAATTAGCTCTCCTTGAAAGCGGTTACCCTGACAGTATACTGTGGGTACGGAAAGTATTCAGACCCCTTTAAATTTTTCACTCTTTGATTCATTGCAGCCATTTGGTAAATTCTAAAAAGTTCATTTTTTTCTCATTAAAGTACACTCTGCACCCCATCTTGACTGAATTAAAACGGAAATGTAGAACTATTTGCAAATTTATTAAAAAAGAAAAACTGAAATATCACATGGTCATAAGTATTCAGACCCTTTGCTCAGTATTGAGTAGAAGCCCCCTTTTGAGCTAGTACAGCCATGAGTCTTCTTGGGAATGATGCAACAAGTTTTTCACACCTGGATTTGGGGATCCTCTTCCATTCTTCCTTGCAGATCTTCTCCAGTTCCATCAGGTTGGATGGTGAACGTTGGTGGACAGCCATTTTCAGGTCTCTCCAGAGATTCTCAATTGGGTTTAGGTCAGGGCTGTGTCTGGGCCAGTCAAGAATGGTCACAGAGTTGTTCTGAAGCCACTCCTTTGTTATTTTAGCTGTGTGCTTAGGGTCATTGTCTTGTTGGAAGGTGAACCTTCGGCCAAGTCTGAGGTCCAGAGCACTCTGGAAGAGGTTTTCATCCAGGATATCGCTGTACTTGGCTGCATTCATGTTTCCTTCAATTGCAACCAGTCATCCTGTCCCTGCAGCTGAAAAACACCCCTATAGCATGATGCTGCCACCACCATGTTTCACTGTTGGGATTGTATTGGGCAGATGATGAGCAGTGCCTGGTTTTCTCCAAACATACCGCTTAGAATTATCACCAAAAAGTTCTATCGTCGTCTCATCAGACCAGAGAATCTTATTTCTCATAGTCTGGGTTACCTTCATGTGTTTTTGAGCAAACTCAATGCGGACTTCCATATGTCTTGCACTGAGGAGAGGCTTCCGTCGGGTCACACTGCCATAAAGGCCCGACTGGTGGAGGGCTGCAGTGATAGTTGACTTTGTGGAACTTTCTCCCATCTCCCTACAGCATCTCTGGAGCTCAGGCACAGTGATTTTGGGGTTCTTCTTTTCCTCTCTCACCAAGGCTCTTCTCCCACGATTGCTCAGTTTGGCTGGACGGTCAGGTATAGGAAGACTTCTGGTGGTCCCAAACTTCTTCCAGTTAAGGATTATGGAGGCTACTGTGCTCTTAGGAACCATGAGTAATGCAGAAATTCTTTTGTAACCTTGGCCAGATCTGTGCCTTGCCACAATTCTGTCTCTGAGCTCCTTGGGCAGTTCCTTTGAGCTTATGATTCTCATTTGGTCTGATATGCATTGTGAGCTGTGAGGTCTTATATAGACAGGTGTGTGCCTTTCCAAATCAAGTCCTATCAGTTTAATTAAACACAGCTGGACTCCAATGAAGGAGAAGAACCATCTGAAGGAGGATCACAAGGAAATGGACAACATGTGACATAAATATGTGTGCCTGAGCAAAGGGTCTGAATACTTATGACCATGTGATATTTCAGTTATTCTTTTTAAATAAATTTGCAAAAATTTCTACATCTCTTTTTTTTTTCAGTCAAGATGCGGTGCCGAGTGTACTTTAATGAGAAAAAAAATGAACTTTTTAGAATTTACCAAATGGCTGCAATGAAACAAAGAGTCAAAAACTTAAAGGGGTCTGATTACTTTCCATACCCACTGTAAATAGAAATATTGCAATTTTCACTCTGGTTACTGGGGGTTTTGTTGACTTTAATTTCCTGCTGTTTCAGGAAACAACACATGTACATATGCACATAGTAGCAATGAACAGACTTGCTTCACGCAACCCTGGTCCACATTCCAGGTCAATGCCCTCTGGCTGTGGACATGAACTGCTTGAAATTTCTTACCCTCCAAGATCCTAGGCTTGGCTTATGATTTGCTGGGCTGTTTCAACAACACAGCACAGATGATGTCACACCAAGCCGGTGAATCAAACGGAAACCCGAAAGCTCAGGAGCATGTGCAAAGATCATTGTAAGGAAGTGGTACAGAGGAGCACAGTGGCTCAATGGTTAGTACTGTACAGTGGCTCAGTTGTTAGCCCTTAGCCTTGCAGCGCTGGGGTTCTAGGTTCAAATCCCACCAAGGAAAACATCTGCCAAAGGTTTGTATGTCCTCCCTGTGTTTGCGTGGGTTTCCTCTTGTTTCCTCCCACGCTCCAAAGACATACTGATAGGGAATTTATATTGTGAGTCCCGATAGAGACAGTGATGATAATGTCTGTAAAATGCTGTAGAATATGATGGCGTTATATAAGCAAAGCATAATAATAATAGGGGAGCTGTGACATCGCCTTTTGGAAATGGTGAGTCCTGTGCTATCAACTGTGTATAAAGGTGTTACCTGTCACTGTAATCTTGGCTCTGATGATAAGGTGCCTGCTGAAAACTCTTTCTGAAAAAACAGGAAATATGAGTTCAATAAAAGCCCCAGTGGTAAGTGTGAAATTTGAAAGATAACTATAACTCATTTTGACTTTAGTGTATATAGTAATAGTGCTAACAGTGCTTCTTCCTCCGGACCCAGCAGTAATGTAATCACTGGGTGTGGATTCATAGAAAGGTAGAGTTGGAGGGGACCTCCAGGGTCATCGTGTCCAACCTCCTGCTTAATGCAGGATTCACTAAACCATCTGTCCAGCCTTTGTTTGAAGACTTCCATTGAAGTGTAGGGAGAGAGCAGGAGCTCTCTGGGTCAGCTCTGCTGTGCAGTCAGAAAGCTGAATTTCCTCTGTGACTGTGACTAATATACCAGCCCCAGTTACAGGAGAAATTGGGTAAAAAAAAAAAAAGAAGTATTTACATTTTGTAATGCCCTCAAAGGTCTTCTATGACCTTGTGTTGGGGGGTCACATTTGTGAAATAAATGAAAAAATAAATGAATAAATACTTCCATAAATAAAGCAGGAAAAAAAAAGTTGATTCAGATCCAAATAGCTGTTACGTGTCCTGTATCAGCTAAAGGCAAGGACTGAATGCAACACACTGGTGGACCAAGAGATGCTCCATGTAAACAATGGATGGATACATTAGGGACCTTTGCAACATAGGGGGTCTTAGTTACCTCTGTCATGCTCACACCCCTGACTACAAATAGTGTCTCTTAGTAGTAATCTGTTCTGACAGACCTAAAAAAATTACCTGAAATTAAAAGTGGGCTTGCCTAAGCCAGCGAACCTCTAAAGTTTTCTTTAGTCATCTAACTTAAATATTCTGTTTTCAAAGATGTCTTTACTTAACTTTCCTCCTCTCGTGAAATATCCTGAGATGAGTGGTGCAAGTTGAACAGTTTATAGTAAAATGATTTTCAGGTACTCTGTTGAGAGATGGTTATGCTATTCAGTATGCGGCTACACAGTGGTTGTGATGTAACTTGAGCTTGTCGACATTTTGCTTGCATGTCAGGATAATGTATTGCAATTATATTGTGAGAAATTATAGTTCTTAAAGGGATTTTCCAGATTCAGAAAATCCCTGTTCTATGGCTGCAGTTTTTATTTAAGGGCTTTAGTCACCCTACCCAGGTCCACCTTTTGATGCCTGTTATTGTCTGCATGGTTGGCTTCACATTGATAGTGCTGCTGCCAAAAGTGTCTCTGCTCAAGTTGATTGGACAAGCTGCTCCGATTGATTGACTGCAGCGCTGTTGATGTGATGTCAGCACTGCAGACACCTGGAGCTGCAACAACTGGACCCAGGGAGGGTGGGTAAGGGATATTTTATTTTATTAAAACAAACTGCAGCTGTGGATGAGGGTTTTTCCAAAGCCAAAAAACCTTTTATCAAACATGGATATATCTGTATATAACTACAAGCATGCCACCAACTACCAGCATAATATCTATTAGTCTAGGCTCACACGTTGCTTTTCTACTGCTTTTTTTCTGAAGCCAAAACCTGCTGTTTTGGCCATAAAAAAAAGCTTCTTAGAAAAAGCCGGTTTTGCTGCATTTTTGCTGCCTTCTTTGGTGTAGGTTACATGTGTCATTTGTCTACAGTAGAAACTTAATAAAGTTAGTTTAATTCACCAAAAAAGCAGCAAAAATGCAGGCTTGCTTTTTTTTTTGCAGCATTTTTTGCACTATCTCATTGCTTTCTATGGTGAAAAAAAAGCTGCAAAAAGAAAGGTGAAAGAATTGACAAGCTGCAGTTTTCCAATTCAGTCAGGAAATAAAAAAACAATCACGTGCGTTAAATTTCTGAAATCTCATATCTTTTGCTGGTACTGTAAAAAGCAGCCTTTAATTGCATAAAAGAAAAAAAGCATCAAATATGCTGCAAAAACGCAACATGTGAACATATCCTTAGAGTTTCCTTTGTTGAAAATCCCACTACTGGGCTCCTCTGTATAAGCGGACACTTCTAAACTGCAGAATACTCCAATCTTGTGTCCTTCTCGCCATCATTGCAAAATTGCTCAAGGAAATATTGCGCCAGTGTTAAGGGCACCTGGTAGGTCAAATGTGACATTGAACAAAGTTATTCCTTCTGGGCTACATTGATTGAATAGAGTGCGGTCACTGTGCAGATGATAGTCATCCATCATCGTGCAATGATTTCTCAAAGACTGTTTTCCATCCCACAGGTTTCCCGCTGTCCATTGAGGCTGCCATACATGTCCGCTTATGAGCTCTTTCATAGAAAGTCACAGAGGTCCATTTCTTCTAGAAATGTGTTAAAGTGCACCATTGCTAGAGGACAGGATTTCATAAGACTTTCTCAGTACAATTCCGCCATTGGATCCTCGTAAACGTTTCTTCTGTTTGTTTAGGGGTCAGCAGAACTCAAACAGCAATATCTTAATGTTCTTTACTGCCGCTCACTGAAGATGATAGCTCGGTCTTTTAAAGTTCACTTAGCATTGTTTTCCGTGTAAAATGCAGTCCCAGTAATTTACCATTTTTCTGCTAAATTTGTTTTAAACCTTTACGGGGATAAAAGTTCAACTTTTACCATAGAGAATAAATATCAAGTAGACTTAAGAAGCAATAGAGTTTTGCAGAGTTCCAGCGAACACAGCATGGGTCATTTATACTCATATGCAAAACCAATCCAACTTTGCACCTGCATTATGTGTTCCTAAATTATATCTATCAAGAAAGAATTGAAGCTAAAATATGGGTATCTCATAAATCATCTTGAAGGTTGAATCCAGTTGGTGCTAAAAGCGCCTTGTACTTTTCCCTGGAATCATCCTCTAGTTCATGAGTCTGAACCTTGCTTCTACCTAATGGCGGAATACATGTTGGACTTCCCATTTATCGCATTGCTATTGTTACCATACAAAAAACATATAAGTAAATCCACTTGATACTAGTGGATGGTCAAAAGCAATGTATTAAGGCACAGTTTCCTTCATTCCATAGCTAGATGTAGTGTTGCGTCACCCCAAATCATAAATGGAGACTGTGAAGTCAATGGATTTGACTATTAGTAGTTAGAGCTTTATTAACATGCCTATCATGATAGATGCAATTAAAAAGTACAACTAAGGGTGGCTGCCAGAAACGCGTCACATTTAAATGTCTCACCAGAACTGGTTCGTGTTTTAATGGACTTCTAATAAAGACTATTTTTTATATCACTCCCGGTTGAATGTGCCAAATTCCTAACCACTTTTCCATAAAAAGTACAATGTCTATGAATCTATGCCCAACATTTTAAGCATTTTTTTGTACAGACACCCACAGGGACTGAATACTGGTCTACTGAACCAAACTTGGATCATTGCATGGTTGTATGGTTACCAATATACAATTAATCCAAAAGAGTTCTAGATGGTGAAATTATAACATGATTCTTAAATAGGGCCATATAAAATCCAGCCTTAAAGGGAATCTGTCAGTAGGATGAACCATCCTAAGCCATCTTTATGGGCATGCAGGTCATGGAAAGCTGAATAAATTGCAACTACCAAGCTGTGTACTATATATTGAAATCACCAAGTTGTATGCTTTAGATTGCAATCGCCAAGCTGTGTGCTATATACTGCAACCACCAAGGCTTGTGATTTATATTGCAATCAACAAACTGTGAGCTATATACTGCAACCACCAAGTTGTATGCTACAGATTGCAATCACCAAGATGTGTGCTATATACTGGAACCACCAAGCTGTGTGCTGTATACTGGAACCACCAAGCTGTGTGCTGTATACTGGAACCACCAAGCTGTGTGCTGTATACTGGAACCACCAAGGCTTGTGATTTCTATTGCAATCAACAAACTGTGAGCTATATACTGCAACCACCAAGTTGTATGCTACAGATTGCAATCACCAAGATGTGTGCTATATACTGGAACCACCAAGCTGTGTGCTGTATACTGGAACCACCAAGCTGTGTGCTGTATACTGGAACCACCAAGCTGTGTGCTGTATACTGGAACCACCAAGGCTTGTGATTTCTATTGCAATCAACAAACTGTGAGCTATATACTGCAACCACCAAGTTGTATGCTATAGATTGCAATCGCCAAGCTGTGTGCTATATACTGCAACCACCAAGGCTTGTAATTTATATTGCAATCAACAAACTGTGAGCTATATACTGCAACCATCAAGCTGTGTGCTGTATACTGTAACCACCAAGCTGTGTGCTATATACTGGAACCACCAAGCTGTGTGCTATATACTGGAACCACCAAGCTGTGTGATATATACTGGAACCACCAAGCTGTGTGCTGTATACTGGAACCACCAAGCTGTGTGATGTATACTGGAACCACCAAGCTGTGTGCTGTATACTGGAACCACCAAGCTGTGTGATGTATACTGGAACCACCAAGCTGTGTGAAGTATACTGGAACCACCAAGCTGTGTGCTGTATACTGGAACCACCAAGCTGTGTGAAGTATACTGGAACCACCAAGCTGTGTGCTGTATACTGGAACCACCAAGCTGTGTGCTGTATACTGGAACCACCAAGCTGTGTGAAGTATACTGGAACCACCAAGCTGTGTGCTGTATACTGGAACCACCAAGCTGTGTGCTGTATACTGGAACCACCAAGCTGTGTGATGTATATTGGAACCACCAAGCTGCGTGCCATATACTACAACCATAAAGCTGTGTGATATGAAATGTGACTGCCAAATTGTGAGCTATGAACTGTAACCAATAATTTGCATGTGAAAGAATGTAACTGCCAAGCAGTGTGCTCTATACTCTATGTCCTCAAAACTGGGTTTTATAGACAGTAACAACCAAGCTGTGAGCCAAAGACTGTAGATGTTAAGCTTTGTGCCAGAGATTGTAACAACCAAGCTGTGCTGCTTAGACTGTTACCAAAACTTGCCAACTTTCCCAGAAAATCCAGAAAACTCCCAAACTAGAGGTTAATGCTTTCCTTTCAAGACTAAAAAAATGACTTTCCTAAACCTGATGAGGTCTCCTGGCCTTGACTACATTCTCGTTAAATAAATGCACATATATTAGACCTCATATGCATTGAATTTTGGACAGCCATGTATCCCAAAAATGGTGGTAACAGACATCAATAGGACGATGAAAACGACCATATAAAAGTAAAGCTGTGTATGGACATTTTATTTATTTATTTTCATAGTCTAAGAGTAATAAGTAATAAGACTTGTGGGGCCGGCATTGACGTGTGGATATGTTACTTTTTTTTCCCGTCATATCCTTTGCAACATGTTATAGCGTTCCCTTCTTTTGTTATATATATTTTTTTTAATTTTGATAACCCCTGTAATCCAGAGCTATAAAATAATAAAAATCTCGACGCTGATCTTGCTTATATTAATTGTGCATCATTCCTTTGTTTATAACATTAATTTCTTAGAAAGTGATAGTTGGTTCTCTTTACTGCTATATTAATTTAAAAAAAATAACAACTCTCATCATTAAATGCAAGGAAACAAAAGGCAGGCAGCCCTCTAAAGCAAGAAAACAAAAGAAGCAGATGTGATTGACTGAGTGGGATGTCTAGACAAGTGAGAGAGCAGCGATGACAAATCTGGAGTCTATTATGTTATGCAATATATTCATCCAGCAGCGGAGTTATGCTGCGATTATCAACTTCAGCATTTGTGTCCTCACAAAAAGCTCAGAAGTTTGTTCTGGAGTTGCTCATAAGAAACTAGAAACTTCAGCTTTTTTTTTGCCATTTTCAAGATCTCGGTTCGTTGTCAGTAAATCGCACACAAATTAAATAACAACGATATAAGCAATTGCGTAATTACTCGAAAAGTACACTGACAAGAGAATTTTAATGTCTTGATTCCTGTTGTCCTTCTACAGTTTTACCACTATTGGCTGCTATTGTTCACCTTAATAATTCTCCTGCAATTCCACTCCTTACCACTGAAGGCTACTGCTGTGTTCTGCAATTGCCCTTTACTATGATGGAGAAACCTATATGAAAAGTTTTAGGAGAAACTCAAGAGGTTTCACATGTTTGCCAGTTTTGATCAAATCAGGGAGTTGATCGATCAGAAACAAGAGAAACACAACCAATTCTGTCTGTGTCCCAGACTTGTCTGCCTTCAGATGCCTGGTTACAACTTTTTATTACAAACCACAAAGGTAAGGAAAGTGGGAGTGGCTTACATTACATTACCTAAAAAGGAAGATAAGTTGGGAAAAACAATGATGTATTCTGCTGCAATCCTTAGGATCTGTCTATATATAATTTTACCATACCTTCAGAAACAAAGGGAAGCTTTATACAGACAGATCTGTATTAGATACAATGAAATAACACTTATAAAGCTAATATTAAAATACAAAATTATCAATTAGATATATGGATTGTCTAAATAATAAAGCATAGTTTAAATATTTACTATAACAACTACAATGGCAGACAATGAATCTGTGGAATCCATTTTGTTTCCTGTTTGGGTCTACTTAAAGCCGCATGGATCTCTCACTCATTGCTTGAGTATTGTGTCTAGCTGTTTAGTCTAGCTCCAGTCTCCAGATCCTGGACTGTCTTACCCAGACTGTTCTCACCTATCTACGGATTGTTTACTACAACTCCTTTGCTAACTCCAAGAACTTCTACTACCGCTTGCTGTTCCTGCTTGTGTTCCTTCTGCCACTTTATTTCAGCAGTGCTACTCCAGTATTGTAACATTTACCTTTTACAAAGTGAGATAGGACAACACCTGAATTCAATGATAGCACTCTGTTTATTTACTTGTTAACAAGTGAGACAATGCTCAGCAGGCTGTCTGACGCTAATACATTTTAATCAGGCATATATAGGCAATGCCAAATATAGACGATCAGATAATAGTCAGTTAAAACTAATTCTTGCTGCAGACTATAGATAATATTCTGTTTTGCAAAAGATATGATTACTGTCTCTACACATATCTCAGAATGTCAGTTGTTTCTGACCACAAAGAAAACATCTTGTTCTGATAAGGTACTGTCTCTGACTGCAAGGAAAATGTTTTACTATGATCTTTTAGTAAACCTATATTTATATAACTTTGAATTTCAAATCTCTATTAATACTTAATTGATAAATAATATACTTAAAAAAAATCATTATAACATACACTCACTCATGAGTAAGGATATTGAGCTCTCCGCTTATATCTTATACTCAAAGAAATAAACGTAAACATAAAAATGTAACACACCGGCACAAAAGATAACCCCACTTTTTTTTGTATAAGATTGTATTAATTTTTGGTATAAAAACAAAAACATCAAAATCTGTGCAAAAAAAAAATTATAATTTAAATTAAAATTATTACAATTAAAATACTCTAAAACAATTGCAATCCAGGAGGTATATAGTGCTCAGCATGAATAAGTACACCCCTTTGAAAAGTACGATTTTAATCAAAAACACTTTCCATAATTTTGACAAGACTGCGGTTTTTTAGAACATTTTTTTAACCCTTAACATGAAAGTAAGGTGAATAATATAATTTTCATTACAAAATCGAATTAGTTGATACAAAAAAGAGTACACCTCACATCAAAAATTACTACATCTAGTATTTTTGTATGACTTTCATGGTATTTAAGGGCAGTGCCAAGTCTTCTAGGCATGGAATGAACAATTTGGTGACATATTGCAACAACTCTGTCCTGGACCCTGTGTTGTTCAACATCTTTATCAATGATTTAGATGAAGGGATTGAGGATAAACTGATTAAATTTTCTGATGGCACAAAGCTAGGAGGGATAGCTAATACTAGAGAAGAGAGAAAGAGAGGATACAAAAAGATCTAAACAAACTGGAACTGTGGGCAGCAACTAATAGAATGGTTTTTAACAGTGAGAAATTCAAAGTCCTACATCTCGGCAATAAAAATGAAAAAAACTTATACAGAATGGGAGGAATAGAGCTAAGCAACAGACTTGGGTATACTAATAGATCACAGACTGCACGTGAGTCAACAGTGTGATGCAGCAGCAAAAGAGGCAAACACAATTCTGGGTTGCATTAACAGAAGCATAGAGTCTAGATCACATGAAGTAATTATCCCCCTCTACTCCTCTTTGGTCAGGCCTCATCTAGAATACTGTGTACAGTTCTGGGCACCACATCTTAAAAAAGACATGAAGAGACTGGAACAAGTTTAGAGAAGAGTGACCAGAATGGCGACCGGTCTGCACACAATATCCTATGAAGAACGGTTAGAGGATTTGGAAATGTTTAGCTTGCAAAAGAGAAGACGGAGAGGAG
Organism: Phyllobates terribilis; assembly: GCF_046119375.1. Taxonomy (NCBI): domain Eukaryota; kingdom Metazoa; phylum Chordata; class Amphibia; order Anura; family Dendrobatidae; genus Phyllobates; species Phyllobates terribilis. The sequence continues at coordinate 147,179,924 of NW_027362769.1, read as the reverse complement.
ACTTAATAGCTGTCTACAAATATCTGAAGGGCTGTTACAGTGCAGAGGGATCAGCTTTATTCTCATTTGCACAAAGAAAGACTAAAGCAATGGGATGAAACTGGTGGAAGTTCGGGTATTGGTACCTGAAACAAACTTTTGAGAAAGTTTGATTCAGGTACAAGAACAATACCCGAACTTCCACCAGAACCCAAGTCCCATTGAATGAAGACCCCAACTGGTAAGAAGAAAACTCTCTCTCTCTCTTTTCTCCCTCTGTGCCACGGACTTACCCCAATACTCGGAACACTGCAACGGACTTACGGGGAAAGTCCGTGTTAAGCGTTCAGGCCCGGACAGTGCCTGTCCAGTATGAACGCCGAACATTTCTGTTCAGGTTCAATCATCTCTGAACATGAGTGATGCGAGTGAGTGGTGACTATACGGGATATACACCTCAGATCGAGAAATGCCTTATTCCGGTTTCGCTGGAAAGTGGCTTCAGGTGTCTGACGTACAGATGAGTTTTGCATCATGCTCTTTATTTTTAATGCTGATGACTTGGTTAGGTCAGAGGGCAGCGTGGGGTCTGCACCATGAATTTTGAAGGGGTTGTCCACTACTTGGACAACCCCTTCTCATTCCCCATGTTTGGCCTGTTAAAATAAAAATAATTATACTCCCCTCCCGTACCAGATTGTCCGCACTCACCTTCCTGGGGCTTACGTCCCTGATTAATCGAACACCAAGAGGAAGTCAGAGAGCAGACGCAGCCCTGACCTCCTGTTGGTGTTCAATACGTCCGATGGTGGGGAGAGTGAAGCCAGCGCTGATTGGGCACAGGGCTTCTGTGAGGTAATAACTTTTCAAGAGCCCCAGGAACGCGTGTGCCAACATCGCTGGAGGGGCGCCGGCACGGGAGGTGAGTATAAGTGTTTTCATTTTAATGGGGCCAAACATAAAAATGACAAGGGGTTGTGTCACGGGTGTGTCGGAGGTGGCAGATAGTCGCCCTGCAGTGGCCTGTAGGAGATCTCCGCATTTGGCATTGCAGACAGCTTCCTAGATTGGAGGTTGTCTTTAGGACCCAGCGACTACCTCCCTCTGGCCTGGGTGTATATATACCTGGTCTCTCTAGGTGGGCGTCGCCGGTTATACTCATTCCTTCTTGGAGCTTGGCTGAAGTAGCATCACGTCCTCTTTGGAGTCTTGAGGCCGTGTGCCCTGCTGGAGTTTCTGCTAATGCTAAGTTGTAATTCCCCTGTGTTGTCTTCCCCTTTGGTCTTTAGAGTGCTAGTGGAGGTTGACTAGTGCTCATCTCCTTCCACCCCCAGTTGTTGCCTTACGCCAGGGATAGTAGGGCGAGGGACGTGATCGGCGACAGCTGCGGAGGCTGTATAGGGACGGTAGGAGAAGACAGGGTGATGCTAGTCCAGTTTAGGAGGTCATCACTTCCCTTTCCCTAGTGTCTGGGCTCCTTTTACCTTTTTCCCCTGTATTTCATTCACACCTGACGTGACAGTAGTGGACAACACTTTTAAGACATGTGTAAATTAACCTGATGCATAGGGGCATTTCAATATACTCTGATGGGTTACTTACTACACTACCCCGATGCACTTCCAAGATAATTTGCATATTGTTTGAAAACTCGATTTCTCAGTAAAGGTATATTGGATTATTACAAGACCGATAATAATAGAATAACAATATCTTTTATTGTTTCAGACACTGTTTTTTAAACACTCAATGAACTGTTGGAGTTTAATTTTTATTCCAATATGTGAAAAGCTTTGTCTTTTATCATTACGGTCCTTTTTTTTTTTGTCTTTATGAATGTACCATGTACCGTACTACTCCAACCTCTCCAGACGGCATTCTGATGAGACCTTCACTGAGGCTGTTGGCTCACTTTAAAGGAATTTCATCCTGCGCTTCTATTTGAGAACTTGAAAAATTGTTGAAGACTAATTAATATAAGGAGTTATGTCAGCGCTGTCACTTCGCAGGAAGGTCTAAAAAAAATGTGCATAATTAACAGATAAAAGGATATTCCACGTAGAACGGGAAGAATACAAACTTTTCAATGTTCCAGAAATGTTCTTTACTTTCCGCTCGGGATTGAAGATCTCGCTTGTTTAAAAATACATTGACTATTAGGCTTCCTACTGGGTGATATTAATGGATTGCAATGATCCCTGTGTGAGCATATAGGAACACTCTCCCGCTATAATATTGCAAAAATTAAGTGTGTCTTAAATGAAATTACTGGAAAAGATTTTATATCATATACTCAAGGACTCACCTGTCATGTAGGATGAGAAAGGTATTCAGGGATGTATATAAAGCTACATAAGCCCCAGAACCAAAATGTTCCAGTCTTTTGGTGCTATAAGCCATCATGCTCCCATATATTTGGACAAGAGGGACTAAGCACAATCCCAGTCCATATGCTCTCATAGATTATGTGTAAAATATAGGTTTAGGACCACCCTCTGGGAGTCAGACTAAAAATCCAAACTGTACAAGCAGCTACCGATCTGATTATAAAGACTTGAGTCATCCATGTATTTTATGGATCGCCATTCATTTGAAAAACTGCCATGTAATACCACATCTCACCAGCAGTGGCTGCTGTTTGCTGGAGAAATCCACTAAGTGCTCTGGGGGTCCGCATTGTGAAATGAGTTATCTATGACAATGCGACTCCTATAACCACAGTCTTTCTATGCCTTAAGGGAGATAGTAAATGACAGAAGTTCATTTGCACATACCCCAAAGAAGTAATAAATATAAATAACCTGGGACATAAAACAGCTTCACAACTTGCTGAAATTCCTGGAAAGTTGATACGTATGATCAAAACTACAATTGGGATTGCCCCTTAATCCAACAAGTATCTGCAGGAGCCCCATGTAAAATATATGGTCCTTTAAGCTTTTTATGACACAAAATTTACATTTGAATTTCGCAAAAAATTCAGTTTCATCTGAATCTGATATATATACATATATATATATATATATATATATATATATATATATATATACACACAGTACAGGCCAAAAGTTTGGACACACCTTCTCATTTAAAGATTTTTCTGTATTTTCATGACTATGAAAATTGTACATTCACACTCAAGGCATCAAAACTATGAATTAACACATGTGGAATTATATACTTAACAAAAAAGTGTGAAACAACTGAAAATATGTCTTATATTCTAGGTTCTTCAAAGTAGCCACCTTTTGCTTTGATGACTGCTTTGCACACTCTTGGCATTCTCTTGATGAGCTTCAAGAGGTAGTCACCGGAAATGGTCTTCCAACAATCTTGAAGGAGTTCCCAGAGATGCTTAGCACTTGTTGGCCCTTTTGCCTTCACTCTGCGGTCCAGCTCACCCCAAACCATCTAGATTGGGTTCAGGTCTGGTGACTGTGGAGGCCAGGGCATCTGGCGTAGCACCCCATCACTCTCCTTCTTGGTCAAATAGCCCTTACACAGCCTGGAGGTGTGTTTGGGGTCATTGTCCTGTTGAAAAATAAATGATGGTCCAACTAAACGCAAACCGGATGGAATAGCATGCCGCTGCAAGATGCTGTGGTAGCCATGCTGGTTCAGTATGCCTTCAATTTTGAATAAATCCCAACAGTGTCACCAGCAAAGCACCCCCACACCATCACACCTCCTCCTCCATGCTTCTCGGTGGTAACCAGGCATGTAGAGTCCATCCGTTCACCTTTTCTGCGTTGCACAAAGACACGGTGGTTGGAACCAAAGATCTCAAATTTGGACTCATCAGAGCAAAGCACAGATTTCCACTGGTCTAATGTCCATTCCTTGTGTTCTTTAGCCCAAACAAGTCTCTTCTGCTTGTTGCTTGTCCTTAGCAGTGGTTTTCTAGCAGCTATTTTACCATGAAGGCCTGCTGCACAAAGTCTCCTCTTAACAGTTGTTGAAGAGATGTGTCTGCTGCTAGAACTCTGTGTGGCATTGACCTGGTCTCTAATCTGAGCTGCTGTTAACCTGCGATTTCTGAGGCTGGCGACTCGGATAAACTTATCCTCAGAAGCAGAGGTGACTCTTGGTCTTCCTTTCCTGGGGAAGTCCTCATGTGAGCCAGTTTCTTTGTAGCACTTGGGGACACATTCAAAGTTTGCCCAATTTTTCGCACTGACTGACCTTCATTTCTTAAAGTAATGATGGCCACTCGTTTTTCTTTACTTAGCTGCTTTTTTCTTGCCATAATACAAATTCTAACAGTCTATTCAGTAGGACTATCAGCTGTGTATTCACCAGACTTCTACACAACACAACTGATGGTCCCAACCCCATTTATAAGGCAAGAAATCCCACTTATTAAACCTGACAGGGCACACCTGTGAAGTGAAAACCATTTCCGGTGACTTCCTCTTGAAGCTCATCAAGAGAATGCCAAGAGTGTGCAAAGCAGTCATCAAAGCAAAAGGTGGCTACTTTGAAGAACCTAGAATATAAGACATATTTTCAGTTGTTTCACACTTTTTTGTTAAGTATATAATTCCACATGTGTTAATTCATAGTTTTGATGCCTTCAGTGTGAATGTACAATTTTCAAAGTCATGAAAATACAGAAAAATCTTTAAATGAGAAGGTGCGTCCAAACTTTTGGTCTGTACTGTATATATATATATATATATATATATATATATATATACATATATATATATACTAGATGGTGGCCCGATTCTAATGCATCGGGTATTCTAGAATATGTATGCGGCCAAGCGGGTTCAATCAGCAGAGCGGTGTTTAAATTTGGCGCCAAAATCGCTGATTGGTCGAGGCCGGCAACCGTGACCAATCAGCAAAGCGGTGTTAAAATTTGGCCCCTATGTCACCTCTGCTTCTGAGGATAAGTTTATCCGAGTCACCAGCCTCAGAAATCGCAGGTTAACAGCAGCTCAGATTAGAGACCAGGTCAATGCCACATAGAGTTCTAGCAGCAGACACATCTCTACAACAACTGTTAAGAGGAGACTTTGTGCAGCAGGCCTTCATGGTAAAATAGCTGCTAGGAAACCACTGCTAAGGACAGGCAACAAGCAGAAGAGACTTGTTTGGGCTAAAAAACACAAGGAATGGACATTAGACCAGTGGAAATCTGTGCTTTGGTCTGATGAGTCCAAATTTGAGATCTTTGGTTCCAACCACCGTGTCTTTGTGCGATGCAGAAAAGGTGAACGGATGGACTCTACATGCCTGGTTCCCACCGTGAAGCATGGAGGAGGAGGTGTGATGGTGTGGGGGTGCTTTGCTGGTGACACTGTTGGGGATTTATTCAAAATTGAAGGCATACTGGACCAGCATGGCTACCACAGCATCTAGCAGCGGCATGCTATTCCATCCGGTTTGCGTTTAGTTGGACCATCATTTATTTTTCAACAGGACAATGACCCCAAACACGCCTCCAGGCTGTGTAAGGGCTATTTGACCAAGAAGGAGAGTGATGGGGTGCTACGCCAGATGACCTGGCCTCCACAGTCACCAGCCCTGAACCCAATCGAGATGGTTTGGGGTGAGCTGGACTGCAGAGTGAAGGCAAAAGGGCCAACAAGTGCTAAGCATCTCTGGGAACTCCTTCAAGATTGTTGGAAGACCATTTCCGGTGACTACCTCTTGAAGCTCATCAAAAGAATGCCAAGAGTGTGCAAAGCAGTCATCAAAGCAAAAGGTGGCTACTTTGAAGAACCTAGAATATAAGACATATTTTCAGTGGTTTCACACTTTTTTGTTAAGTATATAATTCCACATGTGTTAATTCATAGTTTTGATGCCTTCAGTGTGAATGTACAATTTTCATAGTCGTGAAAATACAGAAAAATCTTTAAATGAGAAGGTGTGTCCAAACTTTTGGTCTGTACTGTATATATATATATATATATATTTCAATTTGTATGAAATCCAGCAATATGAAGAAAAGCCTGCCACAATTTTTCTAGATTCAAAAGGGCCTGGGAAGGGTTGAAAAATATTTAAAAAATTAATACTCATCTGGCGTCTCGGCGCTATGATGTCATGACAGCGTACGATGTCATCATGTGGATCATGCAACGTCATGGTCTAGTCAGTGCAGGAGGTGCTGAATGATGCCAAAGGCACCGAAGATGGCCCAGTGAAGGCTGCACTTGTGACCGGACTTTAGAAGACATTTTCCATTAATTAACTAAATCCCATACAAAGTACTGATCTCAATATCATCGAGTCTATCTGGGATTCCATAAAGAGACAAAAAGGATTTGCACAAGCGACATCCACAGATGATCTGTGGTTGCTTCTCCAAGATGTTTGGAACAACCTCCCCGACGAGTTCCTTCAAACATTAAGAACAAGTACCTAGAAGAATTGATGCTTTGATGATGGTTTGGAGGCAGAGGGCAATCACAGAAAATATTTATATGATTTAGATTTCTCTT